>NC_063063.1:11162885-11469578 GCF_018812025.1 Megalobrama amblycephala | reverse complement strand
ATAGCAAGTCTAGCTAGCTGTCCAAAGCCTGCAACCTTGGGCTTCCCTACAGGGAGGCCTGATAATTCTCAGAGCTTCCTGCTAAGGCCAACAAACTGAAAACAAACAATAGCTGGTTGCCAGATACCCACACTGCTGGGGACTTGACCTCAGAGAGGCCGGTGTAACCCAGTTCACTAAATAGTTAAAAAAAAAAAAAAAACAATTCTCTCTCTTCTTTCTCCCCCTTTAAGATTTTATTTTATTTTTAATATGTAGGAAATGAATATCATAAACTTTACCCAAAATATTATATCAAATATAAGAGAATTTGATACAAAAATGATTTTATGTTTTTTTACGCAAATTTAAACTAGTCAGAGTAATCTAAGATTGCTGATTGGGCGAGGTTAGAGGTGAGTCCCGCCCCTTGTAATCGTTAGAGAGATGAAGATGTGAGAAAAGTCGAGGGAGTGCGTTTGCTCTACAGAGCTCATAATAAGAGATACAAACCTATAAATTGAGTGTGAAACTTTTGAAATTGGATTGTATTGATCACAAGATTCGATTGTGGATCATTTCGAGTAGAAGAACAGGAGGATTAGTGTGAAGAAAAGCGACGTAAATCAGCGTGTTTAATAGAACTTCATTATTTTTTCTCTCCATTTCTTTATATGGATTATTTTCTCCTTGGCCGGGTTTTTTCCCCCCTCTTTTCTTTCTCTACGTGTGAACATTTCTTCTGCTGTCGACCCCGAGCTCCAGTGGTTGAGATTGTCGTCGAAGAATTGTCCTCGCCTGTTGCTGTGTACACGTTGCTTGGACTGGCGAGCCATTTCCCATCTGATTCGTACCTGGTAACATGGTTTCAAGTGTGTGAAATAACGATTGGTAGGACAAACCTTTTTTTTTTTTTCCCTAATCATTTTTTTCTTTTTCTTCTTCTTATTGGACCCAACTATTTTTTTTCCCCTCTTTTTTCATTATGGACCCGCTGGATTGAGAGACTGATTTTTCATGGACTAAGGGCACTATTCACATTTTTTTTCCGTGAATTTGAACTGAGACAGTGAATTTGAACCGAGACATTGTCTTTGTTTATTTTTATTTATTCTTTTCATTTGATATTTCAATTGAACAAGACATACTGTTGTTTATAAGGTGTTATTTTCTTTTTCCATTTCAAGAGTTAAGAAAAATAATCTAAATATTATCTAATACTTACCCTTGAGTGTTTTTTCCCTTTTTTTCCTCCAGAGTCGTACTTAGTCTTCTGTAACTGGTCCAAAATTAATTTAAATTGTCTTAAATCTAACATTTTATAAGTGTGCGTATTAGGAAGTAGAACCAGTGACATTGGATACACAAAAGTGGCGAGCCTGCAGCCAGGAGGAAAACACATAGAAATACACATTTTGAAACGACAAATAAAATATTTAAGTGCAAAAGGAAAAAGGGTCAGTTTTAATTTACCTGAGAGAAATAGCCAAAATGAATATAGTGAGACAAGAAAATGTGAACGTTGCAAATGGTGTCCTGATTAGCGGTCTTACATTAGACGAAGCAGACCAGCATGTCGAAGCATATTTGCTTCGATACAGTTCCATAAAACGAAACTTACTGATAGATGACCCTACCTCAAATTTCCACCATAATGCCATAGTAGAATTTGCTCATAGTACTGCCATGCGCAATTTAGGGCTCTTACTTCCCTTGACATTTGTTTGCCCTACTGACCTGAGTGTTACTTTTCATATACACCCCTTAGACAGCATATGCCCCCAGGCTGACAGCAGTGACGTTACCAAGGGGTACCTTCGAAGAACTGCAAGCAATTTGCAGTGCAACTGGGCAGTCATTTCAAGACGTGCTTCAGGATGAATTGGCAAAGATTCACCAGGTTAGTGTCTCTGCTAAAGAACCAGTTAAGCCACAGGGAGTGAGTTATTGTAATCTTGCTGACAACCACCTGATTCCGGGAAGCAGCAGTCCCCCTCAATCGAGTGATGACAGCCCAGAGATAAAAAGCCCAGTTAAGGAGAACACATCTAGTGCTACACACTGGCAGTCGCAAGCCAGTGGGACCATACCTGCTACTATGGTGTCTCCAACCATCTCAGCAAGCATTCTAGACACACCCACGGTACAACAAGTTGTGGTAGAGCACATTGTTCAAATAATTGAGCACATAATTCGTCTTCAGCCCTTTTCTGGTAAAATTCCTCGCCCTGGAAATGAGTCAGACTTTGATACATGGCGTGCAAGTGTCAACCTTCTTATGACAGATCCTTCTATTTCTGATCTACATCGAACAAGAAAAATTCTTAACAGTCTGCTTTCCCCAGCTGCGGATATTGTCAAACATGTCTCTCCCAAAAGCTTGCCTACTGTGTATCTGGAGCTGCTGGAGTCTGTATATGGCTCTGTTGAAGATGGAGATGAGTTGCTGGCCAAGTTTATGAGCACACTTCAAAACCATGGCGAGAAGCCTTCAACTTATTTGCATAGATTGCAAGTTCTCTTGAGCACAACAATTCGACAAGGTGGCATATCTGAAAGTGAAAGGGATTGTTGTCTTCTGAAGCAGTTTTTTCGCGGCTGTTGGGACAACGGCCTCATCGCTGACCTTCAGCTGGAAAAGAGGAAATCCAATCCACCTTCATTCGCAGAATTGGTAGTGCTCATTCACACAGAAGAAGACAGAAATGCCTCCAAAGAAGAACGAATGAGGAAGCACTTGGGGTTAAACAAGCATTGTCCTGTTCCTTCAAAATTCAGAACGTCAACCCACCAAATATCTGCACATCCATGCGATGCACTTGATGTTGACCACACCGAAGCAACTCTTTTAAAACAAGTCTGTGATCTCCAAGCTCAAGTTAATTCCCTACAAAAGCATTCTGGCCAGAAGGACAAAGCCATCCATGCGAAATCAGATGAAGTGAGTGCACTGAAGAAGGCTGTCACTGAGTTACAGGCCCAGGTCACAGCTATGAAAACTGCAGCTACTTTAAAGAAGAAGAATGATGTGGAAGTAACTGAAATCATTGACTTGAAGAGGCAGATTGCTGACTTGAGAGTCCAAATTTCTTCTCCCGAGATGTGCAGAAACCGTCCTGAGAAGCTTCCTCAGTTCAGAGATTGCCCCAAGCACAAACTATCTGAATCAAGTACAACAGAGTGGTCCAGAAATGGCCAAATGCCTGACAGCAGACCTCGTCCGGGGTATTGCTTCAGATGTGGGGAAGATGGTCACCTTGCCAACAGTTGTGGTAATGCCCCTGATCCCACTAAAGTTGCAGAAAAATGACACAAGTTAAGAGACCGACAAGCCCAGTGGGATTCGTAACACGCTGCAGCTAGGAAACCTTTAAACTGAGAATGGTCTCTGTAGAGGGGCATACAGAGACCGGACAAGGAAAGAACTGCCCAAAGAAGTCTAGACACTCATTTAACCAACATGCTTGTAGCAAGTCACCTTCATATAACTTACCAAGAGGGTTAGTAGGAATAAAGTGTACTGCCCAAATTGATGTTGGTGAAAAAGAAGTTTCCTGTCTTTTGGACACGGGATCCCAAGTCACCACAATTCCTTTTTCGTTCTATGAATGCCATTTGTCAGATTGTCCTCTAAAGTCACTGAACACCTTACTTGAAGTGGAAGGGGCGAATAGACAAGCAGTTCCTTACCTTGGATATGTGGAACTTATCTTAAAGTTTCCCAGAGAGTTTCTGGGAATAGAAGCAGAGGTACCTACCCTAGCTTTAGTTGTTCCAGATTTGACGAACACACCTCAAGTTCTGATTGGCACTAACTCATTAGATGCCCTTTACCGTGACTACGTCCAGAAGCCTACAGCACACCCTCAATCCAGCTCTCACGGTTACCGTGCAGTGCTAAAAGTTCTGGAAGCAAGACACAAACAAACATGTGCTGATATGGTGGGCTTGGTGAAATTCAAGGGGCGCGTTCCAGAGATAGTACCTGCCGGGAGTACAGTGGTCCTGGATGGACATGTTCTGCTAAACAGCCCTCATGTAGAGAAATGGGTAGCTTTAGAGTCACCAACCTCACCCTCCTTACCTGGTGGTTTCCTGGTTGCAAGCTGTTTGCATACTTTACCTTCCAGGACGCACTATCAGTTATCAGTTGTGCTTAGAAATGAAACCCAGACTGATATCACCATCCAGCACAGAACTATAATTGCTGAGCTGCAAGCTGTCCAGAGTGTAATGAAGAGTGAACAAACAAATTCAAATTTTTAGCTGCTGGAATCATTTGAGAATCAGAATCTCCCTTTGCTTCCCCTATAGTAGTTGTAAGGAAGAAGGACAACTCTGTTCATCTATGTATTGATTTCAGAAAGCTCAACTCACAAACCATCAAGGATGCATATGCCTTGCCAAATCTCAAGGAAGTCTTTTCAGTGTTGACTGGTTCGAGGTGGTTCTCTGTCCTTGACTTAAAATCGGGGTATTATCAGATCGAGATGGAGGAAGCTGACAAGAGTAAGACTGCCTTTGTGTGTCCCCTGGGGTTCTGGGAGTTCAATAGGATGCCCCAGGGGATCACCAACGCCCCAAGTACGTTTCAAAGACTGATGGAACGATGTATGGGTGATTTGAACAGGAAAGAAGTTTTAGTCTTCATCGATGACCTGATAGTTTTCTCTGAAAGTCTCGAAGAGCATGAGTCACGGCTGTTACAAGTCTTGAAACGACTCAAGGAATATGGATTAAAATTGTCATCTGAGAAGTGCAAGTTTTTCCAGAGCTCGGTTCGATACCTGGGTCATATTGTATCTGAGAAAGGAGTGGAGACAGATCCGGTGAAAACCGAGGTCCTTAAAACCTGGCCAAGACCCAGGAACCTCAAGGAATTAAGATCATTCCTAGGTTTTTCTGGATATTATAGGAGGCTTGTCCAGGATTACTCCAAGATCATCAAGCCTCTTAATGATCTCACAACAGGTTATCTGCCACTTCGAAAAAGTCACAGTCAAGACAAGAGCAAACAGTACCTTGACCCCAAAGCACAGTTTGGGGATAGATGGAATCACTCATGTCAACAAGCCTTTGATGAGATCATTGAAAAACTCACTTCTGCTCCTGTCCTAGGATTTGCAAATCCAAAGCTCCCATACATCTTGCATACCGACGCCAGTACCACTGGGCTCGGAGCAGCCTTGTATCAGAAACAAGAAGGATAGATGTGGGTGATTGCATTTGCAAGTCGAGGATTGACAAAAAGTGCAACCAAGTACCCAGTTCACAAGCTGGAATTTTTAGCTCTTAAATGGGCAGTTACATCTAAGTTTAGTGATTACCTGTACAAAGCGGAATTTGTGGTTGTAACCGATAGCAACCCCTTAACCTACATTCTGACATCTGCAAAGCTGGATGCCACCAGTTATCACTGGTTGTCAAGTCTGTCCACCTTCAATTTCAAGCTACAGTACATGGCTGGAAGCCAGAATCAGGACACTGATGGGCTTTCCCAACGTCCACATGGAGAGCCTTTGGACGATCTGGTGTCCCAGAAAGAGAGGGAGAATATAAAACAGTTTACCCTTCATCATCTAGATGAAGCCACAGCTGAAGAGTCTATTATCCTGCCAGAAGCCATAAAAGCCATCTGTGAAAGACATCAGATTAGCGAGTTCCCTAATCATTGTGGATTGTTGAACCATTCCCTTGCCCTTGTCAAGTCTTTGGCTCTACATGCAGATGTGCTACCCGATGAGTTTGAACAGGAAGATGAGCATGGTCTCCCTGTTATTCCTTACCTGTCCACAGAAGAGTTGATGAAGCAGCAGAGGTTGGATCCAGACGTCATAATTGACTGTATGGAGTTAAATGTGAAGCCTCCTTTTCCAAAGAGCCAGTCCCTGGATATTGCCCTGTGGATAAGAGAGTGGAATTGGCTGGAATTGAGAGATGGAGTACTTTACAGGAAGAGGCAAGATCAAGGAACCACCCTTTATCAATTAGCCTTACCTGCTGCTCTGAGAGGAACTGTATTGAGGAGTTTACATGATGACATGGGGCATATGGGCATGGAAAGGACTCTTGACCTTGTCAGGACCAGATTCTTTTGGCCAAAAATGTCATTATCTGTGGAAGAGAAAATTAAGACATGTGAGAGATGTGTGCGTAGGAAGAAGCCTCCAGAGAGAGCTGCCACTATGGTGAACATAAAAACTACCAGATCGTTGGAGTTGGTCTGTATGGACTTCTTGTCCTTAGAGCCGGATAAGAGTAATACCAAAGACATTTATATATATGGAAATATATATGGTATATATATGGTCATTACAGACCACTTCACCAAGTATGCAGTGGCTGTGCCTACCCAAAACCAGAGGGCACTATTCACATTTTTTTTCCGTGAATTTGAACTGAGACAGTGAATTTGAACTGAGACAGTGAATTTGAACCGAGACATTGTCTTTGTTTATTTTTATTTATTCTTTTCATTTGATATTTCAATTGTTATGTTATTTAAGGTGTTACTTTTTCCATTTCAAGAGTTAAGAAAAAAAATCTAAATATTATCTAATACTTACCCTTGAGTGGTTTTTCCCTTCTTTTTTTCCTCCAGAGTCGTACTTAGTCTTCTGTAACTGGTCCAAAATTAATTTAAATTGTCTTAAATCTGACATTTTATAAGTGTGCGTATTAGGAAGTAGAACCAGTGACATTGGTTACACCTGCTAAGGCTTCTGAAGCAAGCCCATGCACCTCTACCAGAAACCCCAATACTGCTGGGGGACTAGCCTCCAGGGTGGCCCGTTAAGGCTAGCTGCCTGGTGGCCAGTTCTATGTGGCTAAATACACTAAAAAGTACCTGCATAATAGGGAGCTCGCTCACAGAGAGGCATCCTAAGGCCTACTTATCCAAAAGCAAGTCATTGCTAGCTGCTAAGTACCCCAAACCATATGGGTTTTGCCCACAGGGAGGGCCACCAAGGCCTGCTACCTGACAGCAAATTCCTGCTAGCTTTCACATACCCAAAGTGCTGGGGACTCACTCACAGGTAGACCTGCTAAGGCCAGCCACCTGGAGCGTGTCTTGTTGCTACAACATCCACAATGATGAGGGCTCGCCACAGAGAAGCCTGCTAAGGCCTACTATCTGACGGCATATCAAAATAGCTACCAGAAAACCCATTTACTGGGGCTATTAACAGGGAGGCCTGTTAAGGCCAGCTACCTGACAGCACATGTGCTGGCTGCTAGGGGCCCAACATGGTTGGGGACTCATTCTGAAGGGAGGCCTGTTAACCCATTTTAGCCCACCAGCAACTGTAGTTGTAGTTGTAGAGTATAGTTGTCATTTTCCTTTTGTAAATATTTTTCTAGATGTTTTCCATGTTTTATGTCTCAATGACATGCAAGAAAACAACCAAATAAAGGATTTCAAGAACAAAAAAAAGGTATTGACTTCCTTCCTGTGACATGAGGCTGTCAACTTCCTACCCCTACTTCTAGGAAGCATATTCAAGGCAAATCCTCCCAAAGAAAAGTAATTTTCATGTTAATATGAAGTATTTTTTGTTGACATATACATACATACATACATATATACATAATCATGAGGGTCTCTAGAATCATCCAAACAAAACAAATCTTACAAGAGATCTATAGTTTTTTGTATACTTAGTCAAAAGTCAAAGCGGCAACTATAGTTGCAGGTGGGCAAATGACTTGTATGTACATATATTATGGGGAAATGGGGTATACTGTGTTTAATGGGTTAATAAATCAAAGTTATTGGTCTTGTTTAGTGCCTTTTGCTTTCATAATATTTGATATTGATATATATATTGCTATTTGTTTATTTATTTTTTTTATTTTTTGTTTGTTTGTTATATGTGACCCTGGACTACAAAACCAGTCATTAGATATTTATACATCATCTGAAAGCTGAATATATATAAGCTTTCCATTGATGTATGGTTTGGTTGGATTGGACATTTGGCCAAGATAGAACTATTTGAAAATTTGGAAACTTAAGATGAAAAAATCAAAATATTGAGAAAATTAGCCTTTAAAGGTGTCCAAATGAAGTCCTTAACAATGTATATCCATTTACGAAAACATTTTTTTATACATTTACGGTAGAAAATGTACAAAATATCTTCATGGAACATGATCTTTACTTAATATCCTAATGATTTTTGCCATAAAAGAAAACAAATCTATAATTTTGACTCATACAATGCATTGTTGGTTATTGGTACCAATATACCCGTGCGACTTATGACTGGGTTTGTGGTCCAGGGTCACATATAGGAGTAATTTTTTCTAATGAACAATGTAATTTAACTTTTTTGATTCACAATGCTCTGTTGGAGCAACTTAATGGCTGCACTTTGTTCTGCACTATGTTCTACCACTTTAAAACAAACAGATTTGTTGTTTGATGTGTTTTCATATTCAAGAGATTATAAGCTAAATGCAGCTTTTTGGGTTCATATAGAATGTTCTTCGATTTTGATTGATCTGTTGATCTGTTGATAGCAGTTGTTACGACCGCTAGGGGTCAGCCGTAACAGAAAGGAAGCAAGTCTCAATACCAGAGAGATTAAAATCAATACAAAGTTTATGTACAATGAAAATAAGGGTTTCAACGTCAGGGGCAGACACGGCCAAAATAATAAACAAAACAATCTTCTTTTAGAAACTAAATTACTTCACCAAAAATAAAGAAAACAAAATACAATTTAACTTACCTATCTCGCTTAACCATAAACAAAGTGAAATTAAGATACAAATAAATTGGCGTCAAACCCCCTACCTCCCTTAAAGTGAAAATATTATTTACCAGAGTTTTTACAGCAGTATATACAGGGTTTTGGGCAAACAAACCAGATTCAGAATTCAACAAGCGTAGTCAAACAGGCAGAGATCAAATAAACCGGGTAATCAAAAATATTAACAATAATCAAACACTCACAACCTCCTTATACACTCACAATCTCTCTGGCACGACACTCTAACAAACGATGACAAAACGAACAGCAATATCAAAAGTTAATGGAAGCAAAGAACGATGGCGATAGCACAAAGTCAACGAGGCACGAGGCAAAGGCTGAGTGTTTGGGGCGGTCCTTAAGTACAGGTCAGGTGCTTAGCTGGACCAATCCGTGTTTCCCGAAAACAGACAAAATACCTTAGGGTCTTAACACAGTTACTTTGAGTTAGATACATAAATGTTATCCTCCTATTCAAATTTTACATTGAAGGGGTGCATACAACATATTTGCCCACCGGCAACTATAGTTGCCGCACATTCAAATATGTTTTTTAAGAAAAAAACAAAAACCTGGGGAAAACAAATGCAGAACATGTTCACATATGATACTATTAATAGGACTATATGCATGAAATCATTCAGAAAAATTTGGGCACAAATGGGTTAAGGCCTACTACCATAACAAGTCAAGTAGCAGAGATAGTTTTACTATTACATCGCCAACAAGCGGTGTACTCAGTAAAAAGACTTTTTACCCTTTAAGCAAGAAGAGTACAAACATACACCAACATGCCCTGGAGGAGGCCCACCTGGGCCTACTACTCACAATGAACATGGGGGTCAACTCGTGGCAATGCTGAGCTGCAAGGGAGCGAACTAAATGACCAGCCCATAGTAAAGTTCAAATACTGCTTGACCTGAGCCACAATGGTGCAGGGCAGATAAAACAGACCTATAAACGAAGAACTCAGAAAAAAATTGTTTTACAAGGGAGTACTATCTGCCTGACCCTGAGAAGTACCAGGGTGGAGGCCAACCACCAAGACTCTACTCATGACAGAAAAGATATCTGTACTCAGCCCCAGGGGAATGGGGGCCTTTCATAGAAAAGCCACCCACAATCAACCCAATGCTTGAATGTCTAGTACAGCAGACTTAAGAGGAGCCTAGCAAAGGCCTACCTGAGCTCAACTTCTGAAATGCGGGCTACAGCAAAAGCATTACTAATCACAAATAGAAAAAGGAAACCCATCTATTCTGTCTCTGCACCAATCTGCACTATGCAGAAGGGGGGCGGGCCTTGGCCAGATGACTCAAATGAGAGAAGGTCAGCACTAGGGATACAAAAGGGAACTTACACTCACCTGATGTGACTATCAAGACGGCCTGAAAAGGGCCAGCCTGCAACAGAGCAGCAGCCTCAAAACCACTCTCCAGTGGGAGGAGGCCAGCTTACTCGCTAATAAAGAGAAATACAAAAGAGTATGGTCTCACCAGAGAACATACAATAAGCGAAAATCAGCACACTCACCTAAGAAGACCCAAATGGTACTTCTTTCTCTCTAAAAATTGTTCTAGCCAACCTACATGGAACTTCAGAGCCCTAATTATTATATTTTTACAATAGATAAAAAATAAAAATTCCTTCCTAATTTAGATGAATGCCCATGCACATCCTACACAGGGAACAGCGGTCTAAAAGAAATACATTAGTATTTTAAATAGATACAAGACCTGGTAACAGTTCTACCACAGGGTGGTGACCTCCACCATGGAAACAAGGTGTCTTCCACCCTTACAAGCCTGAAAGGGTCTTCTCACTATCAAAGCCAAAGGCAGACCAAAAGAATCATAATATTCATTATCGGCCCAGCCACAGGCCTGATGTAAGAAGCGCAGGGGGTAAAAAAGAACGGAGTCTTCTGTGGCCTGTTGCACAAAGCTGGTTTCAGTTTCTACCCAGGTAAGTTCAAGATCATTTTGAGCAAACTCTGGTTTTTCGGGCTTATGAAGGTGGATTGGTTTTTAGCGGGTTTCATTGCTATGGTAACTTATGCTACACAGCTAACCTGCTCCGGTTAGCAAAATTTCTCAACTTTTGCTGCTACTTATTTATTATATTTATATTATATTAATTAATTATGTATAATTCATAAAATAGTATATTCATATAATTATTATATTACTTGACAATTAATATTTAACTTTGCTTTTAAATTGATATAGATATAATACATGCATCGATATATAAAGCTTTTAAACAAATTAAGCTTATGTGTATTCATTTGAGCTCTTTGTGAATCTAATATAAATTATTATATTATAAATTATTAGGTATATTTCATTGATTCACATGCATTGATATAGTCAGATATTTTCTTTCAGCTGCCTTCTCAAACTTTCACTGCAGCAGTGTTTATTCCTGCCTTGTAAATGCATTTAATTTCATGATATTTTTCATAACAATCTCTTAATCTTCAGAAGAGAAGTGAGTTGCGCGGCTCTCTCTCAAGAAGTGAATCAAACAGACGCTCTGCATGTTCCGTGTGACTGGCTGTTTGCCGCACATGTCACACTTTCAGGTGCATGCGCTTTAGAGTTAATCGCAAACTCTGGATTAAACCTGAGTTGACAGAGGAAGTTTATACCGAACATTGTGCAACATCTGATACTGATCTGAACCAGTTTGGATTTATCTGGATTTGTCAACTCTAAACCTACTCTGAAACTCAGAGTTTGTTCAACTAGCTTCATGCAACAGGCCCATCCTGGTGTGCGTTTCCCGAAAGCATCGTTGGTGAACTATGGTCGTAAGTCCCATTGAACTCTATTGGTAACGACGGAACTTACGACCATAGTTCGCTTTGGGAAACGCACCCCTGTCTGGTTGAGGACATGCACGTCTTAAATGCCACTGGTCTAAGTCACTCAGCAGGTCAGTCTGGTGTGCCTGCCACACAGCCATCGTGTGCAGAGCAGCACCAACCTGACCCGCTGTTGCGTATGCCCTGCCATTCAAGCAAGATGTCACTTTAAAGGGCTTAGATGGCAAAGTCTCAGCTTTCAGTGTTGATGTCCGCTTTTCTTTTTTTTCTTTTTTTATTATAATTATTATTACCAGTCGGTGGCATCGACACATACCCATATTCCTTCCACAAACCCTACACAGGGAACAGTGGTCTACAAAGAAAAATACTTTGGTATTTAAATAGCAACCAGACCTCAAACAGTTCAACCTGCGGCCACAGGGTGGCAACCTAACACCATGGAAAACGTGAAGGTCTACCACTCTTTAAGCCTAAAAGGGCATTATATATTTTTTTCAAAATATGTCTTGGCATTCTTCCATGCCCCATCAACCTCAGTATGCAGGTCAGGAAGGAATGGAAAGCTCACTTGAGATGTAAGATTATGGCTAGAGAGAAACCTCTCATCATGCCTTTTCGAATGCGTGCGGTGTCTCTCCTAAAGCCGAGGACACACCTAACGATTAGCTGAAACATTCTAAGACTGAACTGAACACACATACCGATTGTTTCCTTCGACTGGAGCCGATTTATATACTCACACATAGAATTTGAACACCGACTGTAATCGCGGACTGAACGCAACTGGCTCTGACTGGACGCGTTTGAGTGCGATCAGTCATAAGTATCAATTTACATTCATAATCGGCCTTACAATCGTTAAGTGTGTGCGCGGCTTAACACGCTGCCATGGCAACTGCAATCTGCCGGCAGCGCATTCCATAATCTACAACAGCTCAGCATATGTGGAACAGGGTGTCTGAGAGGATTCAGTAAACTCACCATCTCTATCCTCCTTGGCTGGAAGTGCACTCGCCGCTGGACCTGAGGATGCAGATGACAACGCATCCTCTCCCAGCAGCTCACTCTTGCGAGCCGCCGAATCGTGTGAGCGGTCACACCCCTCTCAAAGTCTTCGGCGAGCTCCATCTCAGTGCCCTGTGATCTGAGTCTCCACCCTGCCTCAGTGCAAATGGGACCTGAACCACCAGGACCAGATGCTGGACTCTCTTCCCTCGAAGACGAGAACGGAGCGTTCTTAACTTATGAGAATGCTACAGTTTGCACAGGCAACTCCCTCGAGAATTCTTTTAAGTGCTCTCCCCCCAGAAAGAGAACGCACAGCTCGTGTGTGTCATCTGGCCTCAGATAACAAGGACACGGATCCACACATTTAGTAAGCTTACTAGTTACTCTGTGCATTTCATAACTGCCACGATAGTGTTTCACACAAAACAGTCGCTGAAGACGAAAAGAGGGTGATGTTATCTGGGCGGCCCTTATATACTTCTGGGCCGGTCAATACGATATTGCTAAGTTTGGATATGTGTTTCAGACAGCAGAGGCAGTTCCCCTAGCATTCAGACGTTCAGACGCAGCTCGAGTTCACACACACACACACACACACACACACACTTTTGTCAAAAGGTGGCGCTATAGAGGCCCTCCTCCCTGCCCGTTTAGGGTATATTATTTGTTTAATGATACATAAGCATTTATTTATCACCATTTTGCCATATTCATTAGGTGGTTTCCCATAAATGAATCATTCCTGTACAATTCTCTTCTGTTGCTACATTCAGCTGTAAAAGCATTGCATTTATCCATTCTGTGTTCACATCATTTGTTTTATTGTTTAATTCAGTACTTTCCTTTTTGGTAATTAGTTTATTATCCTTCAGCAGTACATATTCATTATTAGCATTAATAATTGTTGTGGAATTTACTCTTGGATATCTATTGTTAATTCATTTAATTAATTTTATTACAACTGTGTCTTCATTGTGTTAATGAATAAACGACTCTACTAGTTGTCCAGACTCTCACAAATCCTTCAGATAAATCACCTGTCCAACTCACTCCAGGTGCCTGTATTGACACCATTGTATATGAACTGAATTGAGCTGGGCTGCATTTCCCAAAAGCACTGCAAGCCTAAGTTGATCATAGAGACCACTGGTGGCAATTGTTCTAAGATCAACTTAGGCTTAAGATGCTTTTGGGAAACAGCCCTGGATGATGACATCACTGTTTTGTCACCATGTTTTATTTCATGTTCTTGTTTCATGTTTATTTTATTTTTATTTTATTTTTTTTTTTATTTTATTTAGTTTGATTCATGTTGCTTGTTTGTGTCATGCTTCCCTTGCTCCTCATGTGCTCCCTTAGTCAGTGTGGTTGTTTATGGTCATGTGTTTCTGAGTTATGTTTGTTCATTGGTTCCCTTGTTCCTTGTGTCACTTGCCCATTGGTTGTCTTAGTCATGCGTTCCCTAAATTCATGTATTTAAGCCTCTTGTTTTCCATGTTACTTTTTTGTGTATTGGATTAATGTAACCCTGCTGTTGGTGAGTGTTTTGGTCAAGTCTGCTCATTGACAATTCTGCTTTTGTTCAAGTTGGTTGCTTTGTTTGTTTACTCACTTTTTTGATTATTAATAAACTGCACGTGGCCATCACCTCGCCTTCAGTTGGACTGATTGTTACAGAATACACAACCTACAAAAATGAACCCAGCAGTTTCTCTACTTTTGTGTCACCGTCAAGGTGACCAGGCTATCAAGAATTATGTAGAGGAGTTTTGTGGACTTTGTGATTTGGTGGGCTTTAGTGATGTAGCCTTCAAGGAAATTTTTGTCACTTTCGTCATGAACCTGTTCTTTCGCGGCTTCCTGGGGGAAAAATACACTGGTGCACCAGTGTATTGACCATGCCCTTCTGCTAAGTGGATCCTCATTTACTGTAGGAATTGTGGATGGGGAGCCCCGCAATCCTACAGCATTCTCCATCCCAGAGTGTTTACATGCCCCTACTGTCATGTCTGGAGTTGTTCACATCATGTCTATCAGTACCTGTTCACGCCAAGACTGCCACCCCAGGGCCTGTTCACGCCATGCCTGCCACATCAGAGACAGTTCACAACATGGCTGCCATACCAGAGTCCCCAATCAAAATGGCCATGCCAGAATCATCAGACAAGATGGCTGCCATTCCAGAATCTCATCCCGTCATAGCCGCCAAGCCAGTGTCTTCAGATAAGATGGCTTCTCCGCCTGTGTCTTCAGACAAGATGGCTTCTCCGCCTGTGTCTTCTGACAAGATGGCTGTTCCGCCTGTGTCTTCTGACAAGATGGCTGCTCCGCCTGTGTCTTCTGACAAGATGGCTGCTCCGCCTGTGTCTTCTGACAAGATGGCTGCTCCACCTGTGTCTTCAGACAAGATGGCCGCTCTGCCGGTGTCTTCTGACAAGATGGCTGCTATGCCAGAGTTTCTTCACATCATGTCTGCCAGTCTAGAGACTGTTTACATCATGCTTGCCCAGCCAGAGATTGTTCACGTCATGCCTGTCCAGCCAGAGACTGGATACGGATTGGATCTGTAATGTATAGTTTTGTTTCATGTTCTTGTTTCATGTATTTTATTTTGTAGTTTGATTCATGTTGCTTGTTTGTGTCATGCTTCCCTTTCTTCTCATGTGCTCCCTTAGTCAATGTGTCATATGCTGATTGGTTGTTTATGGTCATTTGAGTTATGTATGTTCATTGGTTTCCTTTCCTTGTTCCTTGTGTCACTTGCCCATTGGTTGTCTTAATCATGTGTTCCCTAAATTCATGTATTTAAGCCTCTTGTTTTCCATTTTACTTTATCATGTATTGGATTAATGTAACCCTGCCGTTGGTGAGTGTTTTGGTCAAGTCTGCTTATTGCCAAGTCTGCTCATGTTCAAGTTGGTTGCTTTGTTTGTTTACTCACTTTTTGGATTATTAATAAACTACACATGGGTTCATCAACTCTCCTTCAGTTGGACTGATTGTTACACATATTATGGTTAGCTGGGTAGACATGACAACCACATACCCCTTTGTTAGCATCAGGTTAAATTCCTTGCCTTAAAATTCATTTTACTCATTTGTATAATTTTTTCAACATCTATAAAGTTATAAAAAGTGCCCCAAACTCTTATTTTCTTTTAGTTTAAGGGATTATGGGTAACATATGAAACCATTTGTCAATACGATCTTCAACTAGATGGAACTGGATTAAAT
Source organism: Megalobrama amblycephala (assembly GCF_018812025.1). NCBI lineage: Eukaryota > Metazoa > Chordata > Actinopteri > Cypriniformes > Xenocyprididae > Megalobrama > Megalobrama amblycephala. Next base: position 11,453,771 of record NC_063063.1, on the reverse strand, counting down.
ATTTTGACTGTTGCAATCGCAATCGGACTTATGACCTGTAAAGCTGCCTGAATCATAATCAAGCACTGTTCGCTGGCCCCCGACTGAGTCTAGTTTCTCTAAAGTTTTTTTTTTTTTCCATTTTTATCACCTTTTTGTCACCTGATGTCACCTTTTGGAGTTTGGGATTCTTGCCGCTGTCGCCTTTTGGCTTGCTTAGTTGGGGACACTTGATATTCAACAATGTTTTTGATCTGTCTGCATTGACACCATTGTATGCAAACTGAACTGAGCTGGACAATGACATCACTGTTTTCTCCAGTGCTGATATATGAATTAACTTTAAAAATGAATAACTCTTGATTTTTACAATGGAATGAATCAATACTGAATTTAAGTTGGTCAGTGACACAATTTTCTTTAAGAGCTGCTGTGTAGCCAATATTATTTACCAGTTATTACTGTAAAGGTGCTTTGACACAATCTGCGTTGTAAAAAGCATTATATAAATAAAGGTGACTTGACTTGACATATGACTGTCTCTTTTTGCAACTTTTGCAACAAAAAAAAGCATAATGGATGCACAGTGAAAATAGGCTATCTGCACATGTGCTGTACTATTTTCATCATACTTTGTGATGCATTTATCCTAATCTTACATAGTCCATTAAATTGAACTCACCATTGTCCAGATACCGTACAGTGGAGTTTTTAGAAAAACTCGGGTCGAAGTTTGCCATGAGTGGAGCAATATACTGCGTCGCTGTCAGCATGCGGTGTGTTATCTCTCCAGTGAAAATAAACCCTATAAAAATATTAAGAATTCAAGCATAAGATACAAAATTTCTATAAATAAATAAATGAATAAATAAATAAAATATATTTTGTTTTAGTTGTGGACTGAAAATATGTATAGGGCTATGTATAAGGGATATGTATAAATATTTTGTACATTAAAAGGTCCCTTTATTGCATTCAAGGATGGAACCCTTTCCGTTTAATAATAATATGACAAAAATTCTAAAAATTAATTCAAGCAGAATGGTGGTAGTGAGTCTGGGGTTATTGTGAAAACAGCCATATTAACACTGCAAATGATTCCATCAGAAATCTGATTTTTTTAGAGGATAATTAAAGGGGTAATTCACCACTGGCAAAATGGGCTTTCAATAAAACTAGGCTGCCTGTGTTATAGAAAGGCAAAATAAATTTTGAAAACTATGCTGCCTGACCAGGGAAAGCAGAGTGGCTGTTGTCTTTCCTTTTGCCAAATAAGTAGGGAAACTTCAACACCCATGATGCAATGGGTATTTTGCCATCCAAGGCTTCTCCCAGTTTCCTCCTATTGGAATTTGACCAGAGTCAAATTTCGCCTTGCTTGAGTAGGAAATACTCATTAGCAAAACTAAGCAAAGGCTGCATCACAGTACTCATAGAAGAGAGGGTGACTGAAAGAAACTGCAATTCCATCAGTTACTTGTGAAGAAAAGGAATGGGGAGCATCTTCTGCTTAACCCCCAAAGCAAAATGCTTTCACATACAGCTAAGAAGGCTGTTGTAGTGTTACTTCCCTTTCAAGGGAACTCGCACTGCATTGGAAGATACGACACTATGGGAATGCCTCTGAGTGATTGCATCATGAAGCACGTGTGAAATCATAGGTGGGTGATGACATGACCAGGAAGCTATAAAGCACACCCAAACCTAAGAATGTTAGCTTCTGTGACTTCAGCAAGCACTCTATGTGAAATTGTCTCTGTCTATTATTGTTTGTTTTTCACAAGCATATATATATATAAGACAGGAGTAAATGGCAAGCAAACAGCAGTTCAGATCGTGTGTCCCTCCCTGCCTTCGTTACATTATGGGTGGAGATACACATGATTTGGACAGCTCATGGACATGCATGGACAGCTCATGGGCAGCTGGCTGTTTTCATTCATAAAAGACCGTCATCCTCTAGTGGAAGGCTTCAGTCCTGATACTGGAAGTGGTTCACACCTCATCATATAGTGCCAGTTTCTTCTCTGTGCTCTCAGAGGATCATTCTGCCAACCCCGGCACCTCAGGTGCTTTGGGACACAGCGGCTTCCATTGAGTTTCGCCCAGTCTCTGCCCAGGAATGTTGTGGAACTGGGAGGCTCACTCCCTCTGAGCAGGGTAATGCAAAAGTATGTTTGGTCTTCCCCTGCCGCTGAGCCATTTCAGGGCACTTGGCATATTACTCCACCTACACTAGAGGTTAGTCTCAAGAGGCTGGTTCCCTTAGTGGATCTTGTAGCAGCGTGGGAACTTCTGCCAAAAGTGTCTCAGTGGGTCCTGCAGACTATAGAGAGAGGCTGCAGAATTCAGTTAAGGTTATTATCTGCCTTGGATCAACAGCATCCTGCCCACAGTGCTAGGTCACAAGCAAGCTCTGGTAATGAAACAAGAACTCAAAGCTCTTTTGTGGAAGTAGGCCATAGAGTGAGTTCCTTCTCCCAAGAGGGAGTCCGGGTTCTACAGTCTGTATTTTATTGTTCTGATATAACAGTGGTTCTCAAACTTTTTTGGTCATCCGCATTAAAAAAAACAACCCCCAACCCCCCACTTCCGACTACCAAATGATTTCACTAATATATATATAAATGGTTGTTAAAGCAAATCAAGATAATGCCCGTACAAGACCCCCACATTCATCTTTGAAAAAAAAAAAAAAAGGTGATAAAAGATAATTTGAGAAAGGGTATCATATCTGAATTTTATGGGTTGCTGACATCTTATTCATCCAAAAATTCACAATATAATTTGAATACATGGAAGGAAAAAAGATTCACACTATGTCTAAAAAACATGCCTTAAACTTATAGTGTATAAATGGTTAATGCGGACATATGTAGCACCGGTGGAATTAAATAGATGTAATAAAAACATACCAGACATATGTACAAAATGTATGAAAGCTAGAGGAACTTTGTTTTACTGTATTTGGCAATGCAGAAATATTAAATTATTCTGGGAAGAGGTAAGAGTCATAATTAAGAAGATAATTTCAAAAAAATTTTACTCGACCATAAGTTCTTTTCTGTTGGGCTTATACGCAGAGAAATAAAATTATAGTACAAATGAGTGAGCATTTATAGACCTCAGCTTGCTTTATGCCAAAAAAAAAAAGAAAAAAAAGTCACTCTGTTGTGGACAAAGATTGAGAGACTAAGTACTACTCAATGGATAAGACTGATGTTATCAAGCCTTCCATTAGAAAGGATAACTTACATATTAAAGGCTAAACAGCATGTATTTGAAAACATATGTGTCACAGATCTGCCAGGCTCTCTTACCAGCCAATCCCAGTGCTCATTATCACCAGAATACTAATCACGCACACCTGCACCTCATCTGCACCCTCATCATGCTGGCTTTATAAGTACACAACTCACCTCACTCCAGTGTTCGTTCTCTTTTCTCTGAAGTGGACTCATCTTCTCCAGTTTTCCACTCCAGCGTCTGTCTTCCCTAATTCTCAGTGTGAATTATACTTATCTGTGTTACTGAGGTGTGTGCTGTCTTGAGTACTCCATCCATCTCATCCATGATTTTCTGTAAAAAAAAAAGACATTCCATTACATTCATCATCAGTACTGTCAACTTATCATTCGAACTGCCTATTTACCTGGCATTTATCCCATTGCCTCTGTTGCTGTTAATAAAAGTCATCTGTATCATTATATTCCTCTGTGTGAGTCTCCTTCCATAACAGAAGACTGGACCATACACAGGATCTTCACAGACAGTGTTTGCCAATCCCATGGCCAAACCAGCGAACTTCTCTGATGCGGCGGAGGAGTGCAACGGATTCTTTCTACAGTGCTTGTTGGCCCTGGAGATGCAGATGCATCTCTACACATCAGACAGAGCGAAGATTGCATTCATCGTATCCCTACTGACGGGACGAGCACTCCAATGGGGAAAAACCATCTGGTCACAAGCTGGTACAGTAACCCAATCACCCCATCATTCATTTCATCGAACACTTCTGTGAAGTTTTTGGCAGACCAGCCGGTGACTCTTCTGTGGTTGAGCAACTATACCATCTCCGTCAAGGTTCAATGGCTGTTAATGATTATGCTCTCAAGTTCAGGAATCTTGCTGCTGCCAGCGGATGGAATGAGCACTTGCTCCTCAACATCTATCGGCAGGGATCGGCAGAGTGCGGCTGCATCCCGTTGCATACGATGATACCATAAGCCTAGAATGTTTCATGCAGCCTCTCCATCAACTCAATTTCCATTGAAAGTCCAGTAGAGAAACAGTCAGTCGAGATTCCAGCCTGTTACGCCCCCTCTAGTGACGTATTCTGCCTGAAGAAAGCCTCACAGCTGCCTCCACATCAGCCATGGGACATCTCCTCATCTCATTGTAGAAGTGGATGCCTCGACCACCAGGGTAGGAGCAGTGTTATCTCAGCAGCAGCAGGGGACTCCAGCCAAACTTCATCCATGCGCCTTTTTTCCCGCAAACTCAGCCCGGAGGAGAGAAATTACGATATCCACAACAGAACTCCTCGCTATCAAGCTGGCCCTTGAGAAATAGAGACATTGGTTGGAGGGTGCACAACATCCTTTTATCATCCTCACTGATCACAATAACTTAAAATACCTACGAAATGCCAAGAGACTCAACCCCCCCAAAGCATGTTGGGCATTATTTTTCACATGCTTCAACTTTACCATCTCCTATCACCCAGGCCCCAAGAATGCAAAAGCTGATGCTCTCTCATCTCCACACTCCAGAAGAGGTCAACGAAGAACCTGAACCCATCATCCCTAATGAACTCATCGTAAGTCCTCCAATCCAGCTACCTCTTCCAATGTCTCTACTGCCACTCCACCGGGCTGCCCACCTGGATTACAGTACATCACCAGAGAACAACGCATTCCCCTGATTCACTCCACTTACTCTTCTCTAGGCACTGGCAACCCAGGGGCCAATAACACCCTCTCACTGCTAAAAGTCCGCTTTTGGTGGCCCAACATGGCCAGGGATGTGAGAAGGTTCGTCCAAGGTTGTTCCGACTGTGCCATCTCGAGGAGCCCTTGTCATCTACCATCTGGCAAACTCTTTCCATTGCCCATTCCAAACCAAACCACCGATGGTCACACCTAGGAATGGATTTCATCATGGATCTGCCTGCATCTGATAGTAAAACACATGCATTCTGGTAGTTATTGACCGATTTTCGAAATCCTGTTGTCTGTTGTCTTCTTCCCCTCAAAGGACTGTCCACTGCAATGGAGACTGCTGAACTCATGTTTAACCACCTCTTCAGATACTATGGACATCGTCTCTGACTGTGGACCACAGTTCATATCACAGGTATGGAAAGCCTTTTTCAATCTCCTAGGTGTGATCATAAGCCTCTTTTCTGGATACCATCCCCAGTTGAATGGGCAGACGGAAAGGAAAATCCAGGAGATTGGGCGTTTCCTGCAAACCTTCTGCCATGGCCACCAGAACTATTGGAACCAGTTCCTAGGCTGGGCCGAGTACACGCAGAACTCCACTGGACTCGCTCCCTTCCAGTGCATACTCTGTTACCAGCCACCTCTATTCCCCTGTTCAGGAGAACCATCCAATGTTCCATCTGTCAACTACTGGTTCCAAGAGAGTGAGAGGGTCTGGGATGCAGCTTACCATCAGCTTCAGCGGGCAGTGTGCAGGCGCAAGATGACAGCAGACCTTCGAAGGTCTGAAACACCATCCTACCAACCCAGTCAGAAGGTCTGGCTGTCAACACAGGACTTCAGGATGCGCCCGCAAAAAGCTCAGTCCCAGATATATTGGCCCCTTCACCATCACCAAACAGATCAACTCTGTCACATAACAGCTTCAACTCCCCTCTCACTACAGAATTCACTCTTCTTTCATATGTCACTATAAAAACCTTACCATTCTCCCACTTCTGTTCCCACAGAGCCTGCCACAGATCTGCCAGGCTCTCTCACCAACCAATCCCAGCGCACATCATCACCAGAATACTAATCACACACACCTGCACCTCATCTGCACCCTCATCACGCTTCCTTTATTAGCACACACCTCACCTCACTCCAGTGTCCGGTCTCGTTTTTACGAAGTGGACTCTCTCCATGTTACACCAGATTATTCCCTGTGACTATTCTCCAGCGTCCTCTGTGTGCTTACCTCCTGTGCCTTCTCTAGTGTGTTCTCCAGTTCTCCACTTCAGAGCCTTCTCCAGTTCTCCACTCCAGCATCTGTCTTCTCCTAATTCTCAGTGTAGATCATACTTACCTGATTTACTGAGGTATGTGCTGTCTTCAGTCTCCCATCAGTCTCATCCACGATCTCCTGTAAGAAAAAGACATTCCATTGCATTCATCATCAGTACCGTCAACTTATCTTATGAACTGCCTTTCCCCTACTTACCTGCCATTTATCCCATTGCCTCTGTTGCTGTTAATAAAAGTCATCTTTATCATTATATTCCTCTGTTTGAGTCTCCATTTTTAACAATATGGAGTGATTTCATTAATTATAGGATTTGGACTTAACAGATGAAGAAATGGATGACTAATCTTTGCGCCCAATGTGGTTCTGACCTTGTAGAAATGATAGTCAATTTTGAATAGATTACCACTGGCTAAAACAGTTAATCATAGTTTTAATCTGCTAGAGTAGGCTAAATGCAGTGATCTTAATGAAAATGAATGTAAAAGGTATTTCAAAGCATTAAAAAGTGCAGCGAAGACGGGCCCAAGCCTTGTCTGTGGCTTCAGGGCACTTGTGCAAGGCGGGCAATAGGCATTTTTAAATGGGTAAACATAAAATGACTATGTCAAAGTCATTACACCACATTTACTGCAGCAGTTGGTGTCCATATGAGCACAAACCACAACAGCCACATCCATGAGATCATTTAAATTTAGATGAATTTCATGTCATAGGTCAATCTGCCATGTCTTTGTTTTTCTCAACCTCTATAAAAATTCCAGAGCAAATTACATACTGTTATTTGTGCAAACTCCACAGTACTCTGAGAAATGTAATCCAGTCTTAATACGAATGTCTGTGATTGCAGATGTTGTATTATCCCAACACTTCTCTTCATGTGTTTTTGACCTGCCTGAGCTATCGTTTGTGCACTAATCTTATGCACCAAAAGCATGCTTTCATTTAATTTTAATATGTGTGATGTACAAAAAAAAATAAAAATAAAATTATTAAATTATTAAAAAAACAGATGTTAGTCTTGCATGAATGAGTACATGAAATCACAGGTGTCGGGTAATAATAATTGTAACTCCTGTCCGAATAGTGATATAGTGTCATGGTTTAATTTCAAATGAGTGTGTAGTTATCATTTGCAGTTCAAAACTTTTATAAGTTTATCAATAAATGGGTAATCAGTAAAAGGGTTAAAGACCACTAATCAAGATTGTAAAACACACACAAACACACACACTCATGTCTGGTTCGCTATCTTTGTGGGGACTCTCAATAGACGTAATAGTTTTTATACTGTAAAAACCGTATATTCTATCCCCTTACACAAACCCTACCCATCACAGAAAACTTCCTGCATTTTTACATTTTCAAAATACTCATTCTGTTTAATTTACATGCTTGATTCCTTATGTTGACACAAGTCCCCATGAGTCTGTATGCACTCAGGTTGAAGTGTATTCATGCACACACTTTGAACATAGTGGTTCCCTTTCGAGGGAACTCGCACTGCATCAATGACACATTGGGAATGCCTCTGCATCTGAAGCACTTGTGCCAACTAGTCCAATGTCAAAATGGAACGTCACAAGCAGGTGATGTCACGACCAGAAAAGCATAAAAGCACATTTGGAATGACCGGCATTAGCTTCTGCGCCTCAGCAAGCGCTCTGTGTGAAACTGTCTTATTTATTGTTGTCTGCCACTATATCAGTCACAAGCATAAATATATTATGATGAACAAACAAAAGTTTAGGTCATATACTCCTCCCTGCCTTCGTTTCATTACAGATGGGGATACACAAGTTCCCTTTCAAGGGAACTCCACGCTGCGTCTGATAGGATCACTTTGGCAATGCCCAGATCGTGAATGTGTCTGATGCACGTATGTCAACTAGTCCAATGGCAAGAGTGAACGTCATGACCAGGAAAGGATAAATACACATCCGGCAAGACCAAGAGCAAAGCGCTCTGTGTAAAACTGTGTGTCTTATTTATTGTTGTCTGTCAGTTAAAAACCACATCAGGGCTAGTAGGGAAAGCGTAGACGGCAGCAGGTCAGGCTGGTGCATGTTTACACACAATGTCAATATTACAAGCGTACCAAGCCAACCTGATGAGGGATCTGGATGGCAGTGAAGGGATTGGCCCTGACGCAGTTTGTGAACAGATTTATCTCTTAGAGCCACTTTCTGTGGCAACAGAAAGACATCTGTGGCTCAATCTTTCAGAAATCAGAGAAAAAGACAGGGCCTTTCTCCTTGATGCCCCGCTTGCGCCCCCTGGCCTTTTCGGTGATGCTGTCAATACTGTTGTCAAAAGGTTTCAGGAGACAAAGAAGCAGGTGGAGGCTTTTAAGAAATATTTGCCACGCCGCTGCCACCAACCCTCTGGGGCTGCTGGGCGTGAGCAGCCCCAGCCGTCAAGCTCCTCATATAGAGCGAAACAAGAGGAGAGTGTTGCATCTCTTGCTCCACCTCAGAGATACGGGGGGCAGGGACGACACTCTCAACCCAAGCCTTCGAAACTGAAGACCGATCTGAGGGTCGTGCTTCAGGCCAAGAAGGCTTCGGGTCAAAAGAGGCCCTGACACCAGTGGTGTCAGGCCTCTGAGGGCGCCCCCCTGCGGGGTGGAGTGATGTTCACCTTATCATCAATGCCCGCACCACTTCGTTGCCCTCAGGGGACCGTTCTGCCAACCACACCACCCTCTGTGCCTCGGGGCGCAGTGGTTTCCAGTGAGTTTGTGACCCAGTGTTCACAAGATGCTGCGTCACACTCATGCCCTCTTAGGAGGTTAAAAACACAGTCAGATAGGTTAGTTCCAGCCAGTGTGCTTCAGGTCACTGAGATGTCTGTGTTAAATACATCAGAAGCCAGCCTCGAGAGGCTGGTTCCCTTAGTACCCTTAGTAGATGTTCTGGCAGAGTGGAAACGTCTACCAAATATATCGCTATGGGTCCTGCAAACTATAAAGAGAGGGTACAAAATCCAGTTTGGGTTCCGTCCACCTCATTTCAACGGGGTGCTATTAATGTTAGTGCATCCCAATGAACAAGAAGTGAAGACCCTGTTAGCAAAGGAAGCTATAGAACAGGTCCCTGTAAATGACAGAGAGCCAGGTTTTTACAGCCACTACTTCATAGCTCCAAAAAAGGATGGAGGGTTGCATCCCATATTAGTTCTTCATCATCTGAATCGTACAGTCAAGAGACTAAAATTCAAGATGTTGACGTTACATCAGATCGTGACCCAAATCAGATCTGAGGACTGGTTTGTCACAATAGATCTAAATGACACATACTTCCATGTCTCTATCCTTCCACAACACAGGAAGTTCCTGAGATTCACTTTTGGGGGCAAAGTGTACCGATATCGGGTTCTTCCATTCAGCCTAGCTCTTTCACCCCGCATGTTCACGAAATGCGTAGATGCAGCACTGGCCCCGCTCAAGCTGCAGGGCATACGTATTCTGAACTACATATATGACTGGTTAATATTAGCACAGATGGCGGTTCAACATTGAGATGTCGTTTTCGCTCATATTCAAAAATTGGGGTTGAGACAGAACACCAAGAAGAGTGTGCTTTCTCCAGTAAAGAGGACCACTTTTCTTGGCATGGTTTGGGATTCAGTGACGATGCGTGCATGTCTTTCGTCTGCTTGCATCACTGCTATTCTCTCAGTCGTGAAAGAAATAAAGCTAGGCCAGTCACTCACTGTGAAACAGTTTCAGAAACTGTTGGGTCTGATGGCAGCACCGTCCAACATGATACCTTTTGGCCTGCTGTACATGAGACCCTTACAATGGTGGCTCAGGACCAAAGGGTTTTTCCCGAGGGGGAACCCATTTCGTATGATCAAGATCATATGGCGGTGTCTCTGCACCTTGGTTATATGGAAGGAAAATTGGTTCCTGTCCCAGGGCCCTGTGTTAGGAGCTCAATGTTGTCAAGTCACCCTAACGTCTCTCTCACAGGCTGGGGAGCAGTAATAGAAGGCACCTCAGCTCAGGGTCTGTAGAGGAGTCATCATCTTTCGTGGCACATAGACTGCCTGGAGATGAAGGCGGTGTAGGGAACAACACATTCCAGGGCCCAGTTTATGGCCGGACTCCTCTCTGTCCGTAACAGTGGACAAAGGTTTGCTACATTTTGATTGGATCTTGGTGGACTAACACAAACAAACTGTCCAATGCCATCAGATAAAGATGTAAGGACAACATACTGTCACCTCTTTGAGGGCAAGAAGAAGACCTCTTGTACAAAGCCTGGGAAGGACAGGACTTCTCATTGGTCCACATGCAGTTTCTGCCCTTCACCCATCTAGAGACTACTTCCTAAGAGACTGCCATAAAAATTCCTCAGGACCTCAGCAGCAGTGGGTGAAACAAAGAGAGATCACAATGATCCATCCAAATCCATTCAAAACTATGTTTGAAAAACTTAGAACTGATGCAAACTACACACATCCATTTCAAACTTATTCACAGAAATAAGTATTCTCAGTGATAGCTCAGTGATACCTCTGCAGTCTGAGGCTGATTTGGGGCCTGGAGAAGTTTTGACATGCCCTGACATTTGTGAAAGAAAAAAAAAAAAAAAAAAACTTAAGGCCAAAAAATAATATTATATATGTGTTCACAAGACTTCTGGGTATTGGAGGTTGTAGACCTGGAGGAGTTTTTGCTTCAAAATTATACAAAAATTATCCTGCCTACTCTTTCATTTATAACAATATATTGATTTCATTTTTGTAAGACACTTTTTGTCAAGAAACAAAGTATGCATGGAGACGTGAATCATCATGAATAATCCTGTGATTCACACCCGAGAAGACAAAAGATTCACATAATGAGCTGTAATGACTCGCATAATAATGAGGCCTTTCAGTCAGGTAGGCTGTGAAAAAACCCTCTGTGATCATGTATCAAGCTCATCATGATGTATATCAAACATACAGAAAAAACAGCAATACTGTGAAATATTATTACAATTTAAAATAATGGTATTCTATTATATACTTTAAAATATAATGTATTTCTGTGATGCAAAGTGTCTGAACAATTATGTTACCTCTATGGCATTTCATATTCATTTTTAGCTTAAAAGCATGCACATTTGGAGAAATATTGATGGATTCTCATGTTTGTCAATTTTCTATACAGAGGAGTAATATTCATTTAATATTTATTGTCATTACTATGAGCGCTGGATAATGTGTTTTCAATTCATACTTGCAGCCGGAGGGCGCTCTGTGCACCTTTAGTCCACAAATGCATCCTAAAGAAGAACAGGCCATGTGACAATCCAGGAACTAACAAAGGCTTCCAGAGATCGCTAACTATGGCTATGCAAAACACTTTCAAGACAATAAATACATGATTGAGATGATGTATACATGTATTGCCTCAGAATTTGCATCTGAATAGCGCTCGCTCTGTGGGCATGGCCGAAGAAAAAAAGAAGAAGAAGAAGAAGAAGAAGAAAAAAAAAAAAAAACGTTACTGCTTCCAGTCAGTGATCTCATTATCATATGCATGCAGTCTAATGTGGGCCAATATCTGGTTACTATGATTCTCAAATCTGTGAGACAAAAGAAAAAAAAAAACAACCTCTGTGAGCATGCTGATATCAGGATCATACATCAGCTATTGTTTGAAGCTGCGTTGGCCTGCTGTACGTGAGACCCATGCAGTGGTGTCTCAAGACCAAGGGGGTTGTCCCCGAGTGGGAACACAAGGCTGTCACTTAAAGAGACAGCCCTTCCCATAAAGCTATGCATAATAATCCATACTGGTGGCATTTCGATCAGTGTGCCAGACTGGTACTGCTCTGCACACTATGTCGGTGTTGCAGGTGGACCAGGCTGACCTGCTGAAGAAACGCCACAGTCTGCTTTTGAGCCTGTTGCACTTCCCCTCGTAAAACTGGAGATCGGCTCGTCATGCTCAGCAGCCTCACAATATCTAACACCTGCCCCTTCTCAATATCTCCACATAAACCCTCCTTCCCTGCCACCTCTGGTGGTATCAAAATTAGTGCCCATTTCAGAGAACTTGGCAGCATGGAAACTACTGAAAAGGATAAAGAATCCCATTTATTCGTTGTCTTCCGTGCTTCAACAGCACGGTCTCCACTACCGTGAAGCCGGGGGAAGTGACTTTACTGTCACAAGAGCTGCAATCTCTTCTGGAGAAAGGGGCCATAGAGCATGTTTCCCCTCTAGAGAGAAAGTCAGGTTACTACAGCAGATACTTCCTAGTTCACAAAAAGGACGGGGGGTTGCGTCCAATCTTAGATCTTCGAGGCTTAAGCCCTCAGTCGAAGCTCTCAAGTTCAAGATGTTAACCGTAAGGATGATTATATCACTAATCCAACATCACGATTGGTTCATCACGATCGATCTCAAAGACGCATATTTTCATAGAGATGTTGCCACAACACAGGAAGTTCCTGAGGTTCGCTTTCAGGGGTGAAGCTTTACCAATATCAGGTTCTTCCATTCGGCCTAGCCCTATCAACATACACAAAATGTAACAAAACAGGCAGCGCAATGTCCACTCTACTTCTTTCTGAGTCACTCAGCTCTCCCTGGGTCTGGATGTGATGAGCATACATGGCCCAGAATGCGCCATATGCATTTCCTCCAGTTTCTATGCTCCCAGGAGTTCTAGCCTAAGTTTGCCAACAAGGGACTTGCCTCTTATTGATAGCGCTGCATTGGCCGAACAGAATATGGTTCTCAAAGATAATATCTCTCCTTGACGGCTCGCCATGGGCGATACCGAAGAGGAGGGACCTTCTGTCTCAGGTGCAGGGGACAATATTTCATCCCCGGCCGGGGATGTGAAACCTTCATGTTTGGCCCCTGAGGGGAACCAACTGAGGGACACAGGGCTTTCACCTCATGTTATTGAGACCATTTTAAATGCTAGGGCTCCCTCCACTAGATCAAGTTATGCTAACAAATGGGGTGTCTTTGAAAGATGGTGTATTGCACACAATGCAGATCCAGTTAACTGCCAGATTGCTACAGTTCTGGATTTTCTGCAGGGAAAATTATCAACAGTCACATGCCCCGCCACTCTCAGGGTTTATGTGGCCGCTCTTTTGGCTTGCCACGCTCTGATTGATGGGGTGCCTTTGGGCAAGCATGTCCTGCTCTCTCGCTTTGTTCGAGGAGCTAGGCGGTTGAGGCCCCTTCTAGAACGAGGATCCCTATGTGGTACCTAGCAATAGTCCTGGAGGGCCTGGTTGAGACTTTGAACCCTTAGAGTCAGTTTCTGACAAGCTGTTAACTCTGAAAATGTTTTTTCTTATGGCTATAACTCTAAAAAGAATTGGGGACTTGCAGGCTCTGTCTATTGTGCCATCCTGCTTAGACTTTGCCCCAGGAATGGTGAAAGCTATTTTGCATCCTCATCCTGACTATCTGCCTAAGGTTCCTTTCTCAAACTTGCATCCGGTCACTCTCAAAGCCTTCTGCTCTCCGCCGTTCACTATGCCGGATCAGGAGAGACTTCACAGACTGTGTCCAGTCCGTGCTATTCAGACCTACGTCCACCGCACTAGCCAGTGGCGTAAGTCAGAGCAACACTTTGTTTGTTATGGCGGCCATAACAGGGGTGCGGCTGCCACAAAACAGACCATGTCACATTGGGTGAGAGATGCTATTGTCCTTGCCTATGAGGCACGTGGTCACACTTTGCCAGCAGGCATCAGGACTAATTCCACCTCAAATATTTGTGATGTGGCAGGTTAGTCCTCTCCGCACACATTCATAAGTTTGAATGTTCATGTTACTCTGGCTCTTGCATCCTTGAGTCAACATTGCAAGCTAGTGTCTGAGACTCTCTGTGCTTTGTGACACACTTCACAGCCTGGGGGTCCAGACATAGTGCGGCAACATGGGTCTTCTTGTTCCCATAGCACTGTATTAAGCGCAGCTTGAGTGTAGCTTTTGAAAGGGATTGCCCCGGGATACTTCACTGTAACCCTGTTCCCTGAAAAAGTGGGAACGAGAAGCTGTGCTTCATTTCCACACTGGGATGTCCCGGGACTGCTCTTCAGACAAAATATCTGCAGATGCACCAGTGGCATATCTAATTATAGCCTTGCATACGACGCATTCCAATGACTTCACGTAGGCTATAAATATAGGTCAATTTCATTGACATTGTTTTACACATATTCACACCTGGTCACAGCTAAAGACATTCCCATAGCGCTGTATTAAGTGCAGCTTCTCGTTCCCGCTTTTTCAGGGAACAGGGTTACAGTGAAGTAACCCAGGGCGTTACTGTAAATGAGACATTTATATAGATGAAACACTAATTTTGTGTAGTGGAATGGATACTTTGTGATTTTATGTACTGAACTAACACAATTGAAAATATGCGGAAATGTTTGAAAAATAGTACACTTTTGATAATTGCTTATAATTGCACCAAAGCAATTAAAAAAAATCTGTAATTGCAATTTTGGACTGAAAGCCAACCCAGGTGTCCTATTTTTATTCTTTCTTTTTTTTTCGGTTATTTTTTGGTAAATCGGGATGGCTTTGTAATGACTTTGGAAAAATGGATCAAGGAAGACACATTGGTGGGGGAAGAAGAGTGGCAGAGAGAGGGAGGACTAGAACTCTCACAGTACTGTCCATCCATCCATTCATCTATTCCATACATGTTCCAAAGTGGTTGTCCTATGTAGGGTCATGAGGAGGCTTTCCCAGTGACTCAGGTTGTAGACAGGAAAACACCCTGGACAGATGACCAGGCATCACAGTCACACCTATTGGCAAAACTTACAGTCACCTGTCTTGTATGTCTTTGGGTTGTGGGGGAAACCCAGAATGTCAACACTGAGAGAACATACAAACTTCACATAGAAAGGCCTCCTGCTGTGTAACAATCAGTCCACTGGAGGCAAGCGTTGAGAACCCAAGTGCAGTTTATTGAACAGAAACATGAACTAAATACAAAACATAGACATGGCTTGACTTGAAACAAAAACAAACTCAACCAACAGCAGATTACAATGAAACAAAGCTAGACAAGAGAACAATGAAACATAAGGGCTATATATATATATATATATATATATATATATATATATATATATATATATACAACAGTTCTGTCTGGTTCTCGAATCTGTTTGGCTGATAGCCGTGCAATATTTCAGTGATAACAGCACTCCTACCTTTTCACTGTTTGTATCACTCCACTTGAAGTGACCGTCATGGCGGCCGATCAAATCCACTGTATATTTTGAATAATACTATTTGTTGTACCACGAACTGTTGTTTTAATAGTTTTTTAGACAAGAATGTAGTTCTTTAGACCTGAAATATATAAGTCATATTTAATAATAGCGCCTATTTTACAATTTGTTTTGACGTTTTCGGAGATGCGAGCTCCAGGCCGTCTGCAGCCGTTCAGGGGTCGTGCACACGCCGAGAACAGGTTAATCTCGGCTAGTGCTTTGGGGATTTGCTGCTGGCACTTATAGTGGTTAAACATGAGACATAATTCAATTTGAGTACATTAAACGGGCAACGCACTAGAGAGTGCGCAGGGACTTTGAAAGGTTTGCGCGCTGAACTGTGCACGAGATGGAGCGGGACACGGAAAATGAAGTAAGGCCTGGCTATAGTCTACCCGCGGCTTAAGACAACTTTTATTTTCTTTCACACACAGCACAGAGAAACATCTTTCTATAAACCGACTGCCTGTCAAGTGATAGACGAAACTGACAATGATTTTATATTTTTTAAACAAATGAAAGGCAATGTGGATAAACATTCAGCCACAATGTACAGAACACTCTCAAAGATATAGAAGAAAATGAATAAAAACATTTTGGATCAATAAACTTTATAATATATATATTAATAACTGCAGAAAGGTCACACTGCAGATAGATATACATTTCATATGTCGGCAAATCAAGTTACATCGGCTAAATTGTCTGTGCAAGCTTTAACTAATCTACAGCGCAACACTGATGCACCAAAAACCAAAAAAATAATAATAATAATTTAATATATATATATATTTTTTTTATCAAACATTAATTTACAGAATTGATTTAGAACAGAATATACCGTTCTAATAAATGAAAATAGCCTAATTAAAAAAATGCAAAATGCCTGAAGTGCAGGGGAACATATATTCAAAACACAAGCCAGAAATAGTTAAATTAAATAACCCAGAGTGATCAATAAATAAATTAAAATTAAATAAATTATTAAAATAATGAAAGTATAGCTAGAATTGTCAACTTGTCTTTTTAACTGCAGAGACAATAAACGTTAAACTGGAGTGGCAGTCTTTTTAGCTAAACATTAACAGCATCCAAAAATCAAATTACATCCGGCTGAAATAGTTTGAAATCACTTGTAGCTACCCTACCTGATTGAGAGATACAAATCCAGTCTTTCATGCGATCTGCCTGTGTCCATTTGAGTCTTTTCAAATAGCGCGCTATAGTCAGCTTATTGGCCGGCAGAAGCGTGCCGCAGTGTTTGTCATTGTTGAGTTCTAGGACATGAGCTGTTGGCACAACTTGCATTATACGTTTTTTTGATCATCTTTTACCATTTCAAAGTGCATCCAATTGTACACTTTATCCCAGACATTGTTGAAGATTTAATCCCTGCTATAAAGATGCTCATCTGCCGGTCACGGATCATGGAAGTGAAACTTAAATCGGTCACAGGATGGATTTATTCACGCACATTAAAAATATTTATTAAAAGCTTCTTTCTTTTCACATTTTTATTTATAGTATTAACATAATAGGCTGTATATTAACCTATTGGGAAAGAACCGGTATGTCTATGTAAAATCAGATATTGAGCGCCCCCATATCTCTTCTCATAACACCTCTGCGACGATTCGACTGTGAGATTGGTAGTCGAATCAGGCTCCTCCTATCAAAGATTCGAATCGTCGACTATTCAGTGTCACCCCTACTCTTCTCTGCTCTTAAAATACGTAAAACATTAAACTTTATAGACAGTGTTTTTTGAGTAAAGAAAATGCTTTACAATTTTTTTCAAACATCAGATCTTTATTTACCTTTGCATTGCATAGACGAGATGTCCAAACTGTGTGTGCACTTGAGGTGAGGCGGATTTATGAGGTTCGATTCACATTCTGAGGATCCAACGGAGTTACGAGGTTTTGGCACAAGCTCTTTAAAATCTTTTTCATTCGTTAAATATTTGTAAAACCCACATACAGGCGTAAAGGGTGACCTATATCATTGTTTTTGTTTTGTTTTTTTAAATAAGAAAACAAAAATTAGGAAATATAGAGATATGAGGTGTAGCATTTATTTATTGTTTTTTTTTTTTTTTTTTGGCATTTGGTAATTATCCACAGCACACTTGACAACCGTCACGGGCACACTAGTGCTTTAAGTTTGACTGAACTGTACAATTGTGTTTATTTGTTCAATAAATATTATTTTATATAAATATGTCCATAAGTGCGTAATATGGATTGAGTGAAAGTTACATTAATACGCCATTAGATGGCGGCAACACTTTACAGGAGAATGAGTCAGTGAGTCACAAGAGACTTTTAAATTGAAAGGAACATTTGCAAAGGAAGTTGTTTTTGTGCTGTGGTGTTATGGATGTTATGGAAAATTCACATAGCTGTAAAAAGGACAAATACAAGATTGCTTTCCTCAGCGGACATTCAAACAGACTTTTATAATGGATATAATATTATGAACATCGACTTGAAGAATGAATGTAATGCAGTATATATCAGACAAGGTAATAGCCTACTCTCTCAGGCGATCTATTCTCTCTCTCTCTCTCTCTGTACAAAATTCAATGAGTTTCAATGAAGCGACTCAACGTTCCTTCGTTACTAGTTCTAAAGTGACGTTTTAGAGTTAGTAACGAAGGCTTGGTCCAACTGTCAACTTGAGATTTGAAATGTTTCTTCGTTACTAGTTCTGAAGTGATGTTTTATAATTAGTAACGGATGCTTGGCCCAACTGTCAACTTGAGATTTGAATCCGTGGCGGAAGGAAGTAGTGCTGCACAAAAGAGGGTTTTAAAGATGCTCCGTTGTTATTTCTTATTTATTTACACACTCGTGCCGTTGAACTGTTGTATAAACGCAATATCACACTCGTAGCCGTGCGATATCACACTGTGATTACCTATAGCACTTGGCCTGCGGCCTCATGCCTACGGACGAATCACAGCCATGCTGATATACAACCATATCGCACTGCTACGAGTGTGATATTGCTCATATATGACAAACTACGAACACCTGTGAACAATCAAGACAATGAACCAATCACAAAACAGAACTGATAAAACACATGATCAACCAATGACAATATAACACATGAGAACATGGCAAACAAACAAACAAATCAATGAAACAAAGCATGAACTTGAAAAATGAAACATAACATCAAGACAAGACATTACATGCTTTAGATAACTGGGAAATTTTATTAAACTATACGGAGGCAAAAACCCACACACACCACTCGGTTTCTCTTTGAACCAGAACCTCTTTATTTGTCACATGTTTTTAATGTTTTGGTGGTTGTTGTTGTTTTGTTTGTTTTTGTTGCTTTAAGAATTTGTTTCTTTTCAATTTTTTTGTTTTTCACAAGTAAGTTACTATATGTAAAGATATAGAAAAAAATTGCTGAATTTCCCATTCAGTCTTTGTGCAGTAATGCAGTCAGTAAAATGAAAAGATAATACTTATCCTATAATGAAATACTGATTATGAGAAAAAATCATTCATACTTTAAACACAAAAGTTCATAATTTATGTAATGCTCCCTGTTGTTAGTGATTTTAGGTCATTGTGTTTGTGTGCAATGTATGTTTTCAGGACTGAAATCCCCTATAAAATACAGAGACTGCCTTTACATATCAAAATGCATCAGATCATTCCAAAACAATGCTAGATAGACTTACAATCAAACATCGTTTAACTGCATGATTCTATATCATGTCTACAACCTATATAAGTGACTATTATGCTTAGATCACACATAATTCATGCAATTGTTATAACTATTGAATAGTTTATTGGAGGTTTGTCTTGTTGAAATCATACTCTGCTAAAGCATGAAAATTAAGTGAAAAAATCAGATAACGTCATTTATGTGAAAGGAGGAGAAATAGTCACACCCTGAACCAAAGATGATACCTAATTGGTCAGATCTCCTCTCAGGACACGAACAAATCATTAAATTAAGGTTGGTTTTAAGGAGGCATAAGATCATAGTTAAGATGGGCTAAGACTAAGGTCGACCCTGAAACACCATTATGAACAAACAATCCAACTTATCTAGCCTCACTTATTTTTCTTATCTTTCTTTAATTAGTTCCTTTTCCTTTCCATTGAAAGTCTCGCTTTCTAAGCTAAGCTTTTGCTGCAAAGCTTCAGTAAATGACTCTATAGTCTTTATTTGCCTCAAACTTCACACTTCAGCCATGAGACTCCGTATCCATTCATCCACCAACACACCAGAACATGATTGGCTTCCCAAGACGTCACTCCAGATGCGAAAAGACCTCCGGTGAGTCAACGAACCTGGGAAACCGCTTTCAGCAAGGACAATTAGCACAACATTCGTCTGCTGTGACCATACCATTAACAAAATACATGTTGTTTTCACACAATATACAGTCAGTTACAGTTTTTTTTTCAACTGCTTACACACAATTTCTGAAACCTGACATTCAAACACCAGAACCAGACACCAAATCTGCAAAACCACACACTAATTCTCGGCCTGCGACTTAGTTTTAAATTTCATAAAACATTTTTTGCAAAACACAACACACAATTCTCTATCCCAGATAACATGTAGTAATCGGCCTGAGCTCGGCTGCCCCGTGGCGCCTGCGGCTCAGACTCGGCATCACCGTGTGTTAACCGAGCCGATTGTGGCCCGCAGCTCGCTCTGGCACATGTTATGGCTGTAAAGCACTGGGCCGATTCTTGTTCACTATAACTGGCCCAACTCTGGCTATAGAGATCTGTGTCGCTTCTGGCAATGACTCGGCTTATGTTCACTCACAGATGGTTACATAAGCAATAATTAAAATTGTCTTAAAATTGACTTTGTTTCCTGGTAGTATCTGATATGAATTAACTAACGTTTCACGTTTAATGTAGCGAATTTGTCAAAAACAACACATCTTCGGAAAAACCTATTATAATATAAGTCCAACATAACAGTCTCAAACCTGTCCTGGGGACCCCTCACCACTGCACATTTTGCATGTTTCCCTCATCTAACACACCTGATTCAACTCATCAACTAATTAGTAGAAACTGCAAGAGTTGAATTGGGTGTCTGATGGGGAGACATACAAAATGTGCAGTGGTAAGGGGTCCCCAGGACAGGTTTAAGAACCACTGCAATATAAGACAGAACATTCTCTAATATGTATAATATCAAATCTTTTTATAAGTAATGTAGCAATTCATTATTTTATACGCTTTTATGTATTTTAAAGCATCGACGCACATTTACATTTGTAGTATTTTTACTTAGACGCTTATAAAAGAACTTGCTAAACGCAGAACTTGCTAAACTGCCGCTTTGATCTAAGCATGTGGATCTCGATTGTATACGCTGCACTAAACTTTGACGAGCAACACTCTGATCTGCAAACAAAGAGCTGAGGAAGAGGATGATGACGGTCCTGCATTCATGAGGAGAAAGTGCAGGTTTGTTGTTTGTTTTTAGTTTCCACGCTCATATATTTATATAAATGCAATTGTAATAAGCAAAAGTTGTTTTATTCCATGTTTCTTCAAGAAGGTGAGTGAAGAGGATTTGTTATACTGTCATAGAAGATCATTGTTTTCAAATAACCTCAATTAACTAAATAAAAAAAACTAGTTACATAAGCTGATTTTATTTATATGATGAAAATGTACTGCAATCCTATGCATTAGTATGTCTGAGATCATCTTCAGTTGCTAAATGCAAGCAGATTTTACATTTACAGATGCTCATGACTGCTAAAACATGGACAACACAAACAATCACAGCTTTTGTTGCTACCAGCTGCTTCTTCACTCAGCATGTTAAGACACACAGGAATAAGTGATTATTTCTCATAACTTAAATTGCTTTTAATATTTCTCTGTTTTGTAGTAATGAAGTGTTATCATCACTGAAGAAATGGCAGATTTTAATCCCCAGACACAGAGCAGTGCAAGCCCTGAAGAAATAAGACCATGGACATCATATTATACTTCTCTGACTGAACTAGCAAGGAGCTGTTGGAGTCAATGAGAAAGTTGGTAAGTTTAAGTAAAGTTTGGCACATTCAGTTAGACCATGTTACCTTTATTGATAAATACTTGTATACCATTTGCTCTTTACAGGTGAAATGTAAACCTGAGTAAACGCTGCTACTTTAATGATTATTTAAGTTTACTGAGCGATGTAAACTGCTGTCCTCCACATTACATCATTGCTTTAAACGACATTACCAGAAGAATTCTTTCAGCGTGGCAGATATTCGCAAGCGTCTGGAGGGAACTTGTAAGTAAAGCAAAACATTTTTTTTTTCTTTTTTTTTCTTATTTGCTTTTGTAAGGATATCTTATATAAGAAATTGCAGGGCAACAATGTTAATGTTACCTACCTTTTTCCCCCCCTTCATCACAGTCCTGCATTATATAAGTGTGTTGCTGCTTTTTGTTAAACGCACTGATCTGAGAAATGTGATTTTATTCCTACGTTCATGTGAATAAACTAGCTGTAGCTTTATCTACGATTATTAAACCTTTACAATCTTTCTTTATTTGCAGGCTGAACTGGATGCTTACTGAAGAGTGTGCTTCAACACTTAAGATAACTTCAACTGAGTTGAAATGCAAGTTGCGTGATGTCTCCTCAGATAACTGGACACAGTCTTGACTTTCTCTTTTCTGCATCCACTGGTTATACACTTGTGTGTTTTTGGTTTTCTAGGTTTGTACAAAGTTACACCATATCACTGAAAACAGCACGCATCAACAAGATTTCAGAGACTCTGCGTGACATTTTAAATGTTTTAAATGATTTAAAATTTTAAATGATCTTCAGGTGAGTTGAAATTTGTCAACATTTACTACCTCCATAACTGTTTTCACTGTTTATAAAATTAAGCTGGCTTGCTTGTTTAACATGTAAATGTTAGCTTGACTTTGAAGAGTGTGCATGATGTCAACATGCAACACACTGTAGCCCTCCATGCTCCTCAGTGTACCTGTGAGGAGGACCCACAATTCTTCAAGACTAGAAATGTAAGTATTCAGTGCATTAACAGAATTGCTAGTATCTGTGAATGTAACTGTCTACTTTTAGTCTACTAAGTGAAACTTACAGTTGGCCCCTCTATGCTTATTTCAGGAGGCAATGGGAGAGCCAGACATCACTGATTTTGTCATTGTGGTCAAAGAAACGAAAGCACAGGTCCTTCAAGCACTGCAGTTGTTATAGAAGATGATCTTCAGTTTTATAATAAAAGACTAATCTTCAAAAATCTTCAATTGTACAGCTGAAGGTTTATTTTATGTATTTTTTTAGGTGTTGTTTTTTGTCTTTTGAGTTAGTATTGTTATGTAATGAAGTACTGCAGAGGTGCCTGTGTCATGAGCCAGGTTTGATTCACTCCTCGTTTTCTTCTTTCTCCCTCTCTCTTCTTTGCATATAGGTTTCAGCTGTTTGTCATTTCTCTCGGCGTTCACGTTGATTGCTCACACACCTGTCGCACTTCTTCTCTGATTTTCTTGACTATTTCTCGCTGCTGTTTGCCACGCTTCTTTGTCGGATGATTGTAACCTGTTACTGCCATTCTCTCTCTGCTTAATGCTAGAAATCCTTGACCTCTGTTTGTGTATCCACCGCAGTCATAGTCCCAGTCACAGTAGCCATCTGGAGATCAGCCTTTCTGAGCTCTCGGTCTCTCCAGCCTGGTTTCCTCCAGCTGCCAGCTGTGGTGTACTTCATCTTCAGCCCAAGGCGCTCCAGTTCTGAGATTGTGCTACAAAGCCCTACTCACTCTTGCCAGAAGACTGTGACTTGTTTTATCGTTTCTGTTTTCCAGCTGTGAGTGTTCCCGTGTGATGGTGCTCGGCAGTCTGCCTAAGTTGAACTGTCTGATTTCTGAATAAATTGTGTTAAGCTGCACTTTTCACCTCTGGGTCTTCAGCCTCACAACAGTAATGTGTTTAAAACATTTTTTTAAGTTTGTCTATACTTATACACTCATACACAGAGTGTAAAATTGAATAATTTTTCAAAATGTGGTAAATATTTTATTCACAATAATTGTATAACTGCTGTTATTTGATGTAATATAGTTTTGTAATTGTTTTGTAAATTAACGGGGCTGGGCCGTTTCTGGCGCGCTGTGCGCATTTGCGACGGCCCGATACCGGCTTGATTGCGGCAGTGTCGGCATGGTAACGGCTGCCGCGTCTGGCCCAATTGATTCGGGCCAGAACCGGGCAGTGAGTACACAAGTATCCGGCTCGATCGCTGCAGACAGAAGCGGGCCGAGTGGTAAGTCTCCAGCAGGTGAGAATCTAACAGGAACTGGCCCGAGTGTATTTTGCTATCTGGGATGTAACACACAAAAATCTAACAAGTATCTTGATTTTCTTTTTCAAACACAACCATTATTTATTTCCAACTACACATGGTTGATGTATTTCTTTTTCTTTTATACTGTGTTCACAACCACAAATGCTTAAAGTAAATAAATAAATAAATAAATAGTTTGGCTTCAATCTTGGTTTTGTGTTTACCGTGAACTTTTCAACATCTCTCTGCCAATTACTTTCAATCTTGTACAGAAATGTACATATGAGCTCATGAAAGAAGAGATTTAGGTTTTGAATAACTGTGTGTATATGATATATCCAAAAATAGAATATTATGGCAATGGTGTTTGCAACATAAGATGAACAAAACGTTTGCTTTTAAGATGTGTTTGTTATATTTTGAATGCAGTGCTTCATTTTGCAAGAGATGTGAGGCAGTTTGCATTTTGTGTGTGCAGTTCTTGAATTGCAAAGTTTTGCAAATGTAAGCAGTTGAACAAAAATTTGTAACACCTTTCTAAAATGCTTAAATGTTCTTTTCACACAAGATACCAAATACCAAAATCATTTTTTTTTTTTTTTTTTTTTACTAATGCTTAAAACAGCATGACAGAAATAAAGCCTCTACTTCTGCACCAACAGCAGCTCCAAAGTAGTGAAAAATATATTAAAAATATTGAAACAACTGTTAAGCAATTTTAGGTAACAGATCACTGAAATACTGAGAAATAGCTGGATCCAGTCTCAGTTGGAGGCACAGTCAGGTGTTGAAGTTCTTTCCATTACTTGGACATACACAGTAAAAAAAGAAAGAAAGAAAGAAAGAAACAAAGAAACAAAGAAAGAAGAAAAAGTTTTGTGTCAGTGTGAATGTGGAACAACTGCAGACAGAGAGATGCAGACAGAAAAAAAATTTGTCTGGGCGAGGGAGAGGAATAGTTGTAGGACGAGATGAGTAGTTGGATCAGGACAAAGGAGAAGAAGAGGTAGGGGAGAGGAGGATGAATGTATGTTGGATTAGCATCTCTATGATTCCCCCTTACACATGTGGAACCTATGAAAGCTTATTTCTGCCATGGAATTAAAAAAAAAAAAAAAGTGATTGTGAAGACTTTTGTTCTCTCAATTCCTTGTTTATATCTCAATTCTAAGGGGGGGAAATCAGAATTGTGAAATAAAACAACTACCTTTTATACTTTTTATTCTGTGGTGGAAAAAAGCTTCCATATAGTAACCAACGGCCATGTACTGTATGTTGGATTTGTTGTTGATCAATGGAAGCAATTTCATGTTTAGATTTCAGTAAAAGCTTCATGTAAAGATTTCTCTACAACAATTTCGGTAACACTTTACAATAACAGTACATGATTAACCATGAACTAATACCTGAGTTAATAGTTACTTCAACATAAACTCAAGATTAGTTAAGATATGAACTAATGAAGAGTGATCCTTAACTACGACAGGAGTCATAGGGATTCATGCATGAAAACAGAAGCCTTAACTACGCGTTAATACATGTTTGATAATTAATGCATTAATTAACATTTAGGGTAAACTAAATCAAACAGTCTCTATAAGAAGGAATAATACATATTTGGACTTTGAAATAAATTTAAACAATTTATTATTGTCAGAATTTAAACTACTGACATCAGCAGCTTCATTATAAACATTACTGAAAGGCACATGATTAGTTTGCCATTATTTTCACTTATCCTCCTTATCAAACATATAAAATACTAAATACACTATTTATCTTAAAATGTCTTAATCTGTTTTGTGATATTCTTTCCTATCAAACTAAACTACTGTGACTTACATCAGTTCCTGAGGAATCGGTTCCCAAAAAAATAACCAAACAGGAAACATGAACTAAGGTCAGGGAGCGTTTGCTGGGATCAGATTCAGAAGTTCTCTCTCCATCCAGACGCAGGCCGTGATCATATACTGTACCTCCATTCTCTGACTTTATGAAAAGTCACACAACATCACTTAACTGGGCTGAATACTTATATAGTTGTGTTAGTACATGTGTATTTGATAGTAAGTTAATGATAATCATGAGCTGAATTTGGTAAGTAGTTAACAGTGAATAAATTATGATGTGCCCCCTCAAGTAAAGTCATGACATAAGTATACATTAACAAACCATTATTTGATGTTAGTATATGCTTAGTTAATAATGAGTTAATTACGATGTGCCCCCTCAAGTAAAGTCATGACATGATGCACATATCACACATCATTAACTAATATATGAATAAACACTATAGAGTGCCATCCTTATTCCTTTACACCCGGTACAAAAAAAACTAAAATAAAAAGTATTTGTATTTTATTTTTATTTATATAATTAAACATATATGGACTTGAAAGCAAGCCATAAACATACCTGTAAAGACACACATAAGGCACATTTACATGTAAAATAGCGCGCGACCACAAGCTAATGCTAATCAAAGCATACACATTTAAATGACAAAAATACAAATACAGTTAATAACTGCACATAACCTCCTGAAAATCCCAATAAAACATACATGTAAATATGTCTTTAATTATTAATTCGGCTTACCAAAGCAGTCAACATTTATTAGTTTAAAATGCCAGCAACACAACAAACGCACCAAGAGAACACCTAGCGTGCGCCACTAATGAGTGTCCCACCAGAAACAAACCCTACATACTTTAGTTCCGGGAATAAACTATGACTATTTAGCTATGACTAAATATAAATGAACTGTAAAAATCAGAAAACAGTTTAGATCAAATTAAATTTATTAGTGGTAGTTAGTCTATTTTCCACATTTGATTAGATGGATCTATGTAATTAATGGCTAAATAATCATGTGCCATTGCAATTATTTGTCACAAAGCTGCAGATGGCAGATTATGATATTACAGTGTAAATTATGACAGCATTAAATCACGTTTAATTCAAATTCAGAGTACTTCTTGTTTACTCTTATGGAGGCTGATTTATTTAGTTTACCCCTAAATGTTAATTAATGCATTAATTATCAAACATGTATTAACGCGTAGTTAAGGCTGCTGTTTTCATGCATGAATCCTTATGACTCCTGTCGTAGTTAAGGATCACTCTTCATTAGTTCATGATTAGTTCATATCTTAACTAGTCATGAGTTCATGTGGAAGTAACTATTAATTTAGGTATTAGTTCATGGTTATTCATGTACTGTTATTGTAAAGTGTTACCACAATTTCAGTAACACTGTATGCGGTCTGCATAGGACACTAACTAAGGGGGCACCATTAACACCCCACACCACATTCAACACGTGCTGCTATTGAGGTGGATATGGGTAAGGTTAGGGACAGGTTTGGTGGTATGGGCAGGTTTAAAGGTGGATTAAGTGGTAAGGGAAGGCTCAATGGTGTAATTACAGCTGTATTTTTTTTAAATGTACAATGCAAGAACATGTATGTACACAATAAGTGCATTGTATCTAATGATTTATTTACAGTAAATGTTAGAACAAAGTATAACTGACACTTAATATAAAGTTATTTTTGCAGAAATGTGTTACATGTAAACTGAAAATTCACAGTTGCTAGTTCATTTTTACACACTCTGTTATGTCATCCCCAAACATCACCAACACCACCACATATTCTTACATATCTTTCTATTGCTTTTCCACGACAAGCAACTGTGACATTTTTTTGATGTTTAGGGATTTAGATGTTCCTTCATGTTCAGAAAATGGTAGTGATTGTGCTGGGCAAACCCCATATAGCCTACTGTATGCTTCCAAACTTGATTGATTGATTGGTAAGATTGTGATTCCTATTTCATTAAAATGGCAGGACACTTGCCAATTTAGCAGACATTACAAATATTCCATGTCAGATATTTATGGAATATACGTGCATTTTTGGCAGATTTTGATAACTGAATGGATCATTTTGTATGTAAAGGCTCAAACGATGAAATATTTAGAAGTTGTAAAGAGCGACAATTTCACTGAGAAAACTCATTAGTTTTGATCAACAACCCATATGTATTTAGTTATTATTCAAATTGTAGAGTATTGTACCTAAGTCTTTTGCACACATGTGCCAAAACACATGCAATTTGCTTAAATCAATAAGAAATTCAAATCTTATGTAAACAAGAAATTAACTGTTCTGAGATCTGAACTTATTGTTTTGAGAAATATAAGTCTCAACTGAGAACTGAGCCAAAGCGAATGAGAAAACCTGTAATATCCGCTGCAGAGCTGGATGATTAATTTGTTCAGCTGTAAAATAAGTGACTCTTAAAATCCCCTTTTAAATTAATTAATAATTCCCTTTGATCTGAATTGACCTGTTTCCCTTATGATATTTACAATGAAATGAAATAGTGATTATTATTCCAAACATAACTAATTGCAGTTTAAAGGTGATCTAAGTGATGTCATGCGTTTTTAGGCCAAAATATTTTTGTCACATACAGAAAACATCTCCTCACTATCTGCTAGCTGCCTGTCCCCTGAACACACTGTAAAAAAAACGTGGTCTCTGTAGTCGCCACAAGCTCCGAAAATGGCAATAAAAACAAACTGGTGCAGCCTGGACCACAAAACATAATAAACATGCTCCAGCCAATAACCGACAAGAATGATTTTAAATGCGCGTTCATGACTGTTTCAGGAAGCACGGAGGGGGAGGGGGGGGGGGTCTAGCTAGCCTCTGTTTTGTTTGACAACACTTTGAACGTCAACAGGAAGTTACATCCACCCAGGATCACTTAGAGCACCTTTAAGCTGAAAACCTACCCAGGAATGAAATGCAATGAAATAATAATAATTATTCCAAACACAACTAATTGCAATTTAAGCTGAAACCCTACCCAGGTGTCTTATTGTTAGTCACTCTTAGTAATAATAGTAATAATAATAATAATAATAATAATAAAATCTGTAATTTTTAAAATCGGGTAAATCGGGATGGCTTCAGAATTATCTCTAGGAAGCATCACAAGAAAACACCCTGGACATATGGCCAGTCCATCACAGGGATAACACACATGCATACATTCATATTCACACTCACACATACAGGCAAACTTATAGTCTTCAATTCACCTGTCCTCTATGTCTTTGAAACAATCTTCATACAGAAAGGCCTCTTGGCATCATGAGAGCTGGGACTCCAATCCTGCATATACGTGATTATACTATACATGTTTTTGATGTTTTGCTTGTGTTTATATTTCTTTATTTTTTGTAATTATTGCTTCCAGATTTTTTTTTTTCAACTTTTATTTTTTCACAAGTAAATTACTACAGCGGGGAAAGTAATTATTTGATCCCCTGCTGATTTTGTTAGTTTGTCTACTTATAAAGAAATGAGGGGTCTATAATTTTTATGGTAGGTTTATTTTAATGGATAGAGACAGAATATCAAACAAAAAATCCAAAAAAAAAACAAAAAACACATTATATAAAGGTTATACATTGATTCGCATTTCAGTGAGTGAAATAAGTATTTGATCCCCAAGTAAAACATGACTTGGTACTTGGTGGAGAAACCCTTGTTGGCAAGCACAGAGGTAAGACGTTTCTTGTAGTTGGTCACCAGATTTGCACACATCTCAGGAGTGACTTTGGTCCGCTCCTCTTTACAGGTCCTCTCTAAAACCTTAAGGTTTCTTGGCTGTCACTTGGCAACTCAAAGTTTCACAAAGTTTCCCTCCACAGATTTTCTATAGGATTAAGGTCTGGAGACTGGCTAGGCCACTCCATGACCTTAATGTGCTTCTTCATGAGCCACTCCTTTGTTTCCTTGGTGGAATATTTTGGGTCATTATCATGCTGGAAGACCCATCCACGACCCATCTTCAGAGTCCTGAAGGTGAGAGGATCTGAAGGAAAGAGGTTCTCGTCCAAGATTTTATGGTACATGGCCCCGTTCATCAATCTCTCAATGCAGTGAAGTCATCCTGTACCCTTAGCAGAGAAACAGCCCCAAAGCTTATGTTTCCACCTCCATGCTTGTCTGTAGGAATGGTGTTCTTGGGGTCATAGTCAGCATTTCTCTCCCTCCAAACACAGCGAGTTGAGTTGATGCCAAAGAGCTCAATTTTGGTCTCATCTGACCATGACAATTTGTCCCAAGCCTTCTCTGAATCATTTAGATGTTAATTGGCAAACTTCAGACGGGCCTGTACATGTGCCTTTTTGAGCAGGGGGACCTTGCGGGCACTGCAGGATTTCAATCCATTGTGGCGTAGTGTGTTACCAATGGTTTTCTTGGTGAATGTGGTCTCAACTACCTTGAGATCATTTACAAGCTCCTCCCGTGTAGTTCTGGGCTGATCCCTCACCTTTCTCATCATCATCTTTACCCCATGAGGTGAGATCTTGCATGGAGCTCCAGACAGAGGGCAACTGATGGTTATTTTGTATTTCTTCCATTTCCGAATAATCGCACCAACAGTTGTCTCTGTGGGATTACAACTTTAATAATCTGTTTAAGATCTGTTGATCCTACATACTGACATCACCTCACATGAATTACTAAGGTGAGGTATATTGTGTTTTCCATTTTGAGGTAAAGATAATGACATTCTAAAGGAGATCAAGGCAGGCAGCCCAGATGTCTGAGACATTAACCTTTTGTCTTCCTGACCATTTGGCATGACAAGCTCAAGATACAGCGGTGCTTTTGTCTCTATGATAATGTAAAGGTATGGGTGATACTGTCAGACTGATTGGATTAGCACCTATGCATTTGAATGATACATTTATGCTGATTAGATCATGGCTGGGAAATGTAGGGAATGATCTGATTCCTGTACTGCATTTGCATGCTTTGTTTAGATTGTCCACACCTCTACTCTATGTATCCCTCCCCCCTTGAATGTATATGAACTACCACTATCCTCTGCTTTATAAGGGAAGGTTGTTTATCCTCTGTTTAATCAGGGGAAGGTGGTGTATTAACAGAATAGCCATCCTCTACTTTGCTAGAGAAGAAAGTTCACCCTCTGTTAATTCAGGGAAGGTTACAACTGTTACAGCGTGTTAGCAAGTTGGTTCTACTCTGCTCGTCAAAGATGGTTGAATACATTATGATGTGCATTAACTAGGTTAACCTCTGCTCTGTCAGGGAAGTGTTGAAGTGTATTGTTGTGTCAGAAAGACATTACAAAATGCTGAGAAAGAACGCTAGACTAATTCCAACAACGGATAAAGGTGGACTAGCTACCCCTTTATGGACAGATAGTGAGTTCAAATCATTGTTAGGAAAGCACATGGACTCAATAGTGACTGAGTCAATCAGATTGGATTTGACAAAGAAATTTGGGATTCATCCAGAAAAAGTTTGGTCCATTGAAGAATGCAAAAAGGTACTTGGTGCTTGTATTCGGAAGAAAAATATGAAGGGCATTATCTGCTGCCACAGAGAATTTACTCTATCCATTGCAAAAGAACAAATCCAACGTATTGCTAAGTTAGAAGACCAGAACAAACAGTTGCACACTCGAGTGTCTCGTCTCACTCAGAAGTTGGGCCTTAACAAAGCCTCAACCAAATGTGACTCAAAAGACCAGCAGTCAGATGAAAGCTATCCTGACTTACAGTCTTTCTGTAGACTAGATGACAATAGCAATACTGGATTGATGGATAAAGATGTAAATGCAGTTGAAGTGTGTGGAACGAGACAAAAGGCTCAGAGTAGGGTAAAAGGGGTTGACACAGTTACATCTGTAACCCCCATACTGCAGATACAAGCAGTCAGTACCGCTATAGGTCCTGAAGACATAGAAAGAATTGCCATCAGTGCATAGAAATTGTCCAGAAACAGATAACTGAAGTTGTCCAGAAAAATGAAGCTCTATGATATGTCCCTAGCTGAAATCACCCAGCTAATTTCACAAATCCTGAAAGAGTCAGAATTCAATGATTTTGAAAGTGCTGTAAATAATTCTGAGTTTCAGCATTCCAGCAAAGGCGAATTGAAAGAAGGGGTTCTGAACCCTTCTCCCCAAAATTGTGTTTTCCATTTTGAGGTAAAGATAATGACATTCTAAAGGAGATCAAGGCAGGCAGCCCAGATGTCTGAGACATTAACCTTTTGTATTCCTGACCATTTGGCATGACTAGCTCAAGATACAGCGGTGCTTTTGTCTCTGTGATAATGTAAAGGTATGGGTGATACTGTCAGACTGATTGGATTAGCACCTATGCATTTGAATGACACATTTATGCTGATTAGATCATGGCTGGGAAATGTAGGGAATGATCTGATTCCTGTACTGCATTTGCATGCTTTGTTTAGATTGTCCACACCTCTACTCTATGTATCCCTCCCCCCCTTGAATGTATATGAACTACCAAGTACACTGCCTTAGTCAGACTTGATGACTACAGCTTCCGACAGCATGTGTTCTTAATAAAGAATCCTGCTGAAGATACATCCAACTCTCCTGGTCTTTGCTTCTGAGATTTCCAACATCTCCTTCTCACCAAGCTTCTTGCTGATGGTCTTAGCCCATTCCAGCCTTGTGCAGGTCTATAATCTTGTCCCTGACATCCTTTGACAGCTCTTTGGTGCTCTTGCCCATGGTGGTGAGAGGTTTGAATAGAAGATGCAGATTCTTTGGACAGGTGTCTTTTATGCACACAACGAGCTGACATTAGAAGTATTTTCTTAAAGTGATGGGACTAATCTCTGTTCGACAGCACAGTTTATGAGCACATAAACAATTTGTAGGAGACAGAATTCTTGCTGGTTGGTAGGGGATCAAATACTTATTTCACTTGATCAAATGCTAATCAATTTATAACCTTTATATAATGTGTTCTTTCTGGACTTTTGGGTTGATATTCTGTCTCTATCCATTAAAATAAATTTACCATAAAAAATTATAGACTCCTTGTTTCTTTGTAAGTGGGCAAACTTACAAAATCAGCAGGGGATCAAATAATTATTTTCCCCACTGTATATGTAAAGATATATAAAAAAAATGCTGCATTTCTCATTCATTCTTTGTGTTGTAATACAGTCAGCAAAATGAAAAGATTTCATTCTTATCATATGATGAAATGCTGATTTATGTGAAAAATCATTCATATTTTAAAGATAAAAGTTGATCATTCATGTAATGCTCCCTGAACACCTACACAGGTGTTAGTCTTTCAATTTTATTGCAATCTATCCAAAGGGGACAACTCATATTAATTTTGTTGTGTAGTGTAAACATGTAACATGTAGCAAATTCTTAACAGTAGAGAACTGTCATTCTTGTTTTGTAAATACATTTTTACAAAAGAAAACATTGTGTAATGTCCACCTGTTCTGTAAACCATTTTATTAGTTGATTATTTAAGCTCTGTGCTATTCCTAGTTCTTTGTCCATTCTCGTCTATGTAACGTGGGTGTGTTTTCCCCTGAGCTTCTCCGGTGGATTATTAAAGATTACAAAAGTTTCCTTTTCAGCCATTTGTCTTTGTGTGTTATTTCATTACAGCCACATGTGACAGAAGAATGGAACTAACAGTTATTCATTTTTTGCAGCTTTTTTTTTACTGCCTGTCTTCCTGCTGGTTCCGTCCAGCCCTGAACTGCCTGTTTCCCCGCTGGTTCTGTCTAGCCCTGTATCTCTTGTGATCCCTCCAAGCCTCCTTCTCACACCTCCTTTAAATGTCAGTTCCTCAACCCCACCTTTTCTGGTACCCTTCAGCCCCCCTTAATCTCCTGCACCTAACTGTGTGGATCTGCTTCAGTGCTTCAGGCCACCTGCTCATCCTGACTCCGCCTCCAGCCTCTGAACCCAACACTCCTGTCGACGCATCGCCTCCGCCTCAGCTCCTCCCTCCCTTGGCTCCACCGGAAACGTTCAGTCTTAAAAGTCCACCAGGCTCCCTCGTCCCACAGGCTCCGCTTTGGTCAGATGTTGTCCTGCCTGCACCTTCAGTTCTGTCTGGCTCCGCCTTCGTCCTCAGTTCCACCGGTTCCTCCTCAGTCTTCAGGTTCCCGTGTTCCACCTCAGTTGCTCATTGCCGCGGCTTCATCTCAGTCTCCAGTGCCAGCGATGTTGCATGTTCTCATTGGTGTGTCAGCTCCACCTGGGTCTCCATCTCAAGTGGCGTTTCCATCTGCCGTCCCCAGAGTGGCGCCTGTCAAGTCTCCACCATGGCCCCTCCCGCCTTCGATTCCACCCTGGGGCCTCATCATGGCTGCTCTCTGGACCAACCTGGCCCATCCTGCTCCTGGCTCCCCCTTGGCTCCTCCCACTCTCCACTCCCCCACTGTACTGTTTTTGTCAATCAAAAACTCTTCCATGCCTATGTCTTCCTCCAGAGCCCCTGCCTTCCTTCCTCATTTGGACCTTGCATGGCATGAGGGGGGCATGCTGTCAGGGTTCCTATGTGTTCTCCTTAGTTCTTGGTCCGTTCTCGTCTATGTAACATAGTTGTGTTTTCCCCTGAGCTTCTCTTGTGAATTATTATATTAAAGACTACACCCATTTGAGCCATTCGTCTTTACTTCACTACGTTACTTCACTACAGTCACACGTGACAGTATGAAGTGTTTTGGTAGTTTTAGAGCATTCTGAATGTGAAATTAACTGTTGATAAAAATTGGTTAGGAAAACTGTGTAAAGAGTTTCGAAAAGTGACCTAAGTATTAAGAAATAGCAATTGTAAAATAAAACATATAACTGAAGTTTCTTCCTGATTAGCGGTGGATGCTAAAGCTAAGGCAAACACAAACCAGTCTGATGTGCTCTAAATGGCCTTATAGAGGAGATAGATGAATAGAGTCTATATACAATACCTCCAGTTGCTATGGTGATTTGTCTCACTTGGTGTCCATAGAAAGGGAAGTTAAAGGTTAGTGCCACCCGCTAGTGAGGAGTATGATAAAGAAAAATATATAAGAGGAAGAGAGAGAGAGAGAGAGAGAAACAAGAAATGTAGGCAGGGAGTTAAAATGCCATGTAACAACATGATAATAAGCTAAAATAAGATGTTTAGAATAAGATGTGTGTAGTTGTCTCACCGATGCCTGTCGGTGTGTGTTAGACAGGATAGTGTGCACTCTTACAGGTCCTTGATGCACTGAATCAAGATTCACCCAGAGTTCCTGTGTACGTTTGTCACCAGGACCAAAACTGTGCCAGGAGTAGTACCTCTGAGAGTCCTCCTGAAAGACAAATTGAGAAAATATGTGAATGATATGCCCATAAAACATTCGAAATTGGACAATCATTGAATTTTTTTTAAGAAATTGAACGGATTAGGAAGAAGAGGTCAAAAGAATCAAATAAGGACAATGCACTTCAAATAATTTTTTTTAATCAATATTTTTCTCTTGCTTGCCAGTAAAAACATCACAATATCCTAAAAGATTTATGATTTGCTACTTACAGTTTTTCTCAATCAATTTGACAAATTTCTCCAAACTCAGGTCACTGTTCCTAAAACAGTTACCACAGTAATCTGAACACTTAAATTCTGAACACTTAAATTTTCCTTCATTTCATGCAAATTTTAAATCACATGCATCATTTTCTCAAAACACCTGCAAAAAATTCCCAAATGTTTTCACAGTAGTTCATATGTCCAGCCAAAACTTTAATATATCAGGCGAAAACAATTGCAGCTCTTTTTATTGGTTTTACAAAAATCACAATCATTGGACCCACTTTATATTAAGTGGCCTTAACTACTATGTACTTACATTTAAATTAATCATTTGATACAATGCACTTATTGTGTACATACATGTTTTTACATTGTACTTATATCTTAAAAACACCTGCATGTAATTACATCTGTAATTAATTTCTGTAATTACATTTATAATTACACTGTTGACCCATCCCTTAACCCTTACCCCTACCCTTAAACCTACCCATACCACCAAAGCTTTTCCTAACCTTACCCGTATTCCACCTCAATAGCAGCAAAAGTGTTTTGCAATTCAATATGAACCCAATAAGTACATTGTACTTATTTTTTGATGTAAGTACTTAGTAGTTAAGGCCACTTAATATAAAGTGGGACCCAATCATTTGTGCACCATTTTTACAAACATGATGTTTTATTAACGTAGTTCGGGAGGAACAAAGTCAAATAAGCTATCCAATTATCACATCATCTCAATCAGCTGTCAGCAATCAGTAATCAACATATCTACCCAATCAGAATGAGTACAGGCATATATATAACCACAGTCAACTCAACCCATGAATCCTCGACAGTTTTCAGCATCCCTCCACCACCCTGTCTCCTCACACTCACTTGGTTACTCCCTAACCTAAATAGGGGGGTGGGGGTACTCTGTGTTCGGGCCAAATACCGAGCTCGGAGCCCTCTCCCCGGACAGCAGCCAAATACATATACCATTTATTTTATCTGACCTATTTGTAAGTGTGAACTCCTGAAACAACAATCAAAACATAGGTTATATGTTAAAATCTCTGTTGTACTTGGAATGTTCTCAATTAACCCCAAATAAATATCTGCTAAGTTAGTAATACACACAACACAGGAAATTCAAAGGGAGAGAGGAAAAGAGAAGAGGAAGGAGGAGAGGTAGAAGAATAGGGTACAGACGAGTTTCAAATGAAATTAAAGCTGCAAGCAGCGATGAAAGGGCCCTCGCACCCGGGCTCACCGCCACCCTTTGGCATCAGGAAAACAGTGAACAGTGGGTGACATGGATGCAAGTGAGTAAATACAGGAGAAATATAGCCAAGACATTTCAAAGTGCCACACTTCCTGCTGCCAACAGGTGGCGCTTTGACCGTAACCAAATATTGCCATGTAGATGTCCTCAGGCCAGGACTATTATCAAACATGCGAAGTTTGGAGCAGATCGGACATTGTATGCCTGAGTTACTAGAACTTCCTGTTTCTTGGCTTTAATCGCATACATTAGCACTTAGCCAAGTGTTTCATAATTTAACACATTTCTAGTATGTTTGGTACATCATGGCATATTAAAATGTTTTTCTGAGAGTGAACTAAAGTGTAAAGCATACCATTTCCTGTTGCCAGCAGGTGGCACTATGACTAACTGAATATTGGCATATAGCTGTCTTTAGGCCAGGACTCTTATCACACGTGAAGTTTGGAGCAGATCGGACATTGTATGCTTGAGTTACAACAGCTTCATCATTCATGGCGAAACATCAGAATTTGTCAGGCTGCCACGGACACGCCCTTCAACGAAAACACAAGATCTTTGCAATTAAATGTCGCTAAGGCCTTAAGATTAGACTGACCATATATGATGTTGTTATTATTAAATGTCTTTGAGGAGTTAATCACAATGTAAAACATGTCATTTCCTGTTGCTGGCAGGTGGCGCTATGACTGCAACTGAACATTGGCATATAGATATCTTCAGGTCAGGACTCTAATAAAACTTGTGAAGTTTGGGGCAGATCAGACATTGTATGCTTGAGTTACAACAACTTCCTGTTTCATGGCAAAACATCGAAATTTGGCAGGCCGCTACGGCCACACCCTTCAGCGAAAACTCTAGATCTTCACAATTTAACGTCATAAAGGCCTTTAGATTAGACTGACCAAATATGATGTTGATCTGATTAAAGCTCTAGGAGGAGTTTGTTAAAGTACAACGTCTGGAAATGGCAAAAACTGCACAAATTTTGCTGAGAAAATTCAAAATATCTGACTTCCTGTTGGTTTTCAGATTTCACTCCAAGAACAGATTTCACTCCAGACTTTTTTGTAGGTATTGGGCTGTTAGATGTGTGTACCAAATTTCATACCTGTACGTGAAACGTAGTGTCAGGGGCACTTTGTTGAAATTTTTTAGGTGGCGCTATCGAGCCATTTTGCCACACTTAATTCTGAAACCCATATCAGATGTAAATGTTCACCACTTCTGATGCATCTGCAAAGTTTTATGAGTTTTCGAGTATGTTTCGGCCCTCAAAAAAGTGATTCACCTTACATGGCGAAACATCAGACTTTGTCGGTCACCACGGACACGCCCTTCAGCGAAAACTCAAGATCTTTGCAATTTAACATCTCAAAGGCCTTAAGATTAGACTGGCCATATATGATGTGCTTCTGGTTTAATCTCTATGAGGAGTTAATCACAGTGTAAAACATGTCATTTCCTGTTGCCCCCAGGTGGCGCTATGACTGTAACTGAATATTGTTATGAAGATGTCTTCAGGCCAGGACTCTAATAAAACATGTGAAGTTTGGGGCAGATCAGACATCGTATACCTGAGTTACAACAACTTCCTGTTTCATGGCGAAACATCGAACTTTGCCAGGCCGCCACGGACACGCCCTTCAGTGAAAACTCTAGATCTTCGCAATTTAATGTCTCAAAGGCCTTTAGATTAGACAGACCAAATATGATGTTGATCTGATTAAAGCTCTAGGAGGAGTTTGTTAAAGTACAACATGTGGAAATGGCAAAAACTGCCAAAATTTTGTAGAGAAAATTCAAAATATCTCACTTCCTGTTGGGTTTACAAACTTTGCACCCGGGGCTTTTTTGTAGGTATTGGGCTGTTACATCTGTCTACCGAATTTCATAACTGTACGTGAAACGTAGCACGAAGGGCGCTTAATTGAAATTTTGTAGGTGGCGCTATCGAGCCATTTTGCCACACCTAATTCTGAAACCCATATCAGATGTAAATTTTCACCACTTCTGACACGTGTGCAAAGTTTCATGAGTTTTTGAGAACGTTTAGGCCCTCAAAAATGCGATTCATTTTGGAGAAGAATAATAATTGGCTGAGCAATTCCAATAGGGTCCTCACACCATCGGTGCTCGGGCCCTAATAAGAGTTAACCTATTTGCCCATGTCATAAATTATGTTTTTTCCTTGAGAGAAGCTGGACAGATAGTTCGCCCAATATAAGCATTGTGCCACAGTCAATGTCCCTGGACAACAAGTGCTCCAATCCACTGGTGTTGTGGCACACAATGCTGTCTTGGGACCGCGCAACACAGAAAGGCTTCTAAATTGTTTAAACTCCCTCAATGAAATCAACTTTCCATAGGGTGATCAGGAGCAAACTGAGCAAAATTGTGTTGTCCACTTTCACCATTCAGCACCGGTACAAGAGTGGTCTGAGCATCACCCACATTTCGGGATGGTGTTCCTTATAGCATATTCTTCTCTTGGAGATGGAAAGCATATGATCACAGCCCTACCAACCAAGTAAGTCTTCTTCAAGTGATGGAAGAGGCTTGTGGAGAAGTTGAGGCACAAGGATGGATCCAACATTCACTGCTTTTCTTCCCACGATGCATGACTCATGAAAATATATGCTGAGATGTTGATTTGCCAAATTCTTTGGCCAGTTGTAAATGAGAGGCAAGATCTATAAAGTTTGTTGATTCAATGATTACACTACATTTACTTATTTATTTACTTACTCATTTATTTTTTGCTAAAACTCATTGTTATACAACTAACTTGTCATTAAAGAACTTTGAAGAACATGATTAAAGAAGAACATGATTAACGAAGAACATGATTAAAGAACAAGAAAAACATGTATTTTCATTCATGTATTTGTGTATCTACAGCTGAATTTGTTATCAAATCAACAGAGAACACACTTGTAGTTTTGTTGTTAATATTTATTTTTGATAAATTCATTAATAGAGAAAACTGCAGAGCTTCATTATGCAGTGACTACTGAACGTCTCGGTTACAAAGGTAACCCTCGTTCCCTGAAGGAGGGAACGGAGACGTATGTCGGACAGACCGACGAATAGGAATCTCGCTAGAGAGGCCAATCTACTTCGAGTGTAACTACAATGAGCCAATGCACATTGGCATGCAATCATATGTATTAGCTGCTCGCCTCGCAGCGCGGGTATATAATGAGCAGCAGGTGCGTTGCATCTTCAGGTTTTCTCTGAGGAGCCGAACCAAGCAGGCGGCAGCATCAGCAGGACAACGACTGTGGCGATAGGACGTACGTCTCTGTTCCCTCCTTCAGGGAACGAGGGTTACCTTTGTAACCATGACGTTCCCATTCAGTCGGTCACGTTCGACGTACGTCGGACAGACCGACGAATAGGAATCCCTACCAAAGCGCCACAGTAGCTGCCCTTTTCCAGCGCTGTGTTGTAAGCCACCTGAGCCCCCTTGCCTAAGGATGGTGGGACAGGGCTAACACACAGAGAGGGTCGATCACTGCTGTTCCCAAACCCATTCAGTGAGACTATTGGATAACGCTGGGAAAGTGTAACCATTCGTTAGGAAAGGAACGCTGCGGAAGCCACATCCTTCCCTGAAGGAGTTATGTGGAGGAGTACATATGGACTATAACATATGGTTGTACAACTCGATGAGAGATGGGTTCTCCCAGAGGGAAAGACACGGGCTTCGTTTAGGAGCAACCGTGGAAAAACCATATGGGATCCCCGTAGGGTCACACATATGGAACCCAGCCTAAATCCGGTTCTCAAGGATGCAACGGAGTATAGGCCTGGCGCCACGTCGGCTGCCGAAGGGTAACCGGAGGACTCAACAGGGTCTGCCCGTAGGGACTCTCTGGAGAAAAAGAGCGCATGTAGCGCAGCAAGCCGACACTAAGCCGGGGCCTCTCCGTGCCTCTGACCTGAGGCGAGAACACGGGAGGAGACCGGCTCAACACGAATGCTATAGTATATAGCGAACGTGTTAGGTGTCGCCCAGCCCGCAGCTCTACAAATGTCTGTTAGCGAGGCGCCACGAGCCAGCGCCCAGGAGGATGCTACACCTCTCATGGAGTGAGCATGCAACCTGAGCGGGCAGGGCACGCCCTGAGCTTGGTAAGCCAGGGCGATGGCATCCACTATCCAGTGGGCCATCCTCTGCTTGGAGACAGCCTTTCCCTACTGCTGGCCTCCGTAACAGACAAAGAGCTGGTCTGAGGTCCTGAAGCTTTGAGTTCTGTCTATGTACAGTCGCAAAGCGCAGACTGGACAGAGCAAAGCCAGGGCTGGGTCTGCCTCCTCCGAGGGCAGCGCTTGCAGGCTCACTACCTGGTCCCTGAAGGGAGTGGTAGGAACCTTGGGCACATAGCCAGGCCGGGGTCTCAGTACCACGTGGCTGTCACCCGGCCCGAACTCCAGGCACGATTCGTCAACCGAAAATGACTGCAGGTCCCCTACCCTCTTGATGGAGGCCAATGCAACCAGCAGCAAAGTCTTCAGAGACAGAATCTTTAAGTCTGCTGATTGCAAGGGCTCAAAGGGAGCAATCTGAAGTGCTCGAAGCACCAAAGCGAGGTCCCAAGAGGGTATGGAGGGAGGTCGAGGAGGATTTAACCGTCTCGCCCCCCTAAGGAACCTGATGACCAGGCTGTGCTGACCAACAGTTTTGCCATCTATGTGGTCGTGGTAAGCGGAGATAGCAGCAGTGTGGACTTTGAGGGTGGAGGGGGACAGCCTACGCTCCAACCCTTGCTGCAAGAAGGACAGCACGACTCTGATCGAGCATCTTCGGGGGTCTTCTCGGCAAGAAGAACACCACTCGACGAACAGGTTCCAATTCGAGGCGTAAGCACGTCTTGTAGACGGTGCACGTGCCGAAGTGATGGTGTTAAGTACCTCAGGGGGTAAGTCACCTAGAACCTCCGCGTCCCGTCCAGGGACCAGACATGGAGTTTCCAGAGGTCTGGACGCGGGTGCCAAAGAGTGCCCCGTCTCTAAGAAAGAAGGTCCTTCCTCAGAGGAATGGGCCAGGGAGGGGCTGTCGCGAGGAGTGAGAGTTCTGGGAACCAGGTCCGGTTGGGCCAATAGGGCGCAACTAACAGGACCCGCTCCTCGTCCTCCCTGACTTTGCACAGTGTCTGTGCAAGTAGGCTCACTGGGGGAAACGCATATTTGCGCAGGCCCCGGGGCCAGCTGTGTGCCAGTGCATCTGTCCCAAGTGTCCGCCCGGTCAGAGAGTAAAACAACTGGCAGTGAGAGGTTTCTGGTGAGGCAAACAGGTCTACCTGATCCTCTCCGAACTCTCTCCAGCTCGTGAGAGCTCGTCGGATACTGTGTTTTCAATTCATACTTGCAGCCGGAGGGCGCTCTGTGCACATTTAGTCCACAAATTACTCTAATGAAGAACAGGCATACCATGTGACATTCCAGGAACTAACAGAGGCTTCCAGAGATCGCTATAATCATGGCTATAACATGCAGACAAACACTTTTTAAGATAATGAATACACGATTGTGATGATGTATACATGTATTGCCTCAGAATTTGCATCTGAGGGCGTGTTATTTGAATTAGTGAATAATGAGCTGACTCACAAATGTCTGACATGTCTCTATTTTCATACAGATTACATAAACAGAGAATTTTTGTTTTCAATTTGACTTACACGATTTAAAACCTGAAATTTCAACATTTCTTTAGACATAAGTCTCATTTTTGTGTCATTAGTATTGACTAAATTACAGTTCATTTTCTGAGAACTATCAGATTGGACTTCGCATCATGTTAGTTTTCTGTATTTTAAAAAAGCACAACATTTTGTTTTTACTATGAGTGTACCCAAATAAAAGAAGACATTCTATAGTTTCAATTGATATACTACTTATGTCTCTATGACAAAAAATTAGTATTTTAAATCTGTTTTGCTGTAATGTGAAAAAAATCCTGCAAAACGGCGTGTTTCCAGACTCC
This sequence comes from Megalobrama amblycephala, assembly GCF_018812025.1. NCBI lineage: Eukaryota > Metazoa > Chordata > Actinopteri > Cypriniformes > Xenocyprididae > Megalobrama > Megalobrama amblycephala. Next base: position 11,411,316 of record NC_063063.1, on the reverse strand, counting down.
AGAGTGTTAAAATAAGAAAACATGTCAGAATCCTGCATTATAATGCATTACAATTGTCCCAAATCCTTGTTAATGTACATGAATGCATTTTTAAAGTTTTAAAGTTATTTTAAGTTAAAATTTTTTTTTGTTTGTTTGTTTTTTTGTGTTTTTTTGGGGGGGGTGACATGCACAAGTGTAAAGACTCATAACTCCAAAACTATAGCAAGGAGAGTCAAAAGGTAGGTATCGTTTGTTAGGAATCTTAAATTTTTTAGAAGAAAAAAAATTGATTGCATTAGGACATTCTCTTGTATATATATATATATATGTCACAGTCACCGTCTGTTTCACCTTCCCCGGACTCCACTTCCCATAATCCCTTCTGTTCCACACCTGCACCCAGTCAGCTCGTCATCTCATTCATCATGGATTCCCTACACCTGCACATCCTCATCAGCACTCCCTTTAAAGACTCACTTCTCCTGCACTCATTTATCTGTCATCGTCTATGTTAAGTTGGTTGTTCTGTTCCTGCTCCTGTGTTTCATGTGATAGTATTGTGAATAAACCTTCGTTGCTGCAATTAGACTCCACAACAGAGCCCGCTCCAGCTCACGAGTCAGCTCCAGACTCAGTCCTCCACGAGCCCACTTCAGTCCTCCACGAACTTGCTCCAGCCCTCCACGAGCCCGCTCCAGTCTTCCACGAACCCGCTCCAGGCTCCGTTCCAGCCCACGGCCCTTTTCAAGAATCCCTGTGAGCCAAAACACCCAGAGTCTCACCCAAGTATTTTTTTTTGGTGGCCGAGCCTGGGGTCTGGGCCAAGGCTACAGGACCAAAGGAGCCTGACCCGCCATGGCGTCCTGAGTGGCCAGCACTGCCTTGGCATCCCGAGTGGCCAGCACTGCCTTGGCATCCCGAGTGGCCGGCACTGCCTTGGCATCCCCAGTGGCCAGCACTGCCATGGCGTCCCGACTGGTCAGCACCTCCAGGGCCTCCCGACTGGTCAGCACCTCCAGGGTCTCTCGACTGGTCAGCACCTCCATGGCCTCTCGACTGGTCAGCACCCCCATGGCCTCCCAACTGGTCCGCACCCCCATGGCTTCCCAAGCTGCCAGATCCACCATGGCACCCCGGTCAGCCCGGAGTAATCTCACAGTCACCGTCTGTTTCACCTTCCCCGGACTCCACTTCCCATAATCCCTTCTGTTCCACACCTGCACCCAGTCAGCTCGTCATCTCATTCATCATGGATTCCCTACACCTGCACATCCTCATCAGCACTCCCTTTAAAAACTCACTCCTCCTGCACTCATTTGTCTGTCCTTGTCTATGTTAAGTTGGTTGTTCTGTTCCTGCTCCTGTGTGATAGTACTGTGAATAAACCTTTGTTGTTGTTCAGGTATATCCAGCATCCTCTCCTTGTTTGCAACCGACCCTGACACACATATATATACACTTTTACATATCTTTCTTATTTGAAATGCAATAACTCAGGAAGGAAATCATTTAGGAGGATAATTCTTTTGGTGAAGTTCCCCTACAAGTGAGCTACATCTAGATCAAATTTTGTGGTGATAGCATAAAGTAATCAAAAGTTACAGCATTAAAATGAGTCCAAAACCAACATAATCCAAAGCGTTAATCATGTTGATTTTAGACTCATTTTAATTGGGAGCATCCAATGTAAGTAATTATGTCCCATTTTCTACGATCTGTGCATGTTTCAAAAAATTATAAGCAAAACATGTCATGTGAAAGCTACATTTGATTTTAGTTAGTGCCTGTTTGCTTATGGGGTGTTATGTGTTGTACCTCTGTGAAGAATATCTCGTGATTGACGCATTGGATTATGATTTTGGACTCATTTTAATCATGAGAACCTGGTAGAGTGGAAGGCAATGGTATTAGTGGAAAGAGCAAGAGAAGGAGGAGAGGTAGAATAATAGGGTACAGACAGATTCAAATGAAATAAGAACTAGCCTAATTGCCCATGTCATAAATTATGTTTTTTCCTTGAGAGAAGCTGGACAGATAATTCTGCCCAATATAAGCATTGTGCCACAGTCAATGTCCCTGGACAACAAGTGCTCCAATCCACTGGTGTTGTGGCACACAAAGCTGTCTTGGGACCGCACAACACAGAAAGGCTTCTAAATTGTTTAAACTCCCTCAATGAAATCAACTTTCCATATGTGGGTGGGTTCTCATACCAACTAACATGTAAATAGTATAATATAAATGGTTTTCTATAATTACAGGTTTTTCCAAACAAATGTAAGGAACAAGCAGAGTGGCGTACAAACAATGACTGTGGCAATGACTCACAGACCTCCTCCACTATTTTTAAATCAATCTTTCAGACCTTATATTGGCCAATTTCCCCAATTCAACTAGGGTTGAGTGCATGGCTTTAAAGAGATGGCTTATCTTTGTACATCCTGCCTCTCTCAGTGCTGAACGTAAACTGCCAGACTTTAATGACCTCACACAAATAAAGTCATTATTAAAAAGTGGCTCTTCAAAAAGAGAAACATGCTAGGTAAGGCATTTAAATCTCCTGATACCTTCAAAATCTGCCGTGCATGTATGACTGAATCATAAAAAGATGTTTTTAACAAAAAAAGTTGCAGTAACACTTTAGTATAGGAAACTATTAACTATGACTTTTCCCTCAATAAACTCCTAATTTGCTGCTTAATAATAGTTAGTAAGGTAGTTGTTAAGATTAGGTATTAGGTAGGATTAAGAATGTAGAATAAGGTCATGCAGAATAAGGCGTTAATATGTGCTTAATAAGTACTAATAAATAGCCAATATTCTAGTAATATGCATGCTAATAAGCAACTAGTTAAAAGACCCTAAAATAAAGTGTTACCAAATCTGCTTGCTGTAACCCAGCCTTCCTGCCTTCTGTAGAAGCAATTCTGTAGTTTCATGCCATCTCAACCCATTTCCATATAAAAAATTGTGCAGTTTTCACTCTAAAAGTCACAATATGTGAAGATAAATCAACAAGTTCCTGGCCCCCCTCATAAAGAGGAAGATAAAGGACTGCAGCTCTCACCCAATGACACCCTGACCAAAAAAAATCTAACATTTTCTTCTGTAAACTTTGAATCAAAGCCTTTGGTGGATTTAAAACCATAAATTTGTGCCAAAGCATGGAAGCAACCACATTATTGATGACTAAAACACGTTCTCTATATGACATCTGGGGCAGCAACCATTTCCATTTAGACATTTTTACACACACCTTCTCCATTATTCCTTCCCAGTTCTTTTCTTGATATTGTTGTGTAAAAAAAAAAAAAAACACTAATATTTTTAATGCATTATTTCCCCATTTCAAACCTCCAGGTAAACAAGACACTTTCCAACTTGCAAAGCCTCACTTTTATCCCAATTAACTTTTGATGAGGAAGCCTTCTCATAACACTTAAAAGCCTTTACAATTGTACATACATCATCATCATTTTTAATAAATTAATTAATATCATCAGCATATGCTGATAAAACTAAAGGAGAGTCAAATTTACTGCCTGGTAAATTTAAACCAGTCAAGTGATGTCTTAGGAAACATAAAAGTGGTTCAATAGCTAATGAATACAGCTGTCTAGAAACAGGACAACCTTGCCTTATTCCTCTTTCTACTTGTATTGGTCGACTAAGCCCCTTCCCCACTTTAACCAAACATGAAGCTCTGTTATAAAGGAGACTTACCCAGGCTATAAACCTCTCTCCAAAACCAAAGGCTTTTAAGACAGAAAACAAAAAAGTTTGATCGACTCTGTCAAAGGCTTTCTCTTGATCCAGGGATAAAATTCCAACATTCTGATCACAGACTTTACACACATCTAAAATATTTCTTATTAAAAATAAATTACCCATTATGGTCCAATCTGGGATACAATAGGTCAGATCCATTTGCACAAGTAAACCAATATAAGGCTTCAGCCTATTAGACAGAGCTCTAGAAAGCACTTTATATTCAGTACATAAAAGCGATTTGAAAGCGGTACATACAAATCTCCTTTTTAAGGAATTAATGTTAAAACAGCTCTTGAACGGGAGGTTGGAAGTAAATTGTCTTTAAAAGAGCTCACCAGGACCTCATGTACATCAGGTCCTATAATGCCCCAAAAATGTTTATAAAAGTCTATACTAAGTCCATCTATTCCAGGTGAGCGCACTGAGGTCAGCTGATTAACAGCTATAGTGAGTTCCTCCAAGCTTATTTCTTTGTCTAGCTTCATTTTGTTCAGTTCCACTAAGCTTAGGAAGATCCTCTAAAAGTTATTGAGCACATTCCTGATCACATTGTTCCTTTCCATACAATTTTGTATAAAAAGCATTGACACATCTCCTCATTTCCCCTCCATCTGTTGTTACATGCCCATCTGGACATCTCAGACATGTCATGCGCTGATCTTTCACATGAGTTTTTTCCAAATTGAAAAAAAAGTACTTGAGGCATCCATGTCTTTTACCTGAATGTATTGTGACCTCACCAGGGCTCCTTTTACTTTTTCTTGCAGTAAGGAACTCAACTCCACTATTTTTGTTTTCAATGCGTCATTATTCTCAGCATTCCCATCATTTAAAAATCCATTTTCAATTTTTCTTATGGCCTCCTCAACCTCCTGTATGGCCTATTTTAACATATCAGAAGAAAAAGAAGTATATTGTTGACAAAAAAAATCTGATTTGAGCCTTTCCAACTTCCCACCACTTATTTAACTCCCTCGGGTTGGCGGTCACGCCGGCGATACCACCTCAGTTTTTTTCTTACCAGTGTGAAAGAGACTCAAAATACTCTGTCAATGTTGCACATACAATTAAGAGTTATACACCATTTTAATCTGTGGAATATCTTCTTTTATTTGTGTACACTCAGAGAAAAACAAAATGATGTTCTTTTTGCAAAATAAAGAAAACTAACATGATGTGTGATCTCTCGTCTCCCTCTGAACGAAGTCCAATCTGAGAGTACTCAGAAAATGAACTGTAACTTAGTGAATACTAATCACAAAAAAATTAGACTTATGTCTAAAGAAACGTTGAAATGTCAGGTTTTAAATCGTGTAAGTCAAATCGAAAACAAAAATTCTCTGTTTATGTAATCTGTATGAAAAGAGACACATGTCAGACGCCCGTGATTCAGCTCATTATCCGCTAATGTGGCCTCGCCCACGGAGGGAGCGATATTCAGACGCAAATTCTGAGGCAATACATGTATACAGTGGGTACAGAAAGTATTCAGACCCCCTTAAATTTTTCACTCTTTGTTATATTGCAGCCATTTGCTAAAATCATTTAAGTTCATTTTTATTCCTCATTAATGTACACACAGCACCCCATATTGACAGAAAAACACAGAATTGTTGACATTTTTGCAGATTTATTAAAAAGAAAAACTGAAATATCACATGGTCCTAAGTATTCAGACCCTTTGCTCAGTATTTAGTAGAAGCACCCTTTTGATCTAATACAGCCATGAGTCTTTTTGGGAAAGATGCAACAAGTTTTTCACACCTGGATTTGGGGATCCTCTGCCATTCCTCCTTGCAGATCCTCTCCAGTTCTGTCAGGTTGGATGGTAAACGTTGGTGGACAGCCATTTTTAGGTCTCTCCAGAGATGCTCAATTGGGTTTAAGTCAGGGCTCTGGCTGGGCCATTCAAGAACAGTCACGGAGTTGTTGTTAAGCCACTCCTTTGTTATTTTAGCTGTGTGCTTAGGGTCATTGTCTTGTTGGAAGGTAAACCTTCGGCCCAGTCTGAGGTCCTGAGCACTCTGGAGAAGGTTTTCGTCCAGGATATCCCTGTACTTGGCCACATTCATCTTTCCCTCGATTGCAACCAGTCGTCCTGTCCCTGCAGCTGAAAAACACCCCCACAGCAGGATGCTGTCACCACCATGCTTCACTGTTGGGACTGTATTGGACAGGTGATGTGCAGTGCCTGGTTTTCTCCACACATACCGCTTGGAATTAAGGCCAAAAAGTTTTATCTTGGTCTCATCAGACCAGAGAATCTTATTTCTCACCATCTTGGCAAACTCCATGCAGGCTTTTATGTGTCTTGCACTGTGGAGAGGCTTTCGTCAGGCCACTCTGCCATAAAGCCCCGACTGGTGGAGGGCTGCAGTGATGGTTGACTTTCTACAACTTTCTCCCATCTCCCGACTGCATCTCTGGAGCACAGCCACAGTGATCTTTGGGTTCTTCTTTACCTCTCTCACCAAGGCTCTTCTCCCCCGATAGCTCAGTTTGGCCGGATGGCCAGCTCTAGGAAGGGTTCTGGTCGTCCCAAACGTCTTCCATGTAAGGATTATGGAGGCCACTGTGCTCTTTGGAACCTTAAGTGCAGCAGGAATTTTTTTGTAACCTTGGCCAGATCTGTGCCTTGCCACAATTCTGTCTCTGAGCTCTTCAGGCAGTTCCTTTGACCTCATGATTCTCATTTGCTCTGACATGCACTGTGAGCTGTAAGGTCTTATATAGACAGGTGTGTGGCTTTCCTAATCAAGTCCAATCAGTATAATCAAACACAGCTGGACTCAAATGAAGGTGTAGAACCATCTCAAGGATGATCAGAAGAAATGGACAGCACCTGAGTTAAATATATGAGTGTCACAGCAAAGGGTCTGAATACTTAGGACCATGTGATATTTCAGTTTTTCTTTTTTAATAAATCTGCAAAAATGTCAACAATTCTGTGTTTTTCTGTCAATGCTGTGTGTACATTAATGAGGGGAAAAAAATGAACTTAAATGATTTTAGCAAATGGCTGCAATATAACAAAGAGTGAAAAATTTAAGGGGGTCTGAATACTTTCTGTACCCACTGTACATCGTCTCAATCGTGTATTTATTGTCTTGAAAAGTGTTTATCTGGATGTTATAGTGATCTCTGGCCTCTGTTAGTTCCTGGAATATCGCATGGTGTCTGTTCTTCTTTAGGAGGCATTTGTGGACTAAAGGTGCACAGAGCGCCGTCCGGCTGCAAGTATGAATTGAAAACACAGTATCCAGCGCTCACAGTGATGACAATAAATATTGAATAAATATTACTCCTCTGTATAGAAAATTGATATAAAAATATGAGAATCCATTAATATTTCTCCAAATGTGCATGCTTTTAAGCTAAAAGGCTATATGAAATGCCATAGAGGTAACATAATTGTTCAGACATTTTGCATCACAGAAATACATTATATTTTAAAGTATATAATAGAATACCATTATTTTAAATTGTAATAATATTTCACAGTATTGTTGTTTTTTCTGTATGTTTGATATACACCATGATGAGCTTGAGATATGATCACAGAGGGTTTTTTTCACAGCCTACCTGACTGAAAGGCCTCATTAATATGCAAGTCATTACAGCTCATTATGCGATTCTTTTGTCTTCTCAGGTGCAAATGACCCATTATTCATGATGATTCATGCCTCCACGCATACTGTGTTTCTTGACAAAAAGTGTCTTACAAAAACTAAATCAATATATTGTTATATATGAGGCAGGATCATTTTTACATCAGTCTGAAGCAAAAACTCTAGTCTACAATCTCCAGTACCCAGAAGTCTTGTGAACACAGATTTAATATATTTTTTTGGCTTTATTTCAGTGACTTAAGTTTTTTGTTTTTTCAATAACCACGCATAAACGTTATTCCTTCAAAAACACAAACATGTACATACATGTTCCTCACATATTATGGTAGCCTAGTTTGTGCTGAATACAGTGTAATGACACTTGTCATTAACCCTTTAAGATCTGAAGGCTTTTTTAGACACACAAAAGTAAAGACTCATAACTCCAAAACTCTAGCAAGGAGAGTCAAAAGGTAGGTATCATTTGATAGAAAATATTTTAAGAAAATATAAATTACATTACATTTGGACATTTTCTTGCTGAGAAACAGCTGATAAAAGACAAAAAAAAAAATATATTTTTTAAAAATAATTTTTCTTTTTTTTATTTGACATGGAATAACTCAGGAACACAATAAGATCGCTAAAAAAATATTTTTTGGTCATGCTCTCCTATATGTGAGCTGCATCTGGTTCAAATTTCGTGGTGATAGCATAAAGAATAGTTTGAAAAATTGTTGTTCATTTTTTCCGCAGCCAGGTGACACCAATGGGCGGTAAACTCCGGATTAGAGGTGCTTCTCAGCACTCGTTAGGAGTTTTTCAAAATGGTTGGATGCATTAAAAAGATGAGATTCTAAGCTTTAAAATGATTATGTGTTATTATGTGTTATTCCACGTTGGAAAACGAACATGGATGGGTCCGGGAACATTGGATACACACTGCATCCCGGAGAGATGAGAGACATGTTTTTAGCCAAGTATGTTAAATCATTCCGTGAGTAATATCTTGTGATGAACGGAATATATTATTTTAATCTTAAGAATCTGCTTTAAATATTGATGTGCAATTTTCTATGATTTGTGCATTTTTCATGAAGTTATGAGCATGTGAAATATACATACTTGTATTCAGTTAGCGGCTGTGCTATTTTTGTTGTAAACGCATATTACTCAGACTCATTAGAGGGTGAAAACAACGCAACAGAAGCATGTTGGAGGCTTGATATGAAAGTTTAAAGTCTCTGGTTTTGTATGCAAAAAGAATTTTTGTGCTACCTATATGGATTCAATTTTTATTGGCTTTTAAAGAGAGACACGCAAATGGGAGCGCCGACGCTCCATCCAGTCTTAAGGGGTTAACCCCTTACCAGTCACCCCCACTTTTGGCCAGGTAGTGAAAAATGACATACCCAAAATAAAATGGTTGCTGCTAACAAGTCCTCCAGACTACACACAAAACCAAGGTATCATTTGAAAGCTGACACTTGACAGTTTACTATGAAAGACTCAGAATTACTCTAGCAATTACTAATAGAGAGATAAAAAAGCTCAAACACAAGGGATATATATTTTTTTTCATTATAATTGTTTATGGAAATGAAAAATGCAAAAGGCAGATACATAGGGGCCTGGAATAGGTGCATCAGTGCATGTCTAGGCACCTTTCCAAAAAGGCCACTTGGAGATGTCAAAGGGACACTTGGTAACCACCTTTTACTGTGAAGTATAAGAAGTCTATTTGATCATTTCCATACATTTTATCATTCCAATATGACAAAGCACAATTTATATACTATATCTGGTATATTTTTTTTTCCTCTTAAAAGTTTAGAAAAATGCAATCCAAGGATCATTTACATACAGCAATATATAGCCATACTACCCTGTTGTTGCCCTGATGGCACATTTACACAATCGTAAATTTCATATTCAAATTCCAAGGATCATTTACATACAGCAACATATAGCCATACCCAACCTGTTGTTGCCCTGATGGCAGATTAACATCAGTTTACAATTTTTCTATTCAAACGCAAAGGATCATTTACATACAGCAATATACAGCCATACCTCCCTGCTGTTGCCCTGATGGCAGATTTACATCAGTTTACAATTTTTCTATTCAAACGCAAAGGATCATTTACACAAAGCAATTTACCATCATACCCACTCTATTGTTACCCTTATTGAACATTTACACCAGCAGCTAATGACCAAGACTGCAATCAAGACACTAGATACAGCACTCTCCTCCGAATAATCCACATTTTCTTCATCACTGCTTCGCATAAGTTCTTCCAACGCAGCAGCAGGAGAAAACAACTTCTGTGCACGACGCTGATCCATGGCTGACAAACGTATTACACGCGAGATTATGCTAGCAGTGCATTATATTTGCGTCACGCCAGCGGGCGTGCGCTATTTTTCCTGGAAGCAAATTGTTACGCACTAGGGGTGTGACGAGACAGGTATCTCAGATTGAGTTCACGAGACGAGACAAGATTTTTACACACTATTTTTAAGAAATCCTCAATGGCGAAATACATGACTAGAAAAAATATTCTGCAGGTGTATTTGAAATGTTTTAACTAATCATCTTGTAATGAATGTCATTTCAGTTCTACTTTCTGAGTATGAATTATCATATGCAGTAAAAGACAACAATACTCAAGTACTGTAAAAGGTTTTGCCTCTAACTCAACTGACTGACTTCTCTTCTGTATGATTTCAGTCTCTTCAGACCTTACTGTACAAGATTTATGAGCTTCTACAACTTTTGACCTCCTAAAGCCGAGTTCAGACTGCACGATTTTAGCCCTGATTTTGGCTCGCCGACAGGTTTTGAGAAATCGCCGACAAATGCCCGAAATCACAGGCAAATCGGTGCTCGTTCACGCGAGTGACAGTCACGCAGTGTGAATGAGCAAAGACGCGATCTGAGAGAATCGCCGACAAGTCGGCGACACCCGTGAGATATTTGGCATGCTAAATATCTGGACCTGTCGGCGATTCAAAATCCTGCTGTGTGAAAAATGTTCTGACTGAAAACTACATCGGCGATGACCGACAGCCAATGAGAGAGCAGGATACAGAGCAGCGTGGAGTTCGGGGAGGAGTTATAGACCACAGTATCAGCAAGCATGGCTTCGTACACATAAACATTACAATTCTATCAAACAGAACCAAAGCACAAACATTTGCTTGACCATCCGCAACAGCAGCACATTGAAAAGTTATGTATTTAGCTCCAACTGCAGGACACACAATCCTTGTTCCTTGCGTCTCCCCAAACATTTCTTCCTCCATATTTTTCTTTTCTTTATGTTGTTTTCACTGCAAATCAGCGCACAGGCAATTCATATTTCAAGCTTCATGCGGGCTACTATTTTTAATAATAATCCCAGCGTGTGTCTCAATCAGCTCCCTAGTTCACTAGTCAGGGCACTGATCAGGGTATCAGCCACATTCACTTTCATTTTATACTGATTCACGACCTAGGGAGCTAGGGAGCTGATTGAGACGCAGGGCCAGTCTCACATGAGAACTCTGGTCTTGCGCGCGTTGTTTCCTTGTCATGTCTCGCGTGTGTTTGGTTGTGAAACGTAGTTTGTGTGCCAGACAGAGTTGTCGGCGATTCTTCCTATTGTAAAGTCATGCAGTGTGAAACCTTCTGTCGCCGATCCATCGTGCAGTATGAACATAGCAGCGACTGAATGCTGGCCAAGATAGTCATGCAGTGTGAAAAGAACAGTATAAATAAAAATGGTAACACTTTACAATAAGGTCTCATTTATTAACATTAATGTATTAACCAACATCAACTAACAATGAGCAATATCTTTGCCACAGTATTTATTAATCTTTGTTTATGTTAGTTAATAAAAATAGTCATTCATTGTTAGTTCATGATAGTTCACAGTGCATTAACTAATGTTAACAAATGAAACCTTAATGTTTGGGCTTAATAAGATTAAGAAAAAACTGTTATTCATTTTTTATGGTAACACTTTACAGTGCAACCAAAGTGCAAATAAGACCAAATTTTTCTCTGATACAGAGCTAAGAGATGGTTACAACTACACTGCCCAGCCTAAAATAGCTTTCATATTGAGAGATATCTGTATTCATCAGGGAGCCGCTTTCAAAATGCGGGGTATTGAAATCGCGTTTGAATGCGCGCTCGCGTTTACTTTCACTTTTAGCGATCGCGCGTAACTCTGTAAATATGGAGCGGTAGCAACCGTTATCCAACTGAATTAAACGTTTTTTATTTAAATACAAAGCAAAACGACAGTGGAGGCATAATGTAAACGAAGCGGTGGCATATTCTTTCCTAATCATCCTAACACTCTGTCATGGCAACAACATCACGAGACTACTTTTCGCCTCGACGAGAAATCTCGTCACATTAGTCTCGCGAGATCTCGTGCCACGAGATCTCGTCACACCCCTATTACGCACACTAAACAACAATGTATTACACGCGAGATTATGCAAATCAGCACATTGGCGTAATCGTTATTGCATAGGCTAACGTTACATGACAACACAATAGTTTGCCATTGCTGTCTTTTTACTTTTTTCCCACTTATGTTTGCCTGTGCGTAATCACACGTCACTGAAAGCGCCTGTCAACTTTTTTTTTATACATGTATATGTGTCCAGTTTTCATCGGACATGTTCTGGGCTGTTCTCATTCATTTACAGACACTCTACTAACCCATTTGTGCCCGAATTTTTCTGAATGGTTTCATGCATATAGTCCTGTTAATAGTGTCCTATGTGAACATGTTCTGCATTTATTTTTCCCAGGTTTTTGTTTTTTTTCTTAAAAAATGTGTTTGAATGTGCGGCAACTATAGTTGCCGGTGGGCAAATATGTTGTATGCACCCCTCAATGTAAAATTTGAATAGGAGGAGAACATTTATGCATATAACTCAAAATAACTGCTTTCAACAGATCAACAGATGAATCAAAGTTGAAGAACATTTGATGTGAACACAAAAAAGCTGCATCTAGCTTATAATCTCTTGAATATGAAAACACAACAAACAACAAATCTGTTTGTTTTAAAGTGGTGGAACATAATGCAGAACAAAGTTCAGACATTAAGTTGCTCCAACAGAGCATTGTGAATTAAAATGTTAAATTACATTGTTCATTAGAAAAAAATACATCTATATGTGACCCTGGATCACAAACCCAGTCATAAACTGCACAGTTATATTTGTAGCAATAGCAAACAATACATTGTATGGGTCAAAATTATTGATTTTTTTTTTCTTTAATGCCAAAAATCATTAGGATAATAAGTAAAGATCATGTTCAATTAAGATATTTTGTAAATTTTCTACTGTAAATATATAAAAAATTCTTTTTGTAAATGGATATACATTGTTAAGGACTTAATTTGGTCAACTTTAAGGCAATTATCTCAATATTTCATTTTTTTTGCACCTTCAGATTCCAGATTTTCAAATAGTTGAGTCTCGGCCAAATGTCATATCATAACAAACTATACATCAATGGAAAGCTTATATATATTCACCTTTCAGATGATGTATAAATCTTGATTTCAAAAAATTGACCCTTATGAATGGTTTTGTAGTCCAGGGTCACATATAACAAACAAACAAAACAAACAAAACAAACAAAAAAATAAATTAATTAAAAAATAAATTAATTAACAAATAACAATATATAATATATAACAATATAAAATATTATGAAAGCAAAAAGCACTAAACAAGACCAATAACCTTGATTTATTGACCCATTAAACACAGTATACCCCATTTCCCCATGATGTATGTACTTACAAGTCATTTGCCCACCGGCAACTATAGTTGCTGCTCGTACTTTTGACTAAGTATACAAAAAACTATAGATCTCTTGTAAGATTTGTTTTGTTTGGATGATTCTAGAGACCCTCATGATTATGTAGATATATATATGTCAACAAAAAAATTCTAATATTAACATTAAAATTACTTTTCTTTGGGAGGGTTTGCCTTCACTATGCTTCCTGGAAGTAGGGGTAGGAAGTTGACAGCCTCATGTCACAGGAAGGAAGTGAATACCTTTTTTTTGTTCTTGAAATCCTTTATTTGGATGTTTTCTTGCATGTCATTGAGAAATAAAACATGGAAAACATCTAGAAAAAAACTTACAAAAGGAAAATGACAACCATACACTGCGGCAACTATAGTTGCCGGTGGGCTAAAATGGGCTAAATACAGTGATAAGTTATATTTCATTTAATAAAGCGCTAGATGTGGACAGTTCGTCGAATAAACATGACAGCACACCCGTGAATAGCGCTTACAGGATGTAAACAATAGAAGTTATATCGATTTTTATACCAGTTTGCATGCTTTTGGACAAATATTTACTATGGAAATCGTGTACTGGACTCTTCCCATGGAAAAAAACGTCGATGTCACCATTATACTGCCAAACATTACAGTTCCACGACACAAAAAGGTAAGGACGCCCTCTCCCTTTTGTTTTCTTAGGAAATTGTTCACGGTCATACAGAATAACAAAAAACTACTATAAAGTTATCTTGATTGTATAATGCTTGCACAGGTTGAATCAGCATTCTTGTATCTTTCACACAACTTGATAAATTTCACTCAACTTGATCATTTTACTTGATAAAATGTATTGTAAACAAGCGATCAATGTAAACAATGTCACACGTGAGGCCGTCGCCGATCCTTGAACGTAAAGGGGTTAACTGAATACTTTGGCTCAAAAATGAACAAACTGAAAAGAAAATTCTTCACCCAGGGACAAGAACCAATTACTAAGAAACCAAAAAGATTACCCAATCTTGAACACTGCACAAAAAGATGAAAAACTGACTCTGCCTCAGAGCAAAAGGGACAACCCACTCCAGCACTAGGATTGAGGTGTACCACATGTCTGTTTGTAGCTATTATCCCGTGTACAATCCTCCACTGGAGGTCACCTGTCCTCTTGTCAATCGGACGTTTGTACAGGGTACACCAGCAGCCTTTAGGGGAAGAGTCAGTTCCAAAAAACTGTGTCCATCTTGTTGAAGAAACTCCATTCAAAAATTGCATGTTGGAAACTTTAACACATATCAAGTAAAGAGATTTCTTTCCAGCAGATTTAAAACTTTCCAGAACTGGCATCCTCAGAGACAATAAACAGCTTTCATCTTCCACCCAGTCTTCCACAGCTGCACTTACAATGATTGAGGGAAAGATATAACAATGCCTCTCTACCCATTCATTTAGGACAGCTTGGTTTTTCAAAATAACTTGATAATCTGCTCTCAAGTCCTTGAATATCTCTGCCATGCACTGTTGTAAAAAACGGATCAATTTCACACCGCTTCTTTGGCTCTAATCTTGCACATTGCTTCTCAGGATATGTTCCAGCTTATTACACCCAGCCACTGACAGTCGTGCTTGCACATTTTCAGAAGACAACAGTCTTGAAGGTAAAAGGTGTTCAAAAATAATGGCTCCTCTAATAACCAAAAGCCAGCAGGTGTATTAGATGGTCTTGATACAACAAAAACCTTCCAGGCCTCCAGCACAGATCTATAAAAGGGGGAAGCTCCACCATTTCAGTTTTTTTCAGCTGCATTAAAAACAAATGTTTATCAAAATTCATTCCACCTGCCATCCTTAAAAGAGCTGTTGCAGTATCCATCCAGGCAGAGTTTTTGTTGTACAATAGTCTTTGAGCTGTTTGTAGTCGAAAAGTCATTATCCTAGACTTGATATCTACCAAGCCCTGCCCCCCTTCTTGTACTGGAAGATACAAAGCAGCTGATATAATCCAGTGTTGTCCTGACCAGAAACAAGTAACTAGCCTCCTTTGAATACTTTACCTTTTAATCCTTTGGGTGGCTGCAGTACACTCAGTTTATGTCAAAGAGTAGAAGCCACTAAATTATTAGCAACCATTATTAGCAACCAAAAATTATTAGCTTCCCCTGTAGGACAGCTGGGATAGCAACCATTTCCAGTGAAACAATCAAGTACACACTCTTTCCTCTAAACCCTCCCAATTTAACTTTTGAAATTCATTTGAGCCAAAATAAATACCTAAAATTTTCAATCCCTCTTTTTTTCCATACAAGATCTCCTGGCAACCGTGGAAGATTTTCAAAAGAAAACTGTTCTGCCCAAAAAGCCTCACTTTTGTCCCAGTTAACTTTAGCTGATGAAGCTTTTTCATACACATTAAGTGCACTAACCAGAGCCTTAACCCTCTGGAGTCTGAGGCTGATTTGGGGCTTGGAGAAGTTTTGACATGCCCTGACATTTGTGCTTTTTTCAGTTGTTCATAAACATATAAATGACAAAAGTGTCATTACACTGTATTCAGCACAAACTAGGCTACAATAATATGTGAGGAACATGTATGTACATGTTTGTATTTTTGAAGGAATAATGTTTATGCGTGGTTATTGAAAAAACAAAAAACTTAAGTCACTGAAATAAGGCCAAAAAAAGTATATTAAATCTGTGTTCACAAGACTTTTGGGTATTGGAGGTTGTAGACTAGAGTTTTTGCTTCAGAATTATGTAAAAATTATGCTGCCTACTCCTTCATATAAAACAATATATTGATTTAGTTTTTGTAAGACACTTTTTGTCAAGAAACACAGTATGCGTGGAGGCGTGAATCTGCATGAATAATGGGCCATTTACACCTGAGAAGACAAAAGAATCACATAATAATGACCTGAAATGACTTGCATATTAATGAGGCCTTTCAGTCAGGTAGGCTGTGAAAAAAACCCTCTGTAATAATGTCTCAGCTCATCATAAACAGCAATACTGTGAAATATTATTACAATTTAAAATAATGGTATTCTATTATATTCTTTAAAATAAAATGTTTTTCTGTGATGCAAGTGTCTGAACAATTATGTTACCTCTATGGCATTTCATATAGGCTTTTAGCTTAAAAGCATGCACATTTGGAGAAATATTGATGGATTCTTATATATTTATGTCAATTTTCTATACTGAGAAGTAATATTTATTGTCATCACTATGAGTGCTGGATACTGTGTTTTACACGAATGGATACAATTCATACTCGCAGCCGGAGGGTGCTCTCTGTACACCTTTAGTCCACAAATTATTCTAAAGAAGAGGAGGACATTTCAGGAATGGTGTTTTTAATTCATACTTGCAGCCGGAGGGCGCTCTCTGTACACCTTTAGGCCACAAATTTATATAAAGAAGAAAAGGAACTAGGAACTAACGGCATGTCTTCTAGAGATCGCTAACCATTGCTTTAACATCCAAATAAACACTTTTCAAGACAATAAATACACGATTGAGACGATGAATGCATGTATTGCCTCTGAATTTGCGTCTGAATA
This sequence comes from Megalobrama amblycephala, assembly GCF_018812025.1. NCBI lineage: Eukaryota > Metazoa > Chordata > Actinopteri > Cypriniformes > Xenocyprididae > Megalobrama > Megalobrama amblycephala. The sequence continues at coordinate 11,394,575 of NC_063063.1, read as the reverse complement.
GCACTGGCTCCGTGGGCGTGGTCTCATTAGCGGATAATGAGCTGAATCACAGACTTCTGACATGGCTCTCTTTTCATACAGATTACATAAACACAGAATGTTTGTTTTCGATTTGACTTACACAATTTAAAACCTGACATTTCAACGTTTCCTTAGACGTAAGTGTCATTTTTTTTGTGATTAGTATTCATAAGTTACAGTTCATTTTCTGAGAACTATCAGATTGGACTTCGTTCAGAGGGAGAGGAGAGATCACACATCATGTTAGTTTTCTTTATTTTACAAAAAGCACAACATTGTGTTTTTACTCTGAGTGTACACAAATAAAAGAAGACAATCTATAGTTTCAATTGATATATTACTTATGTCTCTATGACAAGAAATGACAGAGTATTTTAAGTCTGTTTTACTGCAATGTGAAAAAAATCCTGCAAAACGCGCCGGCGCGTTTTCAGACCTCAGGGAGTTAAAGTCTTTCTCATGATTAACAAAAACAGTCACATCATCAGCATAAGCACTTACAGTGACAATAAAACAATACAGGAACAATAAAACCAGACAAAGTTTTACGTAAATTAAAAAGAAGAGGCTCAATAGCAATGCTATATAATTGCCCTGATAAAGGACAACCTTGTCTAATGCCTCTTGAAACTGGGATTGGCTGGCTTAACCCACCTCCTAACTTCACAATACAAGCAGCACCTGTATACAGTAATTTGACCAAGTTTAAAAAAAAATTCACCAATACCAAAAGCTTTTAAAACATTAAAAAGATAACTATGATCAACACGATCAAATGCTTTTTCTTGGTCTAAAGAAATTATACCAACTTTCATTTCAAAACCTTTACAAATGTCTAAAGTGTCCCGAATTAAAAACAAGTTATCCATGATCGTTCTTTGTGGAATACAATAAGTTTGATCTTTTTGTACAATTAAGTTCAGATATTTTTTAAGTCTGTTAGCAAGACACTTAGACAAATTTTTATAATCAGTGGTCAATAATGCAACAGGTCTACAATTTTTTAAAAGAGATAAATCCCCCTTTTTTGGTAATAAAGATAAAACGGCACGTTGACAGGATATAGGCAAAAATCCATCTTTGCTGCATTCACAGAAAACCTCATATAAATATTCACCAATACAGCTCCAGAAACGCTTGTAAAATTCAGATGGCAACCCGTCAATACCAGGAGATCGTCCAATACCAAGCTGACCAATTGCAGCAGTGAGTTCTTGAAAAGACAGCTCAGTGTCCAAGGCAGTCTTAGAGTCTGAGTCTATTTGAGGCAAGTCTTGAATTAGCTGTTCAGCACAATCAGTATCACAATGATCAGCAGTATACAAGCTGGAATAAAAAGTCACTGCATGAAGCCTCATCTCAGTGATATTACTGGTTACCCTCCCATCAGGAAGGCGAAGACAAGCCATTTGTTTCTGTTGTGCCACTTTGTGCTCTAAATTAAAAAAAAATAAGCACCAGGGGCATCCATGTCACTAACAGAGACAAACCGAGACCTTACAAGAGCTCCCTTCACCCTCTCATTCAAAAACAAACCCAATTCTCTTTTTTTTTCTTGCAGGTTATTGAGAAAATTAGGATCATATCTATTTATTAGATCCACCTCCATATTTGATATATCCTTCTCAATCAACTGAATAGTTTCTCTTAATTTGTTAGTGGAATTAGCAGTATGTTGCAGACAAAACAATTTAATATTAATCTTCCCTATTTCCCACCACTGTTTTAAATTTTCAAAAGTGTCTTTACACAATCTCCACTGCTGCCAAAATGTTTCAAAATGTTTACAAAAATTAATATCCTGAAGCAGTTTAGTGTTAAAATGCCAATAAGAAGACTTTTTTTATACACTTGGACATACTCGCGTCATATGTGGAGTGGGTGCTGGCATCCTGCGGATCACCACTCACCGTTAAAGTTGCCGCCAGCCCCACTCCCCAGCCAGTGCCCAGCCAGAACCACCCAGACGGCGAGGATTTGCGACCTGAGCCCACCGCAGGTTTGCCTGGAAAATCCAGCCTCACCACTGTACCAGCAGATGAGTCTGGTCGGCCATTGAATCAATTCGATTTCTAGGGTGGATCAAATCTGAGCAAACAGGAAGCGGAGTAAACCAATCAGAGAAGGGCGGATATGACGTTAGCAAAGCGACAAGAGAGTCAACAGAGAAAAGTAAATAATTAATGTGTTTTTGGTCATTTAAAACTGAATTCACGGCTGAATAGAACAAACTCTTGGGTCTCCCGTGTGCAATCTTTGTTGATATTGAAGGCACTTTCGCCGCACTAGAGTGATGCTGTTTGCGTCACTGAAATAAACGAATCTGATTGCACGGTACGGTTTGGAGTTGACTCGAATCGCAACGGAGGGCGGACTGACCAGACTGATATATCTTGTAGAAGATACAAGTCTGGGCTTGCCAGGCAAACCGCAGGTAGCACGACGGAGACTGCCGCGATTGAGCCGCCCACGCATACAAGAGCAGTCGGGGGTAACATCACCACGGAGCCCGAGCAGCATGAACCTGACCAGGTGTGTGAGCCGGCCGAGCCGTCAATCGCCGAGGGAGTGTTGGTGGAAAGGGCAGTATGTACTTAGTCATAAAACAAATGTGAGTGCAGGGGTGGCAATCTTGTTCTCTCCAGATATAAGAGATGTGATGAATAGGAACCTGTGACAAGACAACAAACAAACTGAAAGTCTGTGTGACTGTGACATTACGCCCCCTCCCGGAAAGGCGTCTCCTCGCGCCGTAGAGAGGGAGGAAGATGACGATGGGATGCAGATGACGATGTTGGAGGTGGTTCAGGAGGCGGACGGCTCACCGGGCGGAGGCGGAGTACGGAAGTACAGGGTGGTGCAGGAGGTGGTGAAGTCCGGGAGATGGCCTTGAACAGGGGATGTAAGATGTTATGTCAGGCACCAGCCAGGGTTGTGCCCCACTGCGGCATTGATGGAGGGACGAGCTATAGAAGGATGTTAATGACGACCGCCATGGGGAAGACCGCAGTCAACGATAGCGAGGATGGAGCCCACCGTATAGTCGACGAGCTGAGGGGGTAAAGAGATGGTGATGATCCTATCGACCTCCAGCAATCGAGGAGGGGATCCGGAGGTCTGTAGACGCGTTGGAGCGACCGAGGGTGGGGACGGAGCCTGAGGTAGGGCGGAGCAAGCCGTAGTGGAAGGGGTGGAGGACCAGAGAGCAGCGGATGGTCCGTAGGTCCGCAGCGGAGGCACAGTGATGTCTGACCCAGGTGGAGCCGACGTGCCGAGGGAGTCTGGCGTGGTCATAAGGCTGGTGGTCAACTCCGAGGTCGAGGGTAGAAGGAGCGCAGGAGTCAGGGCGATGGATGGAGGCAGATCGAATCCATCCGAAGCTGGAGGCAGAGCTTCGGGCTCCTCGTGTCCAGGAGGAGACAGATCCCGGCAGACCAGAAATGGTACCACGCTACTGAGAGGAGGTGGTATTGTGGGACACGCTACAGAGAGGAGGTGGTATTGTGGGAAATTTAAAAATGCTGGCTAATGCTAATCGTAAATACTCTAAAATTATTATTCACGTCGGCACAAATGATGTTCGACTTCGCCAGTCGGAGATCACTAAAATTAACATTAAAGAGGTGTGTGAACTCACAAATACAATGTCAGGAGAAGTAATTTGCTCTGGTCCCCTTCCTGTTCGTCGGAGTGATGAGATAGTTAGCAGATTATCATCACTCAATGGCTGGCTGTCTAAGTGGTGTCCACAGAATAATATAGGTTTCATAGACAATTGGAAAAGTTTTTGGGGCAGACCTGACCTGTTGAAAAGAGATGGTATTCATCCGTCCCGGGATGGTGCTGCTCTTCTCTCTAGTAATATGGCACATAGTCTTAGAGCTGAAACATGACAAACTGGGGCCCAGGACAGGAAGCAGACAGACTGGCTAAACCGACCGTCTGCTAGCTGCCTCACGTTACAGAAGTCAGATAAATCCCAACACATAGAAACTCTTACACCTAGATATTATCACATAGAGACTGTGTCTGTACCCCGAATTAGTAAAAACAAAAAACATCCAAACCCATTCAATGGTAAAAATTTAATTGATGTTCAACAAATAAAAAATAGAGATAATAATGATAAACAAATGATAAAGCTTGGATTGTTAAATATTAGATCACTTTCTTCAAAAGCACTTATTGTAAATGATATTATCACAGACAATAATCTAGATGTGCTGTGTTTGACAGAAACCTGGCTAAAACCGGACGATTACATTACTTTAAATGAGTCTAGTCCTCAAGGTTATGATTATCGACACAATCCTCATCAGAAAGGCAAAGGGGGAGGTGTTGCTGTAATTTATAGTAATATTTACAGTATCAGCCAGAAGTCTTTCAAATATAATTCCTTCGAAGTGATGGTGCTTTACGTAACATTATGTAAATTGACATTTGTGCTGGCTACTGTATACAGGCCACCAGGACACCATACAGACTTTATCAAAGAATTTGCCGATTTTCTGAATTAGTACTAGCTGCAGATAAAGTCCTTGTTGTTGGTGATTTTAATATCCATGTAGATAATAAAAAAGACTCATTGGGAATGGCATTTACAGACATTCTAAACTCTATTGGTGTTAGACAACACGTGTCAGGACCCACTCATTGTCGTAATCATACTTTAGATCTAATATTGTCACATGGAATCGATATTGATGCCGTTGAAATTCTGCAGCAGAGTGACGACATCTCAGATCATTATCTAGTCTCGTGTATACTACATTTAGTCAAAGAGGCTAAACTGCCTCCCTGCCATAAATATGGTAGAACCATCACTTCTACCACTAAAGATCGCTTTATAAATAATCTTCCTAATCAGTTTCATCACCTTAGCATACCAGACAGCTTAGAAGACCTCGATGTTGCAACAGAAACTATTGCCTCTGTCTTTTCCAGCACATTAGACTCAGTTGCTCCTTTGCGTTTAAAAAAGATTAAGGAAATTAATCCAACGCCATGGTACAATGAGCACACTCGGGCCCTAAAAACAGCAGCTAGAAAAATGGAGCGCAGCTGGAAGAAAACAAAACTAGAAGTATTTCGCATTTCATGGAGGGAGAAAATTATTGAGTACAGAAAGGCCTTAAAAACTGCTAGATCTGCCTATTTTTCAAAACTTTTAGAAGAAAATAAACACAACCCTAGGTATTTATTTGATACAGTGGCTAAATTAACAAGAAATAAAGCTTCAACTTCTGATGTTTCCAAAGAGCATAGCAGTAATGACTTTATGAACTTCTTTACTTGCAAGATTGATAATATTAGAGAGAAAATTATAACCATGCAACCGTCTACTACAGTATTGTGTCAGACAGTGCATTGTAGTGTCCCTGAAGAAAAATTCAATTAATTTTCTACTTTAGGAGAGGAAGAATTGTCTAAACTTGTTAAATCATCAAAATCAACAACATGTATGTTAGACCCTATACCGACTAAGCTATTGAAAGAGATGCTTCCGGAGGTCATAGCTCCTCTTCTTAATATTGTTAATTCATCTTTATCACTAGGATACGTACCAAAAACTTTTAAGCTGGCTGTTATTAAACCTCTTATTAAAAAAACACAACTTGATCCTAGAGAATTAGTCAATTACAGGCCAATTTCAAATCTCACTTTTCTATCAAAAATACTAGAAAAGGCAGTTTCATCACAGCTATGTTCCTTTTTAGAAAGAAATAGTATCTGTGAGGATTTCCAGTCAGGATTTAGACCGTACCATAGTACTGAGACTGCTCTCATTAGAGTTACTAATGATTTGCTCTTATCATCAGATCGTGGTTCTATTTCTCTATTAGTGTTACTGGATCTTAGTGCTGCATTTGACACTATTGATCACAATATTCTTCTAAATAGACTCGAAAACTATGTTGGCATTAGTGGAATTGCATTGGCATGGTTCAAATCATATTTATCTGACCGTTATCAGTTTGTAGTAGTAAACGATGAGATGTCATATCAATCACAAGTTAAATATGGAGTACCGCAAGGCTCAGTACTAGGACTGTTGCTTTTCACTCTGTACATGCTACCCTTGGGAGATATCATTAGGAAGCATGGCGTTAGTTTTCATTGTTACGCTGATGATACTCAGCTCTATATTTCTTCATGCCCTGACAAAACTTACCAATTCGCTAAATTAACAGAATGTATAGCTGATATAAAAAACTGGATGATCAGTAATTTCCTACTACTAAATTCAGAAAAAACAGAGATTCTAATTTTTGGACCAAAAACTACTTCACGCAGTAACCTAGAATACTGTCTAACACTTGATGGCTGCTCTGTTAAGTCTTTGTTGTCTTATAGGAACCTGGGTGTGCTCTTTGATACCAATCTTTCATTTGAAGGCCATGTTACTAGCATCTGCAAAACCCCATTCTTCCATCTTAAAAATATATCTAAACTACGACATATGCTCTCAATGAAAAATGCAGAACAGTTAGTTCATGCGTTTATGACCTCAAGGCTAGACTACTGTAACGCTCTACTGGGTGGTTGTTCCTCCCGCTTGATAAATAAACTACAGCTCGTACAAAATGCAGCAGCTAGAGTTCTTACTAGAACTAGGAAGTATGACCATATTAGCCCAGTTCTGTCAACACTGCATTGGCTTCCTGTTAAACATCGTATAGATTTTAAAATCTTGCTCATTACTTACAAAGCACTAAATGGTTTAGCTCCCCAGTACCTGAGCGAGCTCTTAATGCATTATAGTCCTTCATGTTTATTGCGATCTCAGAATTCAGGCCAGCTGATAATACCTAGAATATCAAAATCAACCGCAGGCGGTAGATCCTTCTCCTATTTGGCACCCAAACTCTGGAACAATCTTCCTAGCATTGTTCGGGATGCAGACACACACAGTTTAAATCTAGACTAAAAACACATCTCTTTAACCTGGCATACACATAACACATTATCAATTTATATTTTCAAATCCGTTAAAGGATTATTAGGCTGCATAAATTAGGTCAGCCGTAACCGGGAACACTTCCTATAACACCAGATGTACTCGTTACATCAGAAAAAGAATGGCATCTACGCTAATATTAGTCTTTCTGTTTATCCCGAGGTTTACCGTAGTCAACCGTATCCGGGTCGTATCCAGCTGAGACCAAGGACCTGCGCCTTGACACGACCACAACGCAGCCCTGAAGTATCAGCAGAGATCGAGTCGACTAGATCATCCATTGTGAAGACATCATCAACACGACAGCCAGTGACACAGTTCCTCAACAAACCGACCATACCGGCGTGATGAATACAGTCCTCAATTGGACACAACCACAACGCAGCCCTGAAGTATCAGCAGAGATCGAGTCAACTAGATCATCCACTGTGAAGGCCTCATCGACACGACAGCCAGTGCCACAGTTCCTCAACAAACCGTCCATACCGGCGTGATGAATACGATCCTCAACTGGATGGAACTGAAATAAATACTTTGAATGTTGCGATCCTATCAGATTTATGATAGCAACCTGATTCGTAACAAAGCACTGTTCGTCAGAGGAGAACTGGCCCCCCGACTAAGCCTGGTTTCTCCCAAGGTTTTTTTTTCTCCATTTTATCACCTATTTGCCACTTGTTTGCCACCTGATGTCACCTGTTGGAGTTTGGGTTCCTTGCCGCTGTCGCCTTTGGCTTGCTTAGTTGGGGACCCTTGACAATTGACTTGACATTTGATATTCAACAGTATTCTTGACATTTATTCAACAGTGCTTTGATCTGCCTGCATTGACACTATTCTTGAAGACACTATTCTTGAAGAGCTGCTGTGCAGCAAAAATTATGTACCAGTTATCAATATAAAGCTGCTTTGATACAATCTGCATTGTAAAAAGCGCTATATAAATAAAGGTGACTTGACTTGACTTGACTGAAGGGAGACGTAGATGACTGGATGGCACAGATGGTAGTAGGCAGGGAAACAGGTTTTTGCTGAAACACTGCTGGACTTAAGGTGTGGAGAGGACATTTTCCTTGCCCCTGTACTGTCTCCTGTCCAGCTGGTCCTTTCCAGCGTGCCTCTCCCACCTTATCTACAACCTGTGTCTTTATTTTATACCCATAAAAATAATTAGTAACTGCCAGATAACGATCACCTGCTTTTTCCCGTCATGGCTAATGTTAGGCGTGTTATCTTGGCTAATAACATTTATTAATTAGCTTATAAAGCCCACATTTAACGTGACCGAAAAAAGCTCAGTGATCCATCAGATCGTGTAGGTCGGTTAGGACAGTTTACTGCTGAACAACTCATTTTGTCAGTGAGAAATAACACAGAAATCGAAAAATAATAGTTATTTATGTAGCGGTTGTACAGTTATTAATTAATTTATGGGTTGGATATATGAATATAATAAACCATAAAGCTTTATGGTCAATTATGATGCAAATACAGACCCAATGAGGAATTAAACATATATGGTGAATTAATTACAACGAATTATAATCAATTACATATATGATTATATTATAACAGAGACACGGAGGCAGGAGTAAAAGCAATGCTGGTAAGTTTATTTGTGAAACAGTTGAGCAGATGGTGAAATAATGAGTGACTAGCAGTTCTTGAATGGATGAGAGAATGTGATACTGTCCTTGATGCTTTGCAGATGCAGACGGAGAGATGAGTAGAGGGATGACGGCGGAGACACTCACACACACACAAGCAGGTAGGCACACGAAGGGACCAGGAGACGAAGGAGCTGAAGGAGACGACTGGAGCAGGTAAGTATGGCGTTTAGGAGTCCTTGAGGTAAGCATACAGATGCTGTAGTGCAAACGAGACTGGACAAATGCTGTGTGTGAGTGTGGGTGCTTTATAGTGCTGATGATTGCAGTGATAATGAGGTGCAGGTGACGGTGATCAGAACTCGGGTGATTGAGTGCGTGGGTAAGGCAGTGAGGTGGAACCTGACGTGTATGTGACAGATTAGTTCTGGTTTAATAATTATGTAGAGAAACTATCAGTTTGTCCAGCAAACCGGTAAGTTTTCCACAGACTATTATAACGGAAATGTTATCCTCTGGCCACGAGGATTAATTCCTATGATAGCATCAAACGTAAAGCTAGTGTATTAGAATCGAAACGTTAAAGTGACTTGGTTTTTGTTGAAGGAACAAAAAGAACAATCGAGCATGAATAATGTGTTTAATATACAGTACAGTCCAAAAGTTTGGAACCACTAAGATTTTTAATGTTTTTAAAAGAAGTTTCGTCTGCTCACCAAGGCTACATTTATTTAATTAAAATACAGTAAAAAACAGTAATATTGTGAAATATTATTACAATTTAAAATAACTGTGTACTATTTAAATATATTTGACAAAGTAATTTATTCCTGTGATGCAAAGCTGAATTTTCAGCATCGTTACTCCAGTCTCCAGTGTCACATGATCCTTCAGAAATCATTCTAATATGCTGATTTGCTGCTCAATAAAGATTTATGATTATTTTCAATGTTGAAAACAGTTGTGTACTTTTTTTTTCAGGATTCCTTGATGAATAGAAAGTTCAAAAGAACAGCATTTATCTGAAATACAAAGCTTCTGTAGCATTATACACTACCGTTCAAAAGTTTGGGGTCAGTAAGAATTTTTATTTTTATTTTTTTGAAAAGAAATGAAAGAAATGAATACTTTTATTCAGCAAGGATGCATTAAATCAATCAAAAGTGGCAGTAAAGACATTTATAATGTTACAAAAGATTAGATTTCAGATAAACACTGTTCTTTTGAACTTTCTATTCATCAAATAATCCTGAAAAAAAATATTGTACACAAATATTTTGTACAATTGTACACATTACATGTTTCTTGAGCAGCAGATCAGCATATTAGAATGATTTCTGAAGGATCATGTGACACTGAAGACTGGAGTAATGATGCTGAAAATTCAGCTTTGCCATCACAGAAATAAATTACTTTGTGAAATATATTCAAATAGAAAACAGTTATTTTAAATTGTAATAATATTTCACAGTATTACTGTATTAATTTTTACTGTATTTTTAATTAAATAAATGTAGCCTTGGTGAGCAGATGAAACTTCTTTTAAAAACATTAAAAATCTTAGTGGTTCCAAACTTTTGGACTGTACTGTATGCAAACTACGACTACAGAGGTTATACGGCTATACATAGGATATACACATTGTAACGATGTAGCGGTTCGTACAGTTATTAATCAATTTATGGATGAAATATGAATATAATAATTCATAAGGTTATGAATAAATTATGATTCATATATCGACCCAACGGGGAATTAAACATATATTGTGAATCAATTACAACGAATTATAATCAATTACATATATGATTAGTTCAGGTTTAATAATTATTTAGAGAAACTGTTCGTTTGTCCAGCAAACTAAGTCCCTCACAGAATATTATAAACGGAGTTATTCTCTGGCCATGAAAATAACTTGCTATTAGCATAAAGCGATCGAAAAACGTTAAAGTGACTTGGTCTTCAGTTGAAAGAACGAACAGAATAATCGAGCATGAATTAAGTGTTTAATATATGCAGCTATGTCTACAGAGATTATACGTCTAAAATATATACAGAAGTATACACATATATATACAAGAGTGGAAGTAGAGAAGGAAAGAGAGAAGGCAAGTAGCAAACTCACAACCAGTCCTAAGCCAGCACGGAAATCAGTTTCATCATCTAAGATTGAGAAACGGCAGTATACTTGCATTGGTTGTGTGTGTCGAATTTCAGGTTAGCGCTGGTGCAGTTCGGTGGCTTCCTCCGTTCCGCGGGAAGGTTTGAACTGAGGACTTGAGAGAGTTTCGCTGGAAGATGGCGGTCCCGAAGCTGAGCGCGATGGCAGCGCGTGGTCACCGGAGATGTCCGGGAAAAACGTGCACGAGATGCTCGTGAGACAATCGGGAGAGAAAGGAGAAGAAGAGGAGCCAGGAGAAGGTGTGTGTCATTGTTTTTAAGGAAACCCAAGCTAACACACCTCCTGAATTGTAGCGACCAATAGATGCGCAGCACTATTTGGCGGGCAAAGTTCCTTTGTTTGGTCTCCTAGCTGAATTTGCATACTTAATGGCTAGCAGATCAGATTTCGAGATGTAGTACGTTCTTCACAGGATCATTAAACACATAAAAAAATGCATTTGTCCGTTTTGTGACATGTCTCAATGAATAGCTCAAGTCCGGAGCTTTAAAACGAGATCAAACTCGATAGGGCAGACAGGCATAGGAAAGAAGTTATGGTTTACAGACAGAATTCCACTATTAAAATGCACACTAGCACAAATATACTCATTTAAACACTAGGAAACATGCATAGGCTCTAAAATATATCATATATATATTCCAGCATAGTGGTAGTTCACATATACAGTTAAAAATGTATGATTGTGTGTTTCTGCATGTGTCTGTGTGTGTGTTTTTGTGTGTCCCTGTGTGTGTGGGGTGTTGGAATGTGGATCTGGTCAGTCTCTGGGGGGGGGTGCTCCTTTTGAAGTCACCAAAGTGAGGAAGTTGCACTTTCTGTTTACCCTCGCAGGTCCACAAAAGTGTCAAGTGGGCTCATCTTTGGCAGATCTGTTCAGAGCCGGGATGGTTTTACAACCCAGTCCAGCATGCTAAAAGCGTTCTGAACATTCCAAAGTTTATTGATTATCCTGATACGTGTGCATACGCTACAACATATATACAAGAGTGAAAGTAGGAAAGGAAAGAGAGAAGGCAAGTAGCAAAACTTACAAAGCAGTCCTTGAAGCCAGCATGGAAATCAGTTTCACTATCTGAGATTGAGAAACGGCAGTACTTGCATTGGTTTTGCGTGTCGAGTTTCGGTTTAGCGCTGGTGCAGTTTGTTGGCTTCTTCCATTCCGCAGGAAGGTTTGAACTGAGGACTTGAAAGTTAGTTTCGCTGGAAGATGGTGGTCCCGTGATGAGCGCGATGGCAGCGCGGTCGCCGTGACGTCCAGGAGAGACGTGCGTGAGTGGGCGATGGATGATTGAGGGCAATCAGGAGAACACACAGAAAAATCCTGGTGCTCCTCTTTTATGACAGATAAGCCGACACACCTCCTTGAGGTGGAATAGCCAATGACATAGGTGCAAAGTTGGCAGGCAAGCTTTTCCTTTGTCTGGTCTCCTAGCTGAATTTGCATAACTGATGACTATCAGATCGGATTTCGAGATGGAGTACTTTCTTCACAGTATCATTAAACAAATATAACAATGCATTTGTCAGCTATGTGACATATCTCAGTGAATGAGCGGTAGCCAGAGCTTTAAAACAAGATCAAACTCGACAGGTCAGAAAGGCATATAAAAGAAGTTATGGTTTACAGACAATTCCCTCATTAAAACTAACACACCTACAATTATTTAACCTAAACCTAAACACTAGGAAACATACATGCACTTGTATACATGATGGGTACATTTTGGCATAGTTGTATATTACATATACAGTCAACCAGGCATGTTTGTGTGTTTTTGTGTGTGTCTGTGGGTGTGTGGTGTGTGTTGGAATTTGATCTGGCACTCAGTCCCCATGAGGGCCCTTTGATGTCCCAAGAGCTAGGAAATTGGATGCTCTGTTTAAGCTCAGCGGGTCCCTAAAGATGCCAAAGTCATAATCACTTTGAGACCGGCCGGAGCCGATTCGTGAGTTACAGGCAGAGTTCAGGAGGCTAAAAGCTTTCTGAAAATTCCAAAGTTGATTGACTATGCCGGATCTTGTCCAGACGCTACATTTATTTATCTTCAGTCTCCCCTCGAAGCTCCGACAGTCCTCAGAGAAGCTGTCAATCAACTGTAAATTATGACGACATGCCCCATTTCTATAGCATCAAATTGCTAGCTAAATTCAAACTGATCACAAAAACGAACTATTGAATATAAATCAGCGTGATAACTACCTTAAATGACCAAAACCATCTTTCGGAAAATTTTATTGTAAGTGTAATTCATTTTTTTTTATTTTGACAAGTGCCGTTCGTTTGCATTGAGAGGGCGGGGTTTATGACTTGTACTTCATCCAGCCACCAGGGGGCGATCAAAGAGCCTATTGCTTCACTTTTCAGGACGTATGAGGCACACCTGCTTTCAACACACTCAAATGCAGTTTAGTATGATAGTGTAACGTGAGACCAAGTGAAACAGTGCTGCCTCACAATTAAAATTTTTCAAATAAACTGACCTGTATGAGAAGTATTTCAGCTTTGCGAGTAGTTTAGAATGAAATGTCCTCATTCCTTTATATCCCCTGAGACTTGTGTGTGGCACTGATATCTGTTTCTCATTAGCAATCACGCCCGCGATTCTTGGCCACGCCCTGCTTTATACCACAGTCGTGGTAAAAACATGAATGCATTCACTCATCCATAAACATTATTAGATCCATCGGAATGACGACAAGTTCCATGATTCCACTCTCTTCACTGCGTCATCAATTTACGACTTTGTTATTGTGTTGAAGAGTTTAGCGACCCCTAGCGGCGAAAAAAACATACTGTGCCTTTAAAGGCAGGGTAGGTAAAAAATGTATAAAAAACTTTTTTTTTCAAAATTTGTTTAAACTTTATATATATATCAATACATAATTAAAATGTAAGTACTCTGAAAAAGAAAGTATAAAAATCGAGTGTCTGTAGACCTCTCACGACTGTTTTAAAGACAGCTCATTATTTCCATTCACTCCACCCCCTCCCTTCTGGGCTCCTTCCAAAGCCACGCCCCCAAAACGCATGAACGCGCGACTCCGACCACTGAGCTGGAAGACGCATTATTTACCTGAGACGAGCGGAGAGGAAGGAGCACAGTGCATGTAGTGACATCATGTCAGAATGTAATAAAAATAACTTTATAATTATGAAGATAAACAAACAAGATGTATTTTAGTACTCACTATCAAGCTAGCATATTGATATTGGTAAAGTTTAAAATATATATTTTTTGATTCGCTAACAAGCTAGTTATCTATAAGGCAAAGCTAAAAACAGGTTGCATGATACACGTTTTTCCATTACCATCATTTACACTGTGATGAAGATGAATTTCGTGTAAGATTCATAACATATACGTTGTTCTACAGATAAACAGAGTAACATACGCTCAAATATCAACTCACAACTGTATTGCAGACACAAAATAATAACACACACATACAACAAAGTGCGTACGACACACACAGATACAAGATAAAGACATCAGTAAACATAGGTAGAGAATATAAAAACAAAACAAAGGCGAAAAAAACGTGCAGGTAAACTTACAGGTGAACATGGTAAAAGAGTTAGACAGAGGGTAAATATAGTTCTAAGAAAAGTTCCTAGATGCGGAGTAACGTTAGGCCTACTATCTGTTAAACATGTATTTAGTTATCTAAAGCAAAATTATGCACAATTCAACACTATAGCTATCATCTTGAGCTAGGCCTATAGATTATTTATAGTCTCTACAACGGCTCGCTGAGTAATGTTATGTTAGCTATATTACGCAGCTACATGTGCTAATGACACATGCTTCATGAAAAAATAAACAAAAAAATATGTATGATCAAAATACAAAAGAAAGATTTACCTGTCCAGCAGAAATAAAGCCATCAAGGAGTCACTTTTCAGCCCCTTGAGTTCCCTCAGTTCTTGCCATCGCTGGAAAGCCACGCCGATATTAACCTTTACTGTCTATGATATTAACTCGCGTTTTATTTCTTTGTTTATCCAAAGACTTTTTGTTCATTGCCTTTTCTTGTACTGTTACTGTATTCCTTTTTTTGCCTGGTTTGCCTTCACTAACTGCATAGGCCGGTACTGTGAATTTTGCTTGCTGTTTCTCTGCCCTTGTTTTGGTATTCCTAGGATCGCGTGCCTCTTGAATTCCCCAAATCAAACATGCGCGCGCAAGTGGGCAGGTCATGTGTGGCAAAAGGGTGGTTGCCATGGTTGCGAGAGAGTGACAGTCGCCTAAGCCAATCCTATGTTTCGTCCCGAATCGAAATAATGAGCTGTGTTTAATACAGATTAAACGGTCTAGAGTCACTCGATTTTTATACTCTTTTTATCAGAGTACTTACATTTTAATTATGCATTGATATATATAGAAAGTTTAAACAAATTTGGAACAAAATTTCTTACCTACCCTGCCTTTAAGACCATTCAAAACCGAAAAAGGCAAGGATCCAAAGTTACAAAAGTAATACAGTAGTTTACTCACAACCACTTGTGTCATGTTGTCAGGGAGCATATCAATGGACAGCCCATTGATCGGCTCTTGTCCATTTCTGTTCTGAATGCGTCTGCTGTTATCTTGCTGGTCTCTTCTTGTTCTCTGGATGTCTGATGGGCCTCCATCAGTCTTTGCAGAATGCCCATGAATTATACCTGACATAAAAACAAAATCAAATTGAATGTTACCTTTTAGACAGAATTAAAGTTGTCATGAAATGAAAATTCACTTTAATGCATGTTATTGATCTTATTGTGAACAACTGATACATGCGTAAGTTTCATTTTTTTTTTTTTAAATGTTTCTTAATTCTTAATCCAAATCCCACCCCTTTCCTACAATTGACTGCAAGTTAACATTCAGATCTGCCTCCATCCAATAGCAACAGGTGGAATAAACGAACAAGACCAGTACTAACTGCATTTAGAATTAATGTAAAGTGGTCATCTGATGTACTCATAACCACACCTTAAGTGACGTGTGATCCAAAAGTTATAACGTCAGCGGTGACTTGAGTACCAATCCCTATTTTACTTAACGTCATTGGATGGGCAAACGTAAATTCACTACATCAAATTGGAAATAGATGGGCAGGTCGAACCAGTAAAATTATCCAAAAGAAGAGTTCCCACAGCAGAGAGCTGATGAACCCATCAAAAAAAAAAAAAAAAAAAAAAAAAAGCTAGCAGCCGTACAGAGGTGAGGTATCATAGCATCTGTTGAAAGAAGCACAGACTGGATTAGCAGCATGGTCACAGTACAAAAACCCTCTGGACAGCTGTGTGTATGTATCGATCCAAATGTATCAATTCAACAAAGTGCTTAAGAGAAACCATTATCCATTACCCACAATTGAGGATGTACAGCCAAACTTGAATGGAGCACAGGTTTTTTCAGTCTGGGATGTGAAAAATAGATATTGGCACTTGGAATGGGAGGAAGAATCGACAATACTTTAGATTACAGCCCAGAAAGTACTGCGTAATTAAAACAAATTTACAGTGTACCTTTTGGTAATTATAATGTACCTATAAAGTACATATGTGTAGGAATAAAGGAACAATATGTAAAGTTTGGGGAATAAAGGGGTAACAACCAGGAAAATTAACAAATTATTTATACTGTATTTCAAAACTAACTAACTACTTATTCTACTATTACTATTAAGGCAACAATCTTACATTTGGGAGCAATTTAGTGAGAACGTACACTGCATAGCTTTTTGTTATAATAGTGTACCAATACATATAGGCTTTTTTTTTAATTACGGGGTACATGTCAATGCATGTATACAGGTTTTTTTTTCTTTTCTTTTTTTCTTGGAAATAGTGCACTGATTATGTTTAGGCTGCCTTGTTTCAAGCCAAGTAAAACTAAAACCATTGCAAGTTTATTTATTTTTAACTACTGGGGAAATATACTCATTCCATGAAGTTACAGGGTAAGTTGTAGTTGTTACCCTCTTGTTTCATGTAGTTACAGGGTAAGTAAAAATACATACACAATCTGATGTGATCCTGACAGAAAGTAACATGTGTAAGGATGGATTTCATTTGAATTCAAGATTGATGAGTTTCCCCCATGATGAGTTTCTGACTCCTCACACCCTTTCCTTCCCCTCAGGCCATGCAAACTTCACAAATCTACTATCTTAGTTGTTTTAAGTGACATCAATGTAAATACTTCTGGTGCGACTGGTAAGATGGTTTCACTCCCACATCAATAAACAGACAACAATAAAGAAAACAAAACCTGTTCTCCTGGTGTGGGAGATGCCCCAATAAAGATCTTTATTAACCATTTGTTTGATCCCCAAAACCAGGCGTGTGACCCTTTGGGGCACGAGAAAGGGTCCAACAAATGCTGCATAAATATTCAGGTGCTAAATGTTTACTGTCCTTTTGTTAAGACTTGGGTATTTAAAGGGATTTGGCAAACCACTCAAGGAAGCATCTGTATTCAGAACTTCCCACACCATTGCTGTGTGTCTCTCTACTTGCCAGGTATGCTGACTCTTTGAAATTGTTTTTTACTGTTTTAAAATTGTGTTTTGTATTTTCTGCTGATCAAGTTGTGTTATGTATTCTTTTTAATTCTTTTAATTGATGTTTAATCCTGCCTGGCAAAATAAATGTTAAATTTTGATTTATTTTGTACTTTCCTAAAATCATTGTTAAATTATGGGAGGCTAATGCTACCTTAAATCTGTGTCCAGGGTAAAACAAACTGAAGGCGCATGAATGAAGGAGCAGTAGGCACTTCATCTGAAGACCTTTTGATTTCTGTTTTCCACCTGATTTAGCAAGGTGTACAGAAGTGACTAAATTAAAATACACTTTGGTTTTGAGTGAGCAGTTAGGCAACCAACTAAAGGTATTAGTTAACTCATTACACCCTCTGACGAAGATCAGACTGGCAAGTTTATGATCGTGAGTTACCGCAATCCCAGGGCGAGTATCTCTGTGCGGCACTGGGTCCCTAATGAACGAAGTGAAAGTATGGGATATTCAAAAAATCAAAGACCTAAATTAAGTCACAACTAATCTAATGATCAGCTGTTAAATCAAAAATCCTGCAAACTCAAAGAGTCAATCCAAATTTGGAGTCAGATTAAATTATTCATGGAGTCAGAATTAAATTAGAAACCAAAAATTTGAATAAATAAAGCTGATTTTTACAAGTGCCAGAAAAGAAATACACGCAGAATAACCTTCAACCAGGCCATTGGATTTCCTTCATTGGGCTGACGGGTGGAGCTTACAAAGTGGTGACTAACCCACCGTGATCCTCCAGTCTCAGGCGAGTGACGTCATCTGTCAGTACAATTCAGATCAAGATGAGGAATGAGGTTTGAGGTTATCGTTCTCTGTCTGCAGCTACTGTGGTAAGTCCATTTTTTGTTTACCTTTTTAGAAAAGTTTAAGGGAAAACCTAGACACACCTCATATAGACACATTTGTAGAACGGGTCGGTATACCCAGGATAGACCGGAACCGAAAAACCCAGTGGTGTTTGAGATTATTAGAAGAACAACATGGCTTATCAGGGAAATGGTAGTTCGAGTGTAGACAGAGATATAATGGAATCCTTTGCCTTGCAAATAAAAGATCTAGATTTTGATTGGAACAATGACCAAATGCCTGGTATGTTACTGAAGGCCAAAAATTGGAAACTAAAAATTCCTATCAAAATCTACTGAGTGTGATTGTTTATATGCTGCGTCGAAATGATTTAGCAACAATTGCAGAAAATGAACGCGGGATAGCTGGGGATGGGCAGTATTTATGATACATGTATTTCAAATACGTATTTCAAATACAAAATAGTATTTTGTAATTTGTATTTGATAGGGTTGATGAAAATGGCTTTGTATTTTGTATCAAAATACTTTAGTGTTTTGTATTTTTGTAGTTTTAAAATACCGTAAAATACTTTGTAAGAAGTCTACATGATGACATCATAAAAATGCAGTCTCCGACTGGTGCCTACTCAGTGGTTTGTCCAGGCTTGTTGAGTTCAGAACGGATGTTAAGTTTGGTGTTCATTTTAGTAGCCTATAGGCTAAATAGTTTACATAATGTTCTTGAAAACTATTATACCGAGCAGCAGCCCCCTATCTTTATGATTAATAATCAAATGATTAATTAGTTAGATACTAGTTGTTATGAATACAGGTGCCATCAGTTTTCTTCTTATGAATGACTTTATCATTGAGTCAGTGTTGCTGATGCAAAGTAGGCCCTTCGTTACCAAACATCAAGTAACTAAATTAGGATACAACTATAAGTAATTTGCAAACTTTAAAAGTTTACTACTTTAAAACTAACCTTCATCTGGGAGATCACATGTGAATATTTGATCTGTTAAAGACACAATATGTAAATTTTTGCCGCTAGAGGTCGCTTATTCAGTCATTTATTAATTTTTGTATTTTGAAAATACTACAAAATACTTTTACAAGGGAGCATGAAATTTCTTCGCAAACCTTCCATCAGTTGGCCCATTTGATCTATCCCTTCACCATTACATTGATTTGATTAAGTAAACAATGTTCGATAGCAATGTCATGTAATGTCATGTCTTGTTTTGGTTTTGTTTCATGTTCACGGTTTTTGGTTTATTTTCATAGTTATGCTTTGTTTTCCTTGTTTGCCATGTGTTTTGTCATGTGATTCCATTGCCCTCATGTGTTCATGTCATGTGCTTCCCCTGTCTCATGTGTCATGTATAAATAGCCCTCATGTTCCATTGTTACCTTGTCTAGCTTTGTTTTATGTAACCCGCTTATGGTGAGTGTCAGGTTCTCAAGTCAAGTCTGTTTTGTTGCTCATGTTATGGATTAATATCATTAAACTGCACTTGGGTTCTACTATACTCGCCTCCAGTGGACTCTCCGTTACAGAAAGCTAGACCAACCGTGAACCCAGCAGTTACCCTCCTGAGCCTACGTCAAGGTAATCATCCCATTGAAGACTATGTTCAGGACTTTTGTAATGTGTGTCATCATGTGGACTTTAATGGCATAGCTCTTAAAGACATTTTTCGCCATGGACTGAATGAACCTTTGCGTTCTTGCTTGCCTGGGGGAAAAAATATTTTTTCCCTGGAACAATACATCGACCATGCCCTGTTGTTAGTTGGATCATCTTTTACTGTGGGGTTTGTGGATGATGAGCCCCACAACCCCACATTACCATCCACACCTGACTGTCTCCATGCCCCCACGTTCATGTCTGGAATTGTTTATGCCACGCCAGTGCCTGCTCCCGCCATGCCTGCCACGCCAGTGTCTTGTCTCGAGCCGGCCGCTTCGCATTCAAGCCCTCGCATCATGTGTTTTGTCATGTGATTCCATTGCCCTCATGTGTTCATGACACATGAGACAGGGGAAGCACATGACATGTTCTGATTGGTTGTCATTGTCATGTGATTTCAGTTCTGTCTTGCCATTGGTCCTTTGTCTTCATTGTTCACAGGTGTTCCTTGTTTGTCATTAGTCTCTTTGTATAAATAGCCCTCATGTTCCATTGTTACCTTGTCTAGCTTTGTTTTATGTAACCGCTTATGGTAAGTGTCAGGTTCTGAAGTCAAGTCAAGTCAAGTCAAGTCAAGTCAAGTCTGTTTTGTTCATGTTATGGATTAATATTATTAAACTGCACTTGGGTTCTACTACACTCGCCTCCAGTGGACTCTCTGTTACAAGCAACAGTTTTTCTTTGCCTGAGTCATGCAATAAATCTGACATATGCATTCAGTTAAAGGGACAAATATGTAGGATTTTTAGATTAAAATATTCAAAAACCACTAAAACAATGTTATATTTTTTGTTGACTTGTGTACTTACATTATCCCAAATGTTTCCAAGAAATTCTAAATCTAGAGAAATAAGCAAATTTAACCAGGACACACACTGTGTCTGTGTGTCGCCTATCAACATCATTACCCTCGATTTCCCGTTTTATTTTGTCGAAAAACCATGGAAACATCAAAGACACTTTAGTACTGTATATTATGAGTTTTATCAGACAGGGAAGCAACTGTTTGGATACATTTATCGACAAAAAACTAATCATGTTATATCGCTTAACACATTAAGGATCTAAAACCAACAACATATAGGTGTAGGCACACTACAAAACATAATGATACACATTTGAAGTTTACTGTACTTCTTTTTGATTTAGCAAGGTGTACAGAAGTGACTAAATTAAAAAACACTTTGGTTTTGAGTGAGCAGTAGGCAACCAACTAAAGGTATTAGTTAACTCATTTGTTACAATAGCTGGTGTATTAAGCACACGACAAAGAGATCAAGTCAAAACAAGTCTTTTACTAGATAATCCACAGGAGAGTACAGGAACATACACAAACACAAACGATACCAGACAACACTGGACTGAAAACACAGGGTATATATACATGGGATAACAAGGTGGGTGATTAGACACAGCTGGATGTGATGATGAGGTGATCAGTTACCATGCTGAATGACTAGTGGCGGGAAATAGAATAACAACAAGTCCAAAATGAGTCCAAAACAGAGTGCACATGTAACACCCTCTGACGAAGATCAGACTAGCGAGTTTATGATCACGAGTTACTGTAATCCCGGGATGAGTATCTCTGTGTGGCACTGGGTCCCTAATGAATGAATAATTGAAAGTATGGGATATTCAAAAAATCAAAGACCTAAATTAAGTCAGAACTAATCTAATGATCAGCTGTTAAATCAAAAATCCTGTAAACTCAAAGAGTCAATCCAAATTTGGAGTCAGATTAAATTATTCACGAAGTCAGAATTAAATTATAAACCAAACATTTTAATAAATAAAGTTGATTTTTACAGAAGCACCAGAAAAGACGTACACGCAGATAAACTTCAACCAGGCCGTTGGATTTCTTTCATTGGGCTGACGGGTGGAGCTTACACATGTTTTGTACCTTTCTTCTTTTTTCTGAGGCATGTTTATAAAAGCTACTTAAATGTCCTAATTGAACTAAGGCCTAATCCTGGCTTAATCTAAGCCCTGTCTGTAAAATTGGGCCCATTATGTATTAAAAGAAAATACAGTGCACCCAGAAATGTTCTTATAATTTACTCATCATCTTTTCGCTTCCGACCAACCAGCGCGTGCATGAGTTGAGTTCATGTTTGACATAAACCTGTTGTTCAGCGCAGTATGAAGTGTAATGTAAGCACACTATGAAACTCGCACGAGAACTAGCATCTCTGTTCTCCTGTCTTGTTTGTTTCTCATTATTATTATCTGTTATTGATTGTATTTTGATCTGTGCATTATTTTTTTTAAAATAAAACAAAACAAAACAGACGGCATCCGGCATCCACGTGACTTTTCGCAAGAGTTTCTCTGGGCGCTTATATCACGCTTCAAGTCAGCATGAACTTAACCTTCTCATGCAGGTGACAGTTGTCCGGAAGCAATAGTCTACAGTTTAAAAAGTTTAAAATATTAGTTTAATTTTACTTCAGAAGACATTGATTCATCCATTGGGATCGTATGGATTGCTGTCATTATTGCTGTATGTGCTGTTTGATGGTTCAACTTATGAGCTTGCATTAGCAGAGATAATTTATTTTTCTAAAAACCTTCATTCGTGTTCATCTGAAGAAAGTCGTATACATCTCAGATGACAGGGTAAAGTTGAATAAATACTGAGGACTTTAGCATTTGAAATTAAATGTTGATTATAAAAAAATAGTTTTAAACAAATAAGAAGTGTTGTAAATCTGTTTTGAAATAAGTTGTTTTTCAAATAAAGGTTTTAGAGTAAGTGATATCAGATAGTGTATGTATTTTTATTGTACTTACCCTGTAACTTCATGGGACAAGAGGGTGACAAGCACCACTTTACTCTACAGCCCACAATGTCACACTTACCTTGTAACTTCATAGAACAAGAGGGTATCAAGCACCACTTACCCATTAACATTTTGCATTAACAGTGCTTGCATTTTAATGCATTGTATTTTTAGGGCTTGCATTTTTATGGGCTGAAATTAAACATGGTTGTATATTTAAGCTGTGAATATTTCAATTCAAAACATTTCACACACATTTTCATAATTAAAAATTCAATAATTTATATTTACCTTTCAGATTTCACTTCCAAAATATTCATTCTGTTTAAGAATACAGCCTATAATATTCGACTGGCAATTTTTGGTGCATTTTATTTCGCTTTACAAATTCACTTCCATAAATTCAGTGGTTCAAATTCGGCAGATAATTCAACATTGGACATCCGGGAACTGCAGGAAAAGCAGTAGAGTGCCGATGCATGTGGTGCAAGCCCGACCAGCAGGTGGTGCAAGCGCATGTTGACCATGGTGTTGACGAAGACCAAAGCAACAGTTAGAATCAGTCATTCATTCATTAAAACAGATTTGCAAAAATGGAAGTGGTAAGTGTATGTGTGATGATTATCAGGGCCAGTATATATGTGGAAAAGCTGATAAAGACACAAAATCTGCATTTATGTTTAATTCAGTGTCTTCACGGTTACTTTCCCTGTGTTGGCTACATATAAGAAGCTTTCTCTACCGTGATCGAGACATTATAACGTTATTCCCAGATGCTAATGTACAGACCAACGTTAAATCTGAGGTAGATATTTCTCTCTGTTGTTTAGTTTCCTGAACTTTATATTGTGGTGCTGTGTTGTAATACTAGGGTTTCCTTCATACGTCATAGTGTAAGGCTTGATTTTCCTGCTAAACAAAAACAGAGATCGAGCATCCTGCAATAAAGCAATAAAACTCATTTGGAGAGAAGATTTCAAAGAAATAGCAAAGGACAACGCCTTTCCCTAACCCCCCTCTGCACACACACACACACACACACACACACACACCTTCTGAAACTTCTTCAAGATGTATAATGTAACTTGTATATATATTGTTTTTCCCTTTCATGTTTGGTATCATTTTAAATGTCTCAGTGCGATTGGTAAAATGGTCTCAATTTCATAGCAGTCACTGGTATTATGAAGATTGAAAACTAAGTAAAATTTTGTCCTATCTTTGGGTGGTGCCTTTTGGGTGGTGCCCACTCCTATTCCCCCAAAACAGGTGTTGGTGTAATAAATATATATAACTCTTTTGTTCTGGTCCTGGTATAAAAGGTAAAATGCAAAGCAGTCATGTGGGATCTTCTATAGCCAGAAACGCCCATGCAGAGATGGGTGAATGTCTGAAGACATTCACACATCACTGTGTGTATATGCATTTCTTCAAGTAATTGATGTTATGCATTTATCATTTCTGAATTGGCTTCTAATTGTCTAACTGTAATGTAATTGGCATTATACATTTTTACTTGACAAATAAAATGGTTTATTCTGTATTATTTTAATTCATTATTTCTTGTAGATCAAAGTAAAGGTATTACCTCAAATCTGTGTTCAGGATTGTTCATACGAAAGGTTTAATAGATGGAGCATGGGGCACATCGATTAAGTCCATTTCGATTTCTGACTATCGCTGCCTTAAATAAGTTGCAGTTTTCATAAATATATAAAAACTATGCTTTTTGTTACGAGTAAGCAGAGCGCGACCGACTTAAAGGTAGATATTTACCCTGCATCCAATGTTTAAGATCAGAACTGACAAGTTTGTGTCCAGGAAGAGCATTTAATTCGGCCGAAATGACTCTTCTAAAGCGATACCGGGACTGCAGTGAACAAAATAATTGAAGATATAAGGTAATCAGAATAATCAAAAATCTAAATTAATACATAACAAATAATTAATTTCTAATTGGAAACACAACCTAAGAGTAATAATCATTTGAAATTGGAGTCAGATTAAATGAGTGAAATTAAGTGAACATTCAGAGGCGCTGAAAAGGCATACACGCGTTAACCTTCGCCCAGGCCATCGGATTCCGTTTTTGGGCCGATGCGGGGTTCCTTACAATAGGATTCCCCTGCCGTCGGGACATGTAAAGCACTTAACATAGCTTAATGGACTAGTACAGTGATATAAAAGACCAAATTCGCACCTTATTGGTGATGTAGGTAATACTAGGCTCCAGGCAAGCAGATACTGGCAATAAGTTGAACATTTGACATTGAACGTTTGATATTTGCAAATTTAGGGGCAGTCCCTAAAGTTACATACAACATTGATATAAATGATTCTAACTTCAATAGCATTTGACAAGAATGACTTACAGTCACAAAACCAACTGTATAGTCTTCATCTAGGTGTCAGGTGTGATACCTTTTAGATTTTTGATATTTATTAAAATAAACGTTAACACTTTACAATAAGGTTTATCATTAGTTAACTGCATTAGTTAACATGAACTAATAATGAACTGCACTTCTAAAACATTTATTAATATTTGTTAATGTTAATTTCAACATTTACTAATACATTATTGAAATCAAGTGTTGTATTTGTTAACATTAGTTAATGCACTGTTAACTAGCATGAACAATGAACTGCTCAATTTTTATTAATGTTAACAAAGATTAACAAATACAGTAACAAATGTATTGCTCATGGTTAGTTCATGGTAGTTAATACATGAACTAATGTTAACAAATTAACATTATTGTAAAGTGTTTCCAAATAAACTGCCAAGTAATATGTAAATATTGCTATGTATTTCACTACTGTATGGGTTCATACAAAAATATGCCATAATTTAAAGCAATAACATTTGACGAGAATGATTTACAGTCACAAAACCAACTGTAAAGTGTTCATCTAGATGTCAGGTCAAACAGTGATGCACCCATTTACTTTCTCTCTCTCTCTCTCTCTCTCTCTCTCACACACACACACACACACACACACACACACACACACACACACACACACCAATATTTATACCACATTTATACCAATGTTGTATAAACAACTTCATGTCAGTATCTGCTTGCCTGGAGCCTAGTATTACTTACATCACCAATAAGGTGCAAGTTTGGTTTTTTATATCACTGTACTAGTCCATTAAGCAATGTTTTATATGTTCCGACGGCAGGGGAATCCTATGATGTATGAGGGAAACCCTAGTATTACAACACAGCGTCGCGATATAAAGTTAAGGAAACTAAACAACACAGAGAAATATATGTCCATCTCAGATTTAACGTTGGTCTGTACATCAGCATCGTGGAATAACGTTATAATCTCGTTCATGGTAGAGAAAGTTTCTTACATTCTCACATTTTCCTGCAGTTCCCAAATGTGAAATGTTGAATTATCTGCTGAATTTGAACCACTGAATTTGTGGAAGCAAATGTGTAAAGCGAAATAAAATGGACTGAAAATTGTCAGTCGAATATTATAGTTTGTATTTTTAAACAGAATGAATATTTTGGAAGTGAAATTAGAAAGGTGAATATAATTTTTTTATTATTATTATTATTATTATTATTTTAAGTAATGAAAATGTGTGTAAAAATGTTTTGAATTAAAATATTCACAGCTTAAATATACGACCATGTTTCAGCCCAAAAAAATGCAAGCCCTAAAAATACAATGCATTAAATGCAAGCACTGTTAATGCAATGCGTATTTTTTATTCGTGCAATTCAACAAGCTTTTTATTTCAAAAACATTTTGCATTAATTTACATATTATTTGTTCGCTGTACTCCAAATCTTTAGAATCCATATGTTTGCAAGGAACTGGGCCAAATTCAGTCCTTTATCCGGCGATCTTCATCTTCATTCTCAGCAGCGACCATCATGGTCAAAGCCCATGCTCGTTATGATTCAAATTTGAAAGTTGTGCCCTCGAGAAGCTTTACAACATGGTTTACAGCCCTGATATTGAACGCTTATTGGCTCTCACCTGCTTCGTCACAGATTGCGACATGCAGTGTTTGAGTATATTGAGATTTTAAATGAATGTGCACTTTCACAGAGAGAAGCTCAATTCATATTTTCATGGATTAATAACTTAAATTCTGCTCTGTACCCCATAAAAAAATATATATATATATATTACCGCCAGAGAGGACTGCAACTCATTATCATTTGAACTACTTTTGGTACCACTTTTGACATTTTCACAATAAATAAATTATTGTGATTACACTTGTTTGTCTATTATTCTCTTATTTAAACAGTAGTTTTAAGAAATGGTTAGGTTTAGGGGTAGGTGTAGGATTAGCGGCGCAAAATATTGTTTAAGTCAAGTCATCTTCATTTATATAGTGCTTTTTACAATACAGATTGTTTCTGTCACAGACACGTCAGGTTCCAACATCACCCAATCACAAGCGCACGCTATCTCCAGAGTACTGATCACCGCCACCTGCACCTCATCACCCCACTCATCAACAGCACTATAAAGCACACACACACACACAGCACTCCATGTCTGCATCCAGTTTACTCACCTGTCTGATATCTCCTGCTCTACTGTGGTCAATAAACTACCTATACCTGTTTACATCTGTGTCTGCCTCCTGTGTACCGTAACAGAAGACCGGACCAACACCGCAGACCCAGTATGAGCCAGCCGGATCCCTTTCAAGACCTGGTGGATGCGCTTCGGCGAACTCTTACCATCAATCCACCACCGCCATCTCCAGTTACTGTCCCTTCACCTGCACCAATGAACACCACCACCAATGCCAGTAGTTCTCCTTCACTACCGCCGTACGCCAGTCCCATGGCCAAACCGGCGCCCTACTCAGGATCGGCGGAGGATTGCAGCAGATTCCTGCTGCAATGCACACTGGTCCTGGAGATGCAGCCGCACCTGTACCCGAGTGAGACATCCAAAATTGCATTCATCATTTCTCAGCTCAGCGGCAAAGCATTGAAGTGGGCCGATTCCATCCGGTCCCAGCGGGGCGCTGTAACCCAATCCTACTCGGCGTTTATTTCCCACTTCCGGGAGGTGTTCGGGAAACCGATCACAGATTCGTCTGCAGGTGAGAAACTCTATAATTTGAAACAAGGATCAATGTCTATTTACGATTATGCTTTGCACTTCAGAACGCTTGCAGCACTCAGCGGATGGAATGAACAAGCCCTGATAACAACATATCGTCAAGGATTAGAACCTCGGGTACAGCTGCATCTCGCTGCATGCGAGGACTCCATCTGCCTCGAAAAGTTCATCCAGTTCTCCATTCGCTGCGCCACTCGCATGCAAGCGTGCATCCAAGAGCACCAGGACCAGTCACTTCCCAACATGCTCCTCTGCCGATCCGAACCCGTCAGCACTCCAGAACCAGCCCAAGAGCCCATGGATGTTGAAAACTCACGTCTATCTTCAGAAGAGCGCCGCCGTCGGCTGACCCTGCATCTCTGTCTGTACTGTGGAGGTCCTGGGCATGTGATTGCAGCATGCCCCACACAACCACCTCGACCCATGGTGAGTGCCATCATTCCTGCTTCTCATAAAATGAAACCACTCACCACTGTCGTCAACCTTACTGCCGCTACTGTCTCCCTTTCAGTGGTCGCGCTCCTCGACTCAGGGTCAGCCGGCAACTTCGTCTCCGGCGCCATCTGCCGGCTGCTACGTCTCAAGACCTCTCCGTCTCCGACGATCTACAAGATCAACTCAATAACTGGCAAACCCCTGAGTCGTAAGCGCGTCCGCACCGTGGCAGGACCAGTAACACTCCAAGTTGGTTTACTACATCAAGAGGAAATCCATCTGCTGGTTCTGGAGGATTCCACCGCTGACGTGGTTCTAGGGCGCCCCTGGTTGGAGCAGCACAACCCAACCATCTCCTGGAAAACGGGCGAAATCCTGAAGTGGGGCGACACCTGTTTCTCTCGCTGTCTGGCTGAACTTCCTGTTCCATCATCTCCTTCGCCTGATCTCTCTCTCTGCGCCACTTCCATCGAGAGTCCAGTCGAACAACGCTCCATCGACATCCGCAAGTGTTACGCCCCCTTCAGCGATGTCTTCTGCCCGCAACGGGCTTCCAAGCTGCCTCCACACCGGCCATGGGACTGTGCCATCGACCTGCTTCCGGGTGAACCAGTAGATAAGATATACCCACTTTCCAGGAGAAGGCCATGGAGGATTACATCAAGGAAGCCCTCGCCCAAGGTTACATCAGGCCGTCTACTTCCCCTGCTGCTTCCAGCTTCTTCTTCGTGGCTAAAAAGGACGGAGGCTTGCGGCCATGTATCGACTATCGCTCACTCAACAAGATCACCGTAAAGTTCAGATATCCCCTTCCTCTCGTCCCAGCGGCCCTGGAACATCTCCGTGGTGCCACTGTGTTTACGAAGCTGGACCTCCGCAGCGCGTATAACCTCATCCGGATACGTGAGGGGGACGAGTGGAAGACCGCCTTCATCACCCCTACTGGCCACTACGAATACCTGGTGATGCCGTATGGCCTGGTCAACGTATTCTCCGTATTCCAGGACTTCATACATGAGGTGCTCCGGGAGTTTCTCCATCGCTTCGTCCTAGTGTACATCGATGACATACTCATATACTCCCGGAGCCAGGCCGAACATCGCCAACACGTTGCGGAGGTCCTCACCCGTCTTCGGCAATACCACCTTTTCCTCAAGGCAGAGAAGTGCTCCTTCCATCAACCCTCCGTCTCCTTCCTTGGGTACAACATAGACCACAGTGGCATCCGGATGGACGAGAGGAAGGTGGAATCCATCACCAACTGGCCAGAACCCACTACCATCAAAGAATTACAACGCTTCCTCGGATTCTCCAACTTCTACAGACGGTTCATCAAAGGTTACAGTTCCATCACCCATCCACTTACCAGCCTGCTCCGTGATAAGCCCAAGTCTCTGTCATGGAACTCGGCAGCCACCAACGCCTTCAACCACCTTAAAGAAGCCTTCACCACCGCTCCCTTGCTCGTCCATCCTGATCCAGAGAAGCAGTTCATCGTTGAAGTGGACGCCTCGACCACTGGAGTGGGAGCGGTGTTGTCGCAGCAGCAGGGGACGCCAAGTAGACTCCATCCATGCGCCTTCTTCTCCCGCAAGCTCAGCCCGGCGGAAGTCAACTACTCCATCGGTGACAGGGAACTTCTTGCTGTTAAGCTTGCCTTGGAAGAGTGGAGGCATTGGCTGGAGGGAGCCAAACATGCGTTCCTGGTGCTAACAGACCACAAGAACCTCGAATATCTTCGGTCAGCGAAAAGACTAAACCCAAGACAAGCTCGCTGGGCCATGTTCTTCTCCCGATTCAATTATACCATCTCCTACCGTCCAGGTACCAAAAATGTCAAAGCTGACGCTCTCTCTCGTCTCCATGCTCCTGAGGAAAAGACCGAAGAACCTGAACCTATCATTCCGAGCTCTCTCATCGTGAGTCCTATTACCTGGTCAGAGGAGACCATCCCCTCCTCCAATGCCTCCACGAACCCTCCGCCGGGCTGTCCACCCGGCTTGCTGTACATCACTCGGACACGACGCACTCCAACCATTCACTCAGCTCACACGTCACTTGACACTGGTCACCCGGGGGTCAATGAAACCCTCTCGTTGCTTAAAGAACGCTTCTGGTGGCCAGGGATGGCTTCAGATGTCAGAAGGTACGTGCAGGGCTGTCGGGAGTGCGCCATCTCCAAAAGTCCTCGTCATCTGCCAGCTGGGAAACTCCTTCCGCTGCCCGTTACAGATCGACCATGGTCACACCTAGGAGTGGACTTCATCACTGATCTCCCTGTCTCAGAAGGAAATACCACCATCCTAGTTGTTGTGGACCGTTTCTCAAAGTCTTGCCGTCTAATTCCACTCCCAGGATTACCCACTGCCATGGAGACTGCCGAAATACTCTTCAACCAAGTGTTCAGATATTTCGGAATACCAGAAGACATAGTCTCTGACAGAGGACCTCAGTTCATATCCAGAATGTGGAGATCGTTTCACTCCCTCCTAGGTGTGGCCATCAGCCTGACTTCCGGATACCATCCACAGTCCAACGGGCAGACGGAAAGGAAGGTGCAGGAGATTGGCCGCTTCCTCCGTACCTTCTGTCATGACCACCAGGACTCTTGGAACCAGTTCCTGGGTTGGGCCGAGTACGCCCAAAACTCTCTCCGGCAGTCGACTACAGGACTCACACCATTCCAGTGCGTACTCGGCTACCAACCCCCACTGTTCCCCTGGACCAGGGAACCCTCCAACGTTCCGGCAGTGGATTACTGGTTCCGAGAGAGCGAGAGGGTCTGGGACTCAGCACACCATCAGCTGCAACGAGCCCTGCGCAGGATGACAGCCGACCTTCGACGCTCCAACACTCCGGTCTTCCAGCCTGGTCAGATGGTTTGGCTGTCCACCCGGGATGTCAGACTGCGTCTGCCCTGCAGAAAGCTGAGTCCCAGGTTCATTGGCCCATTCCCCATCGTCAAGCAGGTCAACCCAGTCACCTACCAACTCCAACTCCCACAAGGGTATCGTATTCACCCCACTTTTCACGTGTCACTGCTGAAAGCTCACCATCCTTCTGTTCTTCCCACAGGACCTGACGTGGCTCCCGCTGAACCCCCCCTTCCACTCATCCTGGAGGACGGAGCTGCTTATGAGGTTCATGAGATCTTGGACTCCCGGCGTTGTGGTGGTCAGTTGGAATATTTAGTGGACTGGGAAGGATACGGCCCCGAGGAACGCTCCTGGGTCCCAAGAAGCGACATCCTGGATCCCAGCTTGCTCCAGACTTTCCACGACAGTCACCCTGATAAACCAGCACCGCGGGGAAGAGGACGACCACCACGGCGTCGGGGTCCTCGGCCCTCTGGAGCGGGCCGTGGAGGGGGGGGTACTGTCACAGACACGTCAGGTTCCAACATCACCCAATCACAACGCACGCTATCTCCAGAGTACTGATCACCGCCACCTGCACCTCATCACCCCACTCATCAACAGCACTATAAAGCACACACACACACAGCACTCCATGTCCGGTCTCGTTCGCATATACTTCCTGTTATGCTTACCTCAAGGACTCCTCTTCGTATACTCACCTGTCTCCAGCGTGTCTCCTTTCCTCTGTGTGCCTCGTCTGCTGTGTGGGTGTGTTCCAGCCAGCTCCAAGTAACTCCAGCGATCTCCAAGCTCAAACGTATCTCTACCTGCAACGGAAAGGACAGTACCTATTCCTCATACAACCAGTCTAGCATCATCTGCATCCAGTTTACTCACCTGTCTGATATCTCCTGCTCTACTGTGGTCAATAAACTACCTATACCTGTTTACATCTGTGTCTGCCTCCTGTGTACCGTGTAAAGTACCTTCACAGTGATAATAGGAAAATTATTGGACAGAGATAATCTATACATAGGGAAAGGAATAGGATAGTTTAGTTGACACTTCAGGGCTGTGTTGTCGTCTTATCTAGGCGCAGGTCCATCTCATCTGGATACGGCCTGGATCTGGCAGACTACTGTAAACCTCGGGATAAACAGAGAGAGACTAATATTAGCGTAGACGCCATTCTTCTTATGATGTAGCAAGCAGGGGCGCAGGAGACATTTTCAAAGTGAGGGGGACCAAACCGCTCCGGGGGGGGGGTTTGGTTGTTATGACAACATGTTATGTTCACATCGGGAACACGGGAGCACCGCGATGCGACCGCAAAAGGCATTACAATAAGCATTGTAAATTAAGTATTACAGAATACACATACCAATTAAATGCACAGATCTCCTCTCGTGTGTCCACCACTGGATGAGGCAATATCACTTTCGTTTCTATTTCAGATATCTCTTTTATAGATGCCATCAATGCTTTTGCCTTTCAAGATGTAATTATCGAAATTAAAACAGTCCATAAACAATAAATCCTCACGAAAACCTCAGTCAAGCCAGTTTGCACGTCAACCTGAGAGATCAGCCTCCTTACCTTAAAGTGTCAAATTTCTCGGTTTCTGAATGGACGGTTTGGCTTGACTGACAAACGCTAACGTTCGGGCATGACGTTAGCACGTTAGCACGCTTTGAACGATGGTTTGGAGATCGCGTGTTTCTCCGTTCGAGAACGCATTTCCTGTTCACATCCGCGACAAAACAGCTGATTATTTACGAACGAAAGCTCACAGAAACGTGAAAATGGTCTCATTTGAAAGAAAATATTCTAAGCTAAAAGATGATATAGTGTGACTAATTGAAGCAGCCCTTATCAAAAGTGCGGGGGTCGATTTCTGTCTTTTCAAAACTGCGGGG
The DNA here is from genome assembly GCF_018812025.1 of Megalobrama amblycephala. Classification (NCBI taxonomy): domain Eukaryota; kingdom Metazoa; phylum Chordata; class Actinopteri; order Cypriniformes; family Xenocyprididae; genus Megalobrama; species Megalobrama amblycephala. The sequence continues at coordinate 11,361,651 of NC_063063.1, read as the reverse complement.
GTCCTGACCCCCCTGTTCCCCATGCCAATGGCGCCCCTGGTAGCAAGTACATCAGGTGCTATGGGAAGTGATCCCGGTTCCAGCTAACCTAATTTATGCAGCCTAACAATTTACATGATTTGAATTATAGAAGTAGATAATGTGTTATGTGTATGCCAAGTTAAAGAGATGTGTTTTTAGTTTAGATTTAAACTGACAGTGTGTGTCCGCTTCCCGAACAATGCTAGGAAGACTGTTTAAAAGTTTAGGTGCTAAAAAGGAAAAGGATCTACCACCAGCAGTCAATTTTGATATTCTGGGTATTATCAACTGGTCAGAATTTTGAGATCGCAATAGATGTGAAGGACTATTACTGTGTTAAGAGCTCGCTCAAGTAATGGGGAGCTAAATCATTTAGTACTTTGTAAGTAATTAGCAAGAATTTTAAATTTATACAACATTTAATAGTGAACCAATGCAGTGTTGACAGAACCTGGCTAATATGGTCATACCTCCTGGTTCTAGTAAGAATTCTAGCTGCTGCATTTTGGACCAGCTGGAGTTTGTTTATTAAGCGTGCAGGGCAACCACCGAGTAGAGTATTACAATAATCTAGCCTTGAGGTCATGAACGCATAAACTAACTGTTCCGCATTTGTTATTGAGAGCATATGTGTAACAACTCATCACTCTGGCATCCATTTGCATGCTTTTATTAGATAAGAACGTGGTCATACAGGCAGGGTCAAACAGGAGCAGACGGGTACAATAGAGACAGGCAGAATCGTGGTCAGATAACAGGCAGGGGTTCAAGACAGGCAGATATCACTCACAGATCGATGTAACAGGCAAAAGGTCAAAGGCAGGCAGCAAAGGTTCAGCAACAGGAAACAACAGGATCAGCAACAGGTAGTCAGACAGGATAAATAACGCTCAGAAATGTTAGCCACGGCAGAACAAGACTTTTATAGTCCAGGTAATGCGGTTCAGCTGCAGGTGCAATCAGCCCAAGGCACGGGTTTATGGGAAATGTAGTGCGAGTGTGTGAGTGTGTCAGTATTCAGGTGATGGCTCCCTCCGATGGCCAGAGGAAGGAACCACGGAGTTTGTCTCCATGACAATATGTCATAATTTAAATATATTTTGAGATGGAAGAATGCGGTTTTACAGATGTTAGAAATGTGGCTTTCAAATAAAAGACTAATATCAAAGAGCATCTAGGTATCTAGGTTCCTAACTGACAACGAAGACTTGACAGAACATCAATCAAGTGTTAGACAGTGTAAGACTGATACCTTTGAGAAAACAAAGGAACATTAACAAAGAAAACAAACGAATTAACATTTGAACTCTCCTGCAAAATTAGTGTCCCCATCCAACACGCAATCACACTCAGCATAGCCTTAATCTACATTCCTTTTCCTTCACCCCCTCTTCCCCCATCTCTTCTCTCTACATGCAGAGATGACCTGAAATTCACCCAAAATCTATATGGTTTAATGTGAACAATTATCACACAATGCTATACATGTTTGGTATTATTTGAAATGTCTCAGTGTAACTGGTACAAAGGTCTCATTCCCACAAAAGTAAACCAGAAGGTAATAAAGGTTTTAAGAGTTTAGAGATATTTTGCTATTTTGTTAGCATTTATTTGCAATCTAATCAAATATCTGAGTTGATCATATCGATTTGTTGTAAAATCTATGTGATCGACTGGGCTTTATTTGACCATTTATTGTGTGGTTTATAGAAATGTGTACTAAAGTTATGTAGCTCACAGTTACTCATCTGGCTGTTTCTGTTTTCAAGTAATTTATTATTCTGTCAGAGAGTACCTTCAATATTGTGTTGAACTAGTAAGATTGTTTTGCTGTTAAAGGATTAGTCCACTTTTAAATAAACTTTTCCTGATAATTCCCAAAGCGGCCGGCGGGCTTGAGTGCGAAGCGGTTGGCGGAGGCTTCGGAATGCCAGCTGCTCATGCTGAAGTCAGCGGTGGATCGTCCATACTGGACAACAACACTCTCCACTTTCGGACGGGTCCAGAGACGTGACTCTGGGCGATCAGCGGAGACGTGACGTGACTCTGGGCGATCAGCGGAGACGTGGCGAGGCTCTGGGCAATCAGCAGAGATGTGGCGAGGCTCTGGGAGATCAACTGTGACTTGACTTGATTCAGGAAGATCAACTGTGACTTGACTTGGCTCAGGAAGATCAACTGTGACTTGACTTGGCTCAGGAAGATCAACTGTGGCCTGACTTGACTCAGGGAGATCAACTGTGACTTGACTTGGCTCAGGAAGACACTATATCCTTTAAATATTCCACAACAGCATCCTGCATTTTTTTTAACCCCTTCTCCTGTTGTTCCCAAAACACCTTCAGGGTTCCATTTCCTTCCAATCTGAATCGCAATGAGTGTGAGGATGTGAATGGCTTAAATAGTCCAGGTAATGTGCTGCAGCTGGGTGTGGGTGATTAGTGAAAAATCTGATTGTGATTAAAGGTACAATATGTAATATTTTTGCAGTAAAATATCCAAAAAAACACTAGGCCAGTGTTATATATTTTGTTCACTTGAGTACTTACAATATCCCAAATGTTTCTAACTATTTGTAAATCATGAGAAAATTGCAATTTTAACCAAGGCTCCGGGACGTGAGGAGTCGCCTGTCAATTGCGCCATACCCGTCATGAAGCACGTGTGAAATGCGTCCAATGGAGAGACGAGACGTCAGAGGCGGGTGACGTCACGACCAGGAAACTATAAAGCACACTCAAACCAAGCAGCGCTAGCTTCAAGTGTCTGAAGTAGTCGCTTGACAAGCATGCAGGAAGTATGGCAGGACGACGCAACTTTCAAGGGAACTTGCGTTGCGTCGAGAAATTGACGCTGTGGGAACATTAATACCCACGCCGCCATAATGACCGATGCCTGTCTAGTGTGACTCGTCAGCACCAGACAGAACTCTGGCCCCAGGAGTGGAGCTCAGATCAAGATCATAAAACCTCATGAATGTATGCGGTGAGGACCAGCCTGCCGCATCACAAACATCTTGCAAAGATGCTCCGAGGAGCAGAGCTTTAGAGGCCGCCATACTCCTAGTGGAGTGGGCTCGGACTGACAAAGGGGATGGCAGCCCGGCCGACCCATAAGCAAGCGAGATAGCCTCGACTATCCACTTAATCATCCTCTGCTTAGACGCTGGGGCCCCTTTGCTAGGGGACCCGAAAAGGACAAACAACTGTTCTGACTTACGCCACAGGGCAGCTCTGTGGACGTAAGCATCCAGTGCCCGAACTGGGCAAAGCAGATTAAGGCATTCCTGGTCAGAATCCCTGAAGGGAGGAGGACAGAAGGCTTGCAGTACTAAGGGCCTCACTATATTGGTCGGGACCTTAGGAACGTACCCAGGTCTAGGATGAAGAAAAGCTTTCACCATACCGGGCGCAAATTCCAAGCACGACGGGGCAACCAAAAGAGCTTGCAAATCTCCTACTCTTTTAAGAGATGAAATAGCGAGAAGGAACAAAGTTTTTAAAGTTAAAAACTTGATAGGAACCTCCTCAATAGGCTCAAAGGGAGCTAAGGAAAGGCCCTAGAGCACCACAGCCAAATCCCAAGCTGGTACCCTCGTGCATACCGCAGGCCTCAACCTCAGTGTGCCACGGAGGAAGCGAGTAACAAGGGGGTCTCTCCCCAGAGAGCCACCTGCCAAAGGAATGTGGTAAGCTGCAATAGCTGCCACATAAACCTTTAAAGTGGAAGGAGACAAACCTGCAGAAAACTTCTCCTGCAGAAATTCCAACACTGCCCCAACTGGACAATAAACTGGATCTAACTGCCGACCACCGCACCAGGTGACAAACAGCTTCCATTTAAAAGCATACAGCTTCCTCGTGGAGGGAGCTCTAGAGGAAAGGATGGTACCCACAACCTCGGCTGAGAGACCAGAGTCTACGAGCTGGGCCCCCTCAGAGGCCAAGCCCACAGGTTCCAGAGTTCCGGGCGAGGGTGAAATATCGTGCCCCCCGCCTGGGACAAGAGGTCCCTCCTGACCGGAATCTCCCAAGGAGAGCCGTCTAGGATAGATACTAGGTCCGAAAACCAAACCCTGCCCGGCCAACGCGGGGCTATCAAGATGAGCCGGACCTGGTCCCGGCGAACTCTCTCTAAAACTCCCGGGAGCAGAGCAATCGGAGGAAAGGCGTACAGACGCAGCCTTGGCCACGTCTGTACCATGGCATCCAGTCCGAGAGGAGCTGGATGAGTGAGGGAGAACCAGAGTGGACAGTGAGACGTCTCTCGAGATGCAAACAGATCCACCTGAGCCCGACCGAACACTCCCCAAATTTGTAACACCACCTCGGGATGGAGCCTCCATTCCCCGGGCCTCAACCCCTGTCTTGACAGGATGTCTGCTCCTATGTTCTGGACCCCGGGAATGTATGCTGCACGAAGCGACAGCAACTTCCCCTGGGACCACAGGAGGATCTGGTGTGTCAGTCTGTAGAGTGGACGCGAACGCAGACCCCCCTGGTGATTTATATAGGCAACCACCGATGTGTTGTCTGACCGGACAAGAACATGGTGGCCCCTGAGGTCTGGGAGAAAAACTCTGAGAGCCAGAAAAACCGCCATCATCTCCAGACAGTTGATGTGCCAGGAGAGGTGGTGTTCGTTCCACAGACCTTGAGTCGAGTGTCCGTCTAGGACCGCCCCCCAACCGGTGAGGGAAGCATCCGTCGTTAGCGTCTTGCGACGACAAAGAGCTCCCAACACCGGACCTAGGGATAGAAACCAGGGTTTCTTCCACATGTCTAGGGCACGTAAGCATTGCCGCGTGACCTTGATCATGCGAAACGGGTTCTCCCTCGGAGAAAACCCCCTGGTTCTGAGCCACCACTGCAAGGGTCTCATGTACAGCAGATCAAAGGGAATCACGTTGGACGCCGCTGCCATCAGACCCAATATTCTCTGAAACTGTTTCACAGTGAGTGACTGGCCTAACTTTATCCGTTTTACGGTAGAAAGGATAGATTCTATGCGAGCAGGCGAAAGACGCGCCTGCATCACAACAGAGTCCCAAACTACGCCCAGAAAAGTGGTTCTCTGAGCTGGAGAAAGAACACTCTTCTTGGCGTTTAACCTTAACCCCAACTTTCTCATGTGGGCGAGAACGACATCTCGATGCCGAACCGCTAGCTGTTGTGATTGGGCTAATATCAGCCAATCGTCGATGTAATTGAGAATGCGAATGCCCTGCAAACGAAGTGGCGCCAAGGCTGCATCCACACATTTGGTGAAAGTGCGGGGTGATAACGCTAGGCCGAACGGAAGAACCCGATATTGGTAAGCTTTGCCCCCAAAAGCGAACCTCAGGAACTTCCTGTGATGTGGAAGGATGGACACATGGAAGTACGCGTCCTTGAGATCGATCGTGACAAACCAGTCCTCGGATCTGATTTGCGACACGATTTGCCTCAAAGTTAACATTTTGAACTTGAGCTTCATAACTGACTGGTTCAGCAGACGCAGATCCAAAATGGGACGCAACCCCCCATCCTTCTTCGGAACGATAAAATAGCGGCTGTAGAAACCGCTCTCTCTGTCGGGAGGAAGTACATGCTCTATGGCTCCCTTCTCCAACAGAGTTTTTACCTCCTGTTCCATAACCAGAGCCTGCTCGGGGCCCACCACGGTGGGCAGGACCCCCGCGAACCTGGGTGGGCGAGACCCGAACTGAATGGCATAGCCTTTTTCGACTGTACGCAGGACCCATTGAGAAATATTTGGCAGTAGCTTCCATGCTGTCAGATATTCTACTAAGGGAACCAGTCTCTCGAAACTGGCCTCTGGTGTAATTTGAACAGCCAAAACGGTGCCCTGAGGCGGCACACCAGCAGGGGGCGACCGAACTGACTGTTCCGAGACCCTCCTTAGAGGGGGCGAGCACCCCAGGGCCGCTACGTTTCCGGGCGGATACCTGGGTGTTTGCTCGCTGGGGACCACTGCGCCCTGAAGCACACGAGGTGGCAGGGTTGGCAGAATGGCCCCCTGAGGGCACTGAAGATAACTGGGCACCGTATACTGAGGTGTACGCCACTTCTCTCCAGTGGGGGCTGCCCTCAGGGTCCTGACACTTGCGGCGTCAGGACTTCTTTGCCGCAGCCTTCTTGGCGATAATGACGTTCCTCAGATCCGTCTTACCCCTAGAAGGCTGCGGCTGCGAGCGCCCCCCCGACCCCCCGAATCTCTGAGGAGGGGCACGGGTAGAAACGCTCTGCTTTTGATTAGCACGGTGCTGTTGTGAGGAGCTGGCTTTAGATGACTGGGGCTGCTGGTGTTGTGGAACAGCCCCAGGGGTGAAAGAGCGACGGGGAAGGAGCTTCTGGAACGCCGCCGCCTGCTTATTGGCTTCCTGAAACCTCTCGACGACCGAGTTGACAGCGTCGCCAAAGAGGCCAGGGGGCGCAAGCAGGGCGTCCATAAGGAAGTTTTTATCTTTGTCCTTGATAGAGCTTAAATGTAACCATAAGTGCCTCTCCGTGGCCACCAGCGCTGCCATAGCGCGACCCACAGATCTGGCTGTTTCCTTGGTGGAACGGAGAGCAAGGTCTGAAGCCCGACGTAGCTCATCGACTACGTCGGGTGTGATTCCCCCGCCCTCATCAATATCACCTAGCAGTTCCGCCTGGTAGGCCTGCAGCAACCCCATAGTATGAAGGCATGCTGCAGCCTGACCAGACGCTGAATAGGCTTTGCCCACCAAACCAGAGGTGACTCTTACTTGCTTAGTGGGCAGCGTCGGGGCCTTTAGGGACGATGTCGACTGTGGAGAGAGATAGCTCGCGAGCGTCTCCTCCACTTTTGGCATCGCCCCATAACCGTGCTCTTTGAGCCCCACTATCGATGCATAGTGCGTGGTCTGAGCACTATGCACCCGTTATGAGGCTGGTTTCTTCCAGGATCTCGACACCTCGGTGTGGAGATCTGGAAAAAACGGGAGACCCCGACACGGAGGTTGCGCTCTAGAGGGCAAAAAACGTTCATCCAACTTGCTTTTAGGACGAACATCCTGCCTCTCTGCTGGCCAGTTGATGTTTAATCTGGCAACAGCGCGAGTCACAACCTCCACCAACTCCTCATATGCAGGCGAGTGGGATGGCAAGTCCTCACTCTCAACAGTATCGATGCTCTCCACATCCAGCTCCTCAGAACTGGACACATTGAGCATCGGTGCTTGACCCAGTGTGGAAGGAACCGCAGTGCGTGCTTCCAAACACTGAGAAAAAGCACTGGATCTATCAGGTGAGGGCTGAGATAAGGCTGGGCCCGTCTCAAACCCCTCTGAAAGATCCATTTGCGAGCCCCAGGATATAGAACGCCGCTGTGCCTCGGCAGCAGCGGGACCCGAACCCTGGGGAACGCGAGCCTGAGCGCCCTCCTCAAAGAGCGCCAGGCGGGAACGGTGCGTCCCTAAAGGAAGCATCTCACAATGCTCACAGCCAGCACCCTCGAGCGCTGACTGTGCATGCTCCGCTCCCAAACAAGCAACACACATACCGTGTGAGTCCCCACTCGTAATATAGCGAGGGCAGGGATGCACACACGGTCTGAACTGCTTTTCTGCCATAATAATATATATATATATATCACAAACAACACCAAATAAGACAGACAAGTCACACAAAGCGCTACTGATGACACAGAAGCTAGCGCTGCTTGGTTTGAGTGTGCTTTATAGTTTCCTGGTCGTGACGTCACCCGCCTCTGACGTCTTGTCTCTCCATTGGACGGATTTCACACGTGCTTCATGACGACATAACGCGTTGCGTTCCCACAGCGTCAATTTCTCGACGCAACGCGAGTTCCCTTGAAAGGGAACTGATTGTTATATAGCTCAACACGTTTAGTCTTATTGTTTAAATCTAATTTTCTTGATTTTTTTTGTGAGTACCATGCTTTACCATGCCTCAGAGAAAAACACTATTTTGTCAAATAGCTAACATAGCATAATCAGATGCAGCTTTATTTTTATTAACAGTAATACATAATTTTCTCCATCATACAATACGTTTTATAATTAATTGCATGCCATTTATCAACACAAGACATCCAATATTTAATATGATATCCTAAAATAGATCTATCTTACTGCAGTGTGCAACAAGTGTCTCACAGCCGCCGAGCGAACACACAGAGTAACGTTATAACATAATTTTCAACACACTCAAATGTATCTAATAATAAGAAGAGCTGTGTTGCCTCATACTCATGACCGGAAAAGCGGAAGCGGCGCCAGCGACTGTCGCTGTCGTAATAAAAGTTCCGCTGCTTGTGAGGCGTGTGTTGCGCAATCGCTCCAGTGGCCTCATTTAGCTCCCACAACACTCGGTCCTGCTCTGCTTCATACTACAGTAACATTAATAATCTAATTCATGAACATGAGTTCTTCCCGACTCCAATCCCTATTCTTTTGCACCGTCCATTGAGATGGAGACCACATGTCCCAAGATTCCGCTCTAAAACTTGGCCTTCAAACTACGCCTTCGTTTTGAATAGGCTTCTAGCGACCTCTAGCTGACAAAATTATTACATATTGTACCCTTAAACCAGAAAATCTAAAAATTACTGAACAAAAACAATTCCTAAAGCTAGGGCTCCTAAACATTCTGATGCTGACACCTAAGTCTTGATGTAATTTGCCTTACTGAAACCTGGCAAAATGATTATTTCGGGCTTAATGAATCTAGTCCACCTGGCTACTGTTATTAACCCTCTGGAGTCTGAGGCTGATTTGGGGCCTGGAGAAGTTTTGACATGCCCTGACATTTGTGCTTTTTTCAGTTGTTCATAAACATATTAATGACACAAGTGTCATTACACTGTATTCAGCACAAACTAGGCTACCATAATATGTGAGGAACATGTGTGTACATGTTTGTGTTTTTGAAGGAATAACGTTTATGCGTGGTTACTGAAAAAACAAAAAACTTAAGTCACTGATATAAGGCCAATAAAAGTATATTAAATCTGTGTTCACAAGACTTTTGGGTATTGAAGGTTGTAGACTAGAGTTTTTGCTTCAAAATTATGTAAAAATTATGCTGACTACTCTTTCATTTATAACAATATACTGATTTAGTTTTTGTAAGACACTTTTTGCCAAGAAACACGGTATGCGAGGAGGCGTGAATCTCCATGAATAATGGCTCATTCTCACCTGTGAAGACAAAAGAATTGAATAGTAATGACCTGAAAAGACTTGCATATTAATGAGGCATTTCAGTCAGGTAGGCTGTGAAAAAAAACTTCTGTGATGTCTCAAGCTCATCATGGTATATGAAACACACAGAAAAATTTTATTACAATATAAAATAATGGTTTTATATTATACTTTAAAATATAATGTATTTCTGTGATGCAAAGAGTCTGAATATAGGCTTTTAGTTTAAAAGCATGCACATTTGGAGAAATATAGGATTCTCATATGTTTATGTCAATTTTCTATACAGAGGAGTTATTTTTTATTTAATATTCATTGTTATCTCTATGAGCGCTGGTGTTTGCAATTCATACTGCAGCCGGAGGGCGCTCTGTGCATTTTAGTCCACAAATTCACCTAAGAAGAAGACGATATTCCATGAATGGTGTTTACCAATTCATACTACAGCCGGAGGGCGCTAAAGAAACAAAAACTCACTTAAAACTTATCAATAGAAGAAAACAAACAGGAATTTACTGAATGTCTTCCAGAGATCGCTAACCATGGCTTTTTCATCCAGATAAACAATTTTCAAGGCAATAAATACACGATTGAGATGATGAATGCATGTGTTGTCTCTGAATTTGCCTGTGAATAGCGCTGGCTCCGTGGGTGTGGCCGCATTAGTGGGTAATGAGCTGAATCACGGACTTCTGACATGGCTCTCTTTTCATACAGATTACATAAACACAGAATGTTTGTTTTCGATTTGACTTGCACGATTTAAAACCTGACATTTCAACGTTTTGTTAGACATAAGTATGAATTTTTTGTGATTAGTATTCACTAAGTTACACTTCATTTTCTGAGAACTATCAGATTGGACTTCGTTCAGAGGGAGATGAGAGATCACGCATCATGTTAGTTTTCTTTATTTTACAAAAAGCACAACATTTTGTTTTTACTCTGAGTGTATACAAATAAAAGGAGATATTCTATAGTTTCAATTGATGTATTACTTATGTCTCTATGACAAAAAATGACAGAGTATTTTAAGTCTGTTTTGCTGCAATGTGAAAAAAAACCTGCAAAACGCGCCGGCGCGTTTTTAGACCTCAGAGTGTTAACACAAGCCCCGTCTGATTGGTTGCAACTATCTATAGAGATATTCTTAATGTTACTCAGAAAACAGAACACAGGTTTAATTCATTTGAAGTGCTTGTACTAATTGTTACACTCTCATATATAAGAAAAAGTCGCTAATATCTCTTGCTTTGGCTACCATTTATAGATGTTGATTTCCTAAAAGAGTTTGCAGATTTTCTCTCTAATCTATGGGTCAACGTCGATAAAGCACTGATTGTTGGAGATTTTAACATTCATGTAGACAAAAAAATGATGCATTAGGGGCTGCGTTTACAGATTTACTAAAGTCCTTTGAGGTCAAGCAAAACGTCATTAGACACTCTCATTTAATCATACACTAGATTTAATTATATCACATGGAACCAATCCTGCCGATATAGAAATTCTACTGCAGAGTGATGATGTCACTGATCACTACCTTGTAACGTGCGTACTGCTGATATTTGCCATATTGCGCCGCGTTATCGACTCGGTACAACAAATCTCCCGACAACTATAGATTCACAAATAACCTGCCTAATCTGTCTCAGCAGCTCAGTGTACCCAAACACACAAATGAACTTGAGGATATGACTAGCAGTATGAGCACCATTTTCTCTAGTACATCAGATACTGTTGCACCCATCAGATTAAAGAAGGTTAGAGAGAAAAACACAGCACCTTGGTACAACAGTATTACTCATGCTATCAAGAGAGAAACTCATAATCTAGAGTGCAAATGGAGACAAAATTGTTTAGCGGTCTTTAGAATCACGTGGAAAGAAAACACTTCCCATTATAAAAAGACTCAAAGCAGCCAAGGCCGAGCATCTCTGCAAACTCAGAAAATAACCAAAACAGACATCACCAGAACAAAACATTCCATTACAGTTTAGTAGTAATGATTTTATTATTTTTTTCACTGAGAAAATCGAAAACATCAGAAATACAATTGTATTACAGATCCATTTCAAATCTTCCATTTATGTCTAAAATACTAGAAAAAGTTGTGCTCCTTCTTGCAAAAAAATGTTATCTATGAAAAATTTTAGTTAGGATTCAGGCCTCATCATAGCACAGAAACTGGGCTTGTTAAAATTACGAATCACTTACTTCTAGCTTCTGACCAAGGCTATATCTCAATACTAGTGTTACTTGATCTCAGTGCTGCGTTCAACACTACAGATCATAAAATACTCTTAGATGGACGACAACTGATATTCAGGGACAGGCATTAAGGTGGTTTAGATAGTACGGGAAAAAATCTAAGATAACATCAGTAAATTATGGAGTGCCACTAGTATCTGTTTTAGGCCCTCTGCTATTTTCAGTATATATGCTGCCACTGCTATGCTTATGATACTCAGTTATATATTTCATCACGACCAGATGAAATCTCTAAATTATCCAAATAGTGTTTTTAAGTTATAAAACTTTGGATGACCAGTAATTTTCTTCTATTAAATTCAGATAAGACTTTGAGGGAGCTTCCCTGAATACGTGGAGTGGGTACTAGCGTCTTGTGGATTGTCGTTGACCGTGGATTTCTGCGACAACAACGCCAGTCCCAGTCCCACTCCCACTCCAGTGCCCAGCCAGGAACCTTCTTATGGCATGGAAAGTCAGCGCAACGCCACCGAAGACAGAGAGCCCGCCTCCATCATGATGCAAGAGCCAGCGATGAGTGGAACGACTGAGCGTAAGCCGCAGAGACGGAGCCCAGCGTGTCTGACCAGGTGTGCGAGTTTGCTGCTGCCATCGCTGAGGGAGTCAGTGAGGAAGACGAGGGGTTGGAAGGGAGCCCGCCCACACTCCCGCCACTGAGAGTGAGTTCCAGGCAAGCACCATGGACTATTTTGAATTTGGAGAGGAGTCCCATATTCCTGGTAAATCCTGAGACTGTCTACCCCATTCTTGATGAACTGGCCCCACCCAGCCTCCCTCTCCCACCTCCTCTCCAAATCCCTGGTAATGACTTTGTTTACTTCTCTTCCTCTGCTGTTCAACCTGTTCTCCAGCCCTCAGCCTTGCCTGCTACTCAGCCATTGCTGTCTCACATCACTCCCTCAGCTCTACACCAGCCTCCTCTGAGTGGCGTGGCTACACCTGGGGCCTGCTGTGAGCCAGCCTCAGGCAATGAGGATCCTGTGGCTCCACCTCTAGCCTCAGGTCACATCGTTACACCTCGACTCATCATCCTGACTCCTCCGCTGCTGCTCCTTCCACCCTCGTGCAGTGACCATCGTGCGTTCGGATGCACTCGACTCCACTGGACTCCCTCAGTCCTGCGACTCCGCCTGGGTCAGACATCGCCATCACATCGCCACAGACCTACGGGTCATTAGAGTTTCTCTGACCCTCCACCCCTACAGCTCCAATGGGCTCCGCCTTCCCTCAGACTCCGCCTCAGCCCACAGTCGTTCCAGCTCCACCTCAGCCCTCCGGTACCCTGCTGCTGCCTCAGGGGGCCGTCGCTACGACTTCGTCGCGGACTCTGAGGTCATCGGCATCACTCCGCTCCTTCGGCTCTCTGTCTTCACTCAAGGATCCCTCTACATTGGCTGCGCTGCTTCCACGCCTACCCAAGGTTGTTTGGAGCGTTTCACCACCTCGGCTCCTCCCTCCAGCAACACCACCGTGGGTCGCCGTCCTGGCTGTGGCCTGGAGCAACACCTAGACTCATCTGCTCAAGGCTACCACTTGGACTTCACCACCACCTGCACCTCCCTGGACTTCACCACCATCTGTACCTCCCTGGATTTCTGCACCTCCCTGGACTTCACCATACTCCAGCCCTCTCCTGGAATTTCACCCTCCTTCCATCTCATGGTGCGAGGACGCGACTTTCCGGGAGGGGGCGATATGTTACATGTACACTCTGTTTTGGACTTGTTGTTGTTCCATTTCCTGCCACTAGTCATTCACCATGGTAACTGATCACCTCATCATCACATTCAGCTGTGTCTAATCACCCACCTTGTTATCCCTTGTATATAAGCCCTGTGTTTCCTGTCATGTGTTGTCCGGTATCATGTGTATGCTTTGGTGTATGTTCCTGATCTCTCCATTTGGATTTCCTAGTAAAAGACTTGTTTTGATTATATCTCCTCGTCGTGTGCTTTATACACCAGCAATTGTAATACTCTTAGACTACAATTTGCTTTTAAAAGGATGTTCTGTTACTTCATCCTCTACAGTTAAAGATCTGGGTGTTTAATTAGACAGCAACTTGTCCTTTGAAAATCATATTTCAAATGTTACAAAAGCAACCTTCTTGTTATCTGTTTCTGATGCAGAAAAGTTAGTTCATTCATTCATGATGTCTAGACTAGATTACTGTAATGCATTACTAGCTGGTTGTCCTGCATCCTCAATAAACAAGCTACAATTAGTCCAAAATGCAGCTGCTAGAGTCATCATATCTATAACACTAATTTTATCATCTCTGGTTACCCATTAAGTTCCATATCAATTATTTAAAGACAAATCTCTTTAGCCAAACGCTCACATAATGCATCTTATATCCTTGTACTCCAGTTATATCAGATCAATTGCACATGACTATCTTAGCTTAATCTTATGAACAGCAGCTACGCTAATTATTCTCCATTTGCTTTTCTGTTTTATCTCAGGATGCCCGTCCCAAGGTCACTAGAGTACATCAGCTTCGGCTTGGATCCAGCCTCTTATGAAGACTTCAGATGACCAACACCTGTGAAGAGACGACGCCAACCCCTGTGCGGAAATCAGATGACTCTGGATCAACATGCACCATTCCAAATTTTAAAATATATAATATATTAAAATATATAGATTACTCTAAATTGTAATATTGATATGCAATCTATGCAAAGCTGCTTTGAAACAATATGTATTGTGAAAAGCGCAGTACAAATAAATGTGAATTGTACAGTGGCCGAGAGAGCTCAATGCACTGCAAATGAAGAAAACACATGCAAAGAGAAAAAAACACCAGCAAATAAAGAAAACATCTTCATCATTTTGACAGCACATGCGCTGAAAAAGTTCACAACACAACCAAATACAGAAACGTGCTGCAAAAGTTCACAACACAACCAAATACAAAAACGCGTTGCAAAAGTTAAAAAAACAACCAAACAGAAACGTGCTGCAAATAGCACAGACCAGGCCCGGCAATCTCAAGCCCCCTCATGCGATGATCTGAATGATGATGATGATGATGATAATTATATGCTACTTTTATTTCATAGTGCAAGACCACATAACCAACGCGCTGCAATAAGATGTTAGCTAACTCCTCATTAAAAAAACAACTTGTTTAACACGAAATAGTCTATACGCTCATTTTTTTTATGGGCCACAAGAGAAATATTAAAAAAAATAAGGTTATACCATTATCATAACATGTTGAAGTAGAGTTCTCATCTCCTAATGCCTTCATGTTTTAAAACGCAATCAATTCCAATTTTGTGACGTGACATTTGTCTTTATGAACAATTCCTTGCAAAATGATAGGTACACGCAATAAAAAATCAAGTAAATTATTAAATACAGTATTATTTATTAATAATAATTTATTATTAATAATACATTTTCACACAAGCCCACCTGAGAATTGTAAAAGCCTGGTCGTTTGTCCTGGCGCCAGGACTGGCACAGACCACAACGAAATGGGGACACCAACAAGTGATGAACCTGGCTGGGACCGCTTATTTTTCAGTGTTTACTCTTCAGTGGTGTAGCAATGGCCTGAAAGGTGAGTTTTTTTTTGTTGTTGTTGTTTATTTGAACACTCTGTTCTTATGTGCATTGTGAGTATTTGCAGCGCTTTTTTGTATTTGGTTATGTTGTGTACTTTTGCAGTGTGTTTTTGTATTTGGTTGTGTTGTGAGTATTTGCAGCGCGTTTCTGTATTTGGTTGTGTTGTGAACTTGTGTTGTGTTTTCTTTATTTGCTGGTGGGTTTTTTTTTCTGTTTGCATGCATTTTCCTCAGTTGCAGCACGTTGAGCTCTCTCGGCCACCGTAGAATTGAATTGAATTGAACTTTTTAGAAGTCTTAGTTCTGCATGGGTGGCTTGCTTTGGAAGATTCCTGAACAAACAGTGATTATTATATATAAATATACCTCCATAATTGTGATTGAATTTTATTATTATTATTGTTATTATTATAAGGTTTATTGATGCATACCATCTATTTAAATATGTAATTTATACTGGTTTATTGATGCATACCATTTATTTAAAAATGTAATTTATACTGACTTTTGCTGCATTTCCTTTGAGAAATTCAGACCAAGAATACTTTAATTCCACTACCATTAAACTCCATCACAGTGGTAGTGAAGAATTGGATGCTTACATGAGACCACCCTACAATACATGACCTTGAAAAACACTTGAGACCAGATGTACCAATCGCACTTGCTGACATGAACCGACTTTATGTTTCTGTTTTGTTGCATTATGTTTTATTATGCATTTCTTTACGGTTTTAAGTTCATCAGTGTTCAGTCATTAAGTGGTCATTAAGATGCTTTTCAGGTGTCTCACTCAAAGCAGTGTGTAACTAAGGAGAACCCATTCACCTATTGGAGTCTGCCCAGATAACCGCACCCTTGGAGTTGACAGGTCAAGGAGGGTCAGATTATCGGTAAGGTGCCATGGAAGCAGAAGTTTCTCCATGAAGGTATGACACGTTAACTGAACAAGTCGAGAAGGCCCTAACTGACTCTATGAACTGTGCTCATATGATGTCCTCAAACACACGTAGAAAACCTGGACCCATCCATCGTTCCACTGAACTCAAGCTACATACATCTGGTGAGACTGGGTGTTGCAGGTGAACACAGAGCACTCTGAAGTTTTCTACAGCTGCTAACCTTGCAAAGACAATTTTGAGCTACATATCAAGGACTACAACAAATGTCTAACAGTGACCTCATGGGACCAACCAGAATTTGACCCACGGTGTCAAGGAGGGAAAACTGTAAGACTGATGCCGGACTGTCTGGACCAAAAGAGGGCTACTCTTTGAGAAAACAAAGGAAATTAACATTTGAACTATCTCTTGCAAAATTAGCATCCCCATCCAACACACAATCACACTGAGTCAATCACACCTCAGCATTGCCTTAATTTTGAATGAATTTATTGAAAGGATAAAAACACATACACATACACATTTGGTATGTGTTTTGTCCTAAAACACATACCAAACACAATACAAAAATAGCTGCAAGCAGCAATTAAGGGGCCAAGCACAAAAGAGGCACAAGAAGCCAGCCAACATGGCTGTGAGTATCAGACCAACTGCAACAGTGAGCAATTAAAGACCTATTAAGATAATTTTAGGCAAAAGAGCCGAAAAATGATATATACTGTCAGTAGTAAAGATTTACTGGTTTATCACTTTCGACCAATAGGTGACGCTGTGACCAAATTAATGTGGTATGGTCAGAGTGAGGTGACAATGACACTCACAAAGTTTGGTGTCAATATGTCAAAGTATTGCAGAGATATAGACTCAACAGTCATTTTGGCATCATGCCTCTAATTTGTTGCTGCGGTATAGAAAAATGGTTTTGTCTATCAACATGAAATCTGTAATTTTTGCCGACATGGTCTGAAGATGATGCTATTCAATTTTGGTGAAAATTGGACCAATGGTCTAGGAGGAGCTTGAAAAAGTGTGATTTTAAAGAAAATCAAAGTGGTGGAAACTAAGTTATACTGACTATGGCAAAATTGGCATCAATGTTCTCAGCATGATTATCTAATAAGATAGTCATGCTGAGAATCTAATAAGACCAGTCTCATTACAATAGGCCACATTTATATAAAGCTATTAACATTTTTTTTTTTTTTTAAATTTATAAAATTTGACTACAAGGAGGCGCTGTCTCAAAACCTATTGTGTACCTTCAGAGCATGGTGCCGATGGCAAATCCTGAGTTTCATAATGGTAAATCAATGCATTCATATAATATAACATTTTATATCATAATACTGTATTGTAGTTAATGGAAATTTCATGTTTTGTTAAATTATAGCGCCACCAAGTGGCACAATCCCACCATTTTTTATGTGTCCTCAGGGTTACCCCATACATGTGTCAAATTTGGTGCAAATATCTCATTTCGTTTAGGGGTTATAGACATTTATAAGTATGAGATCACAAAAAATGACCCATGGATGACTTTGTTTTGATTTTTTTTTTTTTTTTTTGCCACTTCCTATCAAAATTTTGACATTTGGCTTAAGTCATTTAGTTAAACAGCTTAGGTTTCGTGTTTCCTATGCTGGTTTCGTCTCAATCGGACTAACGGTTTTGAAGATATTCGCAATCGTTTTGTAAGCGCTAAATCACCACCCTGCACAAACCGTAAGTTGAAACCTAGCATGTTTGGTATAGTTGGACTCGGTAAGGATTCAGGAGTCTAAGGATATGACTCCTGTGAAAATAAGTCAACCAGATCAAAAGTTCCCTTTCGAAAGGGAACTCGCTCTGCGTTTGATTACGCAATGGGGAACGTCCACGTGACTTGGTGTTCGAAAGCCAATTATCCAATAAATGCAATCCTTATTGGCCAGCGACAGCCTATGACATCATATGACGCGACCCGGATGTATAAAAGGAGCGCATATGGAAGCAGTCAATATTTCATCGTCTTTTCGGGGACTGTTTGTGTCTGCCACTATCGTGTCACTATCGGTCTGAGGACAAGACTAAACGTTTTAGGAAGTGTGCTTATCCGTGTCCAAGATTCTTGATGCCGGAAGACACACACAACCTTTGCGTTCACTGTCTGGGGGAAGAACACGCACGGACAGTGCTTGAGGGTGCTGCCTGTGCAAATTGTGAGCGTTTTCCCATGAGAACGCTCCGTTCCCACCTGGCCCTCTTCTCGAGTGAAGAGGCGTCAACATCTGTGCCTGGTGGGTCTGGCCCCGCTCGTGCTGAGGCAGAGCGCCAGCTGCATTCATGGGGCTCGCAGATAGAGCTCGCCTCAGAGTTTGAGAGAGGTGTTACAGTCTCTCAGCCTCCGGCGGCGGCTGGCGGGGATGAGTTCCTGGATGACAATGACGTCCTGTCTTTGACGTCATCGGATCCAGGAGCGAGTGTTCTTCTGGCAGCTAGCTCCCGAGAGCAGGAGATGGCGGTGGAGGAAGAGGCGAGTGAGACCGCCTCTTTCTCCAGGCTTCCTTGCCCAACATATGCTGAGTTTTTGGAGGTTATGGAGCACACTGCAGGCAGACTGCAGCTGCCGTGGGTGCGCAAGAGGAAAGAAACCATCCGCGGATGGCTTGACGAACAGTTTCTTTCTGACCATAACCCTGTAACTCCGGTGAGCCTTCCATTCCTTACGGATCTTTACGTAGAGATTGAGAAGGCATGGAAGAGCCCGTACTCGGCGAGAATACATTTGCATCAGTGGGGAAAGTTCGCTGATGTGGAGGGATTACGGCAGCACGGGTATGTGTCGATGCCGCCAGTTGACGAGACGTTCGCAGACTATCTCGTCACCGGCAGTGCGCCAACGCGAAAAGCTTCGGTCCTGCCGTCTAGACCCCTTAAGATGACATCTCGTCTGAACGGCAGGGCATACGCTGCTGCAGGTCAGGCTGGCTGGCAGGTCACTATGGCGGTGTTGCAAGCCTACCAGGCTGATCTGCTGAAGGATCTGGATCAGGGGCAGGGTTTGTCCCCTGATGCGGTAGCTGAGCTGCACCGCATCACAGATCTCGCTTTCGGGGCCACCAAGTAGACGGCCGCCTCGATTGGTCGATCGATGGTGGCCACGGAGAGGCATCTGTGGCTGAACATGGCGGACATTGGGGAGAAAGAGAAGAGCTTTCTCCTCGATGCCCCCATCTCACCTTCTGAACTTTTCGGCGGTTCCGTTGAGACGGTAGTTGGGAAGTTCAGAGAGGCGAGGGCATGCTCAGCAGCTTATAAGAACTGTATACCGCTCAGATCTGATTCTGGGCCCAGACAGCCGGGAGGCCCTGGCCCGTCTCGAGCTGAGGCTCAGAGGCAGGGCCAGTGATCCAGTGTCGTTGCTCGAGCGCCTCCTCCACCTCGGAGTAAGTCGCAAAAGCGGTGAGATACGAGGAAGAGGAAGCAAGACTTGAGGGAGGTGATCGAGCACAGGCGCCAGCAACACCGGTAATCGATCTCCTCTCTGGCAGGGGTATGTTACATCTACCCCCATCCCTCTTCCTCAGCCTCCCGGGGATTTTTAATCATCTGTGCATGTTCAGGAGACACCTTTGAACAGTCAGGCTGATGGCTGGGCCCATGATGAGTTTTTCTCTGACAGCCCGCCTTCTGGCTTGATAGTGAAAGGGTTCTGTTGGCTTAGAACCTGGATCCTATCCTTCCATTAAATTCAGAAGGAGGAGTCCTTGGTCTTCGAGCTGCAGGAAGGTAAGACAAGGTCTGATTTATTATTTTAAATGTTGACCTTGTTTTGTTCCTGTGTATTGATATTTTTCTGAACATGTAACAGTAAAATATGTTATGAAAAGGGGTTTTGGG
Organism: Megalobrama amblycephala; assembly: GCF_018812025.1. Taxonomy (NCBI): domain Eukaryota; kingdom Metazoa; phylum Chordata; class Actinopteri; order Cypriniformes; family Xenocyprididae; genus Megalobrama; species Megalobrama amblycephala. The sequence goes on along the minus strand of NC_063063.1, from coordinate 11,341,813 downwards.
CAAAACTGAAGACTAAGCAGGCCACAAAATAGCTGCCGTTTAGTCTTTTTTGAGCTTCTCAGCTATTTTCAGTGCAGTCTGAGTTGGCACTCAATACTTCAGTCTATATGTGTCGGCGGCCTTAATCGGCCGCCTGTCATTACTGCTTGTGAACTTCACTTTCCTTCTCTTTCCATGAGATTTGGAAGTGAATAAAAGTTTTTATAGGCTTTTGGTGCCTGTTGTTGTTTTCTAGGCCCGTAGCTTAGCAGCTAGGCTAGAGCTACGTTATTGTGTTATTGTTTAATAACCATTTAAATATATTTATCCCTGTCTGGATTTATATTCCTAGTTCTGGCTCCCTCCTGAGGGAGCGGTTAGGTCGTATGCCCATTATTCCTTTTGCGTTGTAGGTGCAATGGTTGAGTTAACAGCTAGGTTGTAGACTGTTTTAAACTTCCTGATGCTGTTATCTCAGGTGGTAGGCCCTTATCTTTACATAGATAAGTCATGCAGTTGTGCCAGGCCCCACTTTCTAGAACTTTTATGCTGTTGTAACGCCTGTACAATATCCGTCTTAGTCAACCAACTTTGGAATTTTCAGAATGCTTTTAGCCTGCTGAACTGTGCATGTAAATCACGTATTGGCTCCGGCCTGGTGGACACTAACAGCTCACGGGAAACGTTTTATGGCTATTTCGATAGATTCCTGAACATCTTCCTCGCGACTTCAAACGACCGCGGCCACCTCGGATCGAATTACTGCAAACCATGTGCCCACATACCAGACAGCCCTAAAATCGAATACACATACACGCACCCACAGAGACACACACACACAAACACGTATTGAAGATTGTATGTGCAAAATATGACTATGCCTAAGTGTACCCACCGTTGTATTTCAAATTGCATATAGATATCCCTACTGTATAAGTTTAGCTAGGACTGTAGTCGTGCTAGTGTCATTTCTAACGATAAAATTTGACTGTAAACTATAACTTCTCTTGTATGCATTTCCCACCTGACAAGTTTGGTTTCTTTGTAAAACTCTCTTTATGCCTTATTCGACAATGTATGTCACATCACTGTAAAAAGCATTGTTCTATTTTTAATGGTACTTCGAAAAAAAATGTACTCTGATCTAACACTTCATAAATTATGCAAATCAAGCCGCAAGACAAGACAAAGAAAGTTTTGCCCGCCAAACAGTGCACCCTAACCATTGGTTGTTTCAACCAAGGAGGCATGTTGGCTTTTCCATAAAAGACAAGCACAAACATTTTTGCTTTGTCTCTCAATTGTCCCTGAATTGTCCATCGTCCTCTCATACATGTCTCTCCCAGACGTCTCAGGTGACCATGCTTCCATCACGCGCTCATCTTCTTTTGGGACCACCATCTCCGGCGAAACAAAAGTCCTCAGTTCAAATCTTCCTGCGGAAATGGAAGAAGCCAACGAACTGCAGCAGCACTGAACCATCACCTGTATCTTTTGAAACTCAGCACAAACTAATGCAAGTACCGTTTCTCTATCTTAGATACATCTAATACGACCTAATAAAACTGATTTCTTTGCTGGCTGTCAAGGACTGTTAGTAAGTTTTGCTACTTGTCTTCTCTCTTTTCCTGCCTTTACTTTCGCTTCTGTATATATGTATTTCCTCTGTGTATATTTAGCCGTATAACCTTTGTAGCCTATTATCGATTAAATATATTAAATACATTATATTCATGCTCGATTGTTCTGCTGCTCATTCAGAAAACCCAAGTCACTTTTTCGTTGTCGATCCGGCACCACTGCTTTACGCTTTGATGCTATAATAGGAATTTATTATCGTGGCCAGAGAATAACATTCCTTTTTATAATAGTCTGTGAGGAAACTAACGGTTTGCTGGACAAACTAGGATAGTTTCTCTAAACAACTATTAAACTAGAACTAATCATATATGTAATTGATTATAATTCATTGTAATTAATTCACAATATATGTGCATAATAGCCTCTTGGGTCGATATATGTATCATAATTAATCATAAGGCTTTATGATTTATTATATTCATATATTTCACCCATGAATTGATTAAATACTTAAATACTTGAGTAATATCACTAGAGGTTCGTTACATATTATTTTTGGTGGAGAATGCGGGCAACGTTTTAAACCTGGTTTTTATGTGTGAGCAACCCAGAATAAATCTGTGTGATTTAATGTATGCGCGCCCTATTGAGTGAGCTGACAACGCGTCCCTCACTGAAAAAAAAAAGTTAACAAACTGCTATGTGTGTAAACACTGTAGTCAATTGTTGACCGTAAAATAAACTGCAGTCCAATTAATATTTCAAACTTGTATCTGCAAAAGGACGACAATCTTTTTGCAATACAGTTTAATATTAATTTCCACTTTGGAATCATTGTTCAGCGTGTTTGAAAAAGAGAGCTGTGATAAGATTCTCACTGACTCTTTCTGAAGGCCTCATAATTTGAGGCACTATTAAATTTGAATTATTGTGCTAACCAATAATCCAAAATAGCATCTCGCTCCCTTGTTAAATAATTGGCATAGCTAACCAGCGTCTCGCTCCCTTGTTAAATAATTGGCATAGCTAACCAATAACATTACCTAATGCAAATCTAATCTAAAAACAGTTTATCTGATTTATCCGATTGATGTGTAAAATTGGGAGTTTATTATCAACATCCTGATCCAATGTTGATTCGTAACAGCAGCAAAGAAATCCTGCAAAGTTACATATTTGTGTGCACTAAGTTTGCACAAAAAGGGACCCACTGATCCCCAAAATTGTGTACTCGTGATAAGGAGTGCATATTAGTGTCCAGTGAACTGGCAGCAAAAGAATCCGCAGAGATTCCAAAATTGTGTACCTGTGATTAAAAGTTGCATATTAGTGTCCAGTAAACTGGCACCAAATAATTCTAAAGTTTGTAACCGTGATAGTGCAGTTAATTTGGCCGTAAGGGAATCAGAACTCCACAGACGCGTCAATTCAAATATCACAAGTTAAAGTAGGTGGATGCAGTACCTCTGACCAGATGCCAGAGGGCAATCTGTTCAGGTGTGTGGCACCCCTCCCTACTTCATTGTTGTGTGGACTCATTAACGCCATCGTGTGGACATCTGAGTTAACTCTGCTCCCCATACTTCGATCTGAATTGTTTCCAAATTCTCTTTTGCTGCTTCAATCTGCTTGCTGTTGTAAAAGTAATTTTTTTATTTTTTTGATGGTTATCCTTTTCAGTCGTTTTTGGAATGTGGTTTACTGATTTAAATTTAGTTTAAACACGTTTAAATTTTTTATTTGAATTAGGTTTCCCTTCCAACAAGAGAATTCATTTTCTGGAAGTGCTCCCCCTTGTGGACACTCCTCAGATACGTCAATTCCCTACCTTCTGCGTTCTTCTTTTCTCTCCTTTTTCCTGTTTTAACAGGTTTATTTTATATTACTTTATTCCACTTTATTTTATTTCATTTATTCCCTTTTTGTTCTCTCCCTCTCTTTCTCTCTTGAATTATTTTTATTTTGGAAATTCTTCCCTTTCTATTACTTACTGTTTTATTTTACCCACTCGTATTTCTGTGTCCTGTTTGTTATTTGCTGGTAATAACATTCACACACCCAAGCCTCCCTTATTTTATATACTAATTTTAAATTTAATTAAACAACGTTTAATTGAAATTTAAAATTAAGTGGTGTCACCAGTTGACATTTGCTAATCGAGAAGCACTCCCCCTTTAGGGAACTCGCAAATAGGGAAGGCTTTCTCCTTTCTTTTTCCAATTCTGTTATTCTATGCACTTATTTAAATTCAGTTGAACAGAGTTTAATTCAAATTTGAATCGAGTGACTCTGAATAGTTTTTTTTTTTTTTCCTTTTTTTTTCCCTTTACCTTATTGTTTATTTCTGTTCTGCTTTTAGCTAGTTCATTTTAGACCCCTATTCTTTTGTCCTACACAATTAATTATTTAAATTTGGTTTAAACAAGATTTAAATTGAGATTTAAATTTACAATTAACCCTCTACCGCACGCATTATGATAAATCTATAAAAAAAAAAATAATAATATTTGACTCTTTTTCTTTTCTTAGAATGGCTTAACTTAAAGTGCTGTAAAAAAAAATTGGAAAAAAATATTATTTTAAGGTACTTTATGATATGTTGCCATATGGCAACAACGTACAATAGTGGAAATAACTTAGAATAAGTGTAAGTGAGAACATTGTGCTCACTCAGGTTCGTGTTTTTGGCTCGATTACTCCTGTCTGCCTCGCTGCCTCTGCCTCGCTGCTGGTGTTTGTGTCTCCGTATAGCTTTGTTTTCTCTTACTTTTATTGAATCTCTTACTTTTATTCATTGTTGATTATATTATTATTATTGCCTACCACATTAATATGACATCGCTAGCCTGTAATCTTTGAATCTAAATCGCTGTTACAATGCGTTTGCATCTCGCTTGTTAACTTGTTATCAGTCTCGCGCGCTCCTTTTCAACGCGTTCATCAAACAGCTGTGGTAACTCGGATCAGTCTACAGTGGTAACTCGGATCAGTCTACAAACACGGTGAGTCATGTCATCCTTTCCCACTGTTATCTCGTGTTCAGTTTGTCACATGTTCAGTGTAGCTCTCTCTGTCAGCGACGAGGGATTTACATGTCATAAATGTAGGGAAATAGTCAGGCTGACAGAGAGAATCTCAGAATTAGAGACACGCATCCAAACTTTAATCGAGGATAGTAAGAATGCAGGGGCTTCAGATACTGTTTTGGATGCGACTAGCTTAGTGAACTCTGTACATTGTTCGGTTCCGGCTGTAGAGCCCGCGCAGCAGGGCACTTGGGTAACAGTGAGGCGGCCTTGCCGCGGAAAACACCACTCTTCCGTTCCATTAAGAACATCAAACAGGTTCTCCCCACTCAGTGACGCACCCACTGAGAATCCTGTTGAAAGTGCCCTAGTTATTGGCGATTCTATTACACGGAACGTGAAAATAGAGACACCAGCCACCATAGTCACATGTTTGCCGGGAGCCAGAGCACGTGACATCAAAGCAAATTTAAAAGTGCTGGCTAATGCTAATCGTAAATACTCTAAAATTATTATTCACGTCGGCACAAATGATGTTTGACTTCACCAATCGGAGATCACTAAAATTAACATTAAAGAGGTGTGTGAACTCGCAAGTACAATGTCAGGAGAAGTTTGTTCTGGCCCTCTTCCTGTTCGTAGGAGTGATGAGATAGTTAACAGATTATCATCACTCAATGGCTGTCTGTCTAAGTGGTGTCCGCAGAATAATATAGGTTTCATAGACAATTGGAAAAGCTTTTGGGGCAGACCTGACCTGTTGAAAAGAGATGGTATTCATCCGTCCCGGGATGGTGCTGCTCTTCTCTCTAGTAATATGGCACATAGTCTCAGAACTAAAATATGACAAACTGGGGCCAGGACAGGAAGCAGACAGACTGGCTAAACCGACCATTCGCTAGCTGCCTCACTTTACAGAAGTCAGATAATTCCCAACACATAGAAACTCTTGCAGCTAGATATTATCAAATAGAGACTGTGTCTGTACCCCGAATTAATAAAAACAAAAAACTTCCAAACCCATTTAATGGTAAAAATTTAATTGATGTTCAACAAATAAAAAATAGAGATAATAATGATAAACAAATGATAAAGCTTGGGTTGTTAAATATTAGATCACTTTCTTCAAAAGCACTTATTGTAAACGATATTATCACAGACAATAATCTAGATGTGCTGTGTTTGACAGAAACCTGGCTAAAACCGGACGATTACACTACTTTAAATGAGTCTAGTCCTCAAGGTTATGATTATCGACACAATCCTCGACAGAAAGGAAAAGGGGGAGGTGTTGCTGTAATTTATAGTAATATTTACAGTATCAGCCAGAAGTCTTTTAAATATAATTCCTTCGAAGAGATGGTGCTTTACGTAACATTATGTAAGTTGACATTTGTGTTGGCTACTGTATACAGGCCACCAGGGCACAATACAGACTTTATAAAAGAGATTGGTGATTTTCTATCAGAATTAGTACTAGCTGCAGATAAAGTCCTTGTTGTTGGTGATTTTAATATCCATGTAGATAATAAAAAAGACTCATTAGGATTGGCATTTACAGACATTCTAAACTCTATTGGTGTTAGACAACACATGTCGGGACCCACTCATTGTCGTAATCATACTTTAGATCTAATATTGTCACATGGAATCGATATTGATGCTGTTGAAATTCTGCAGCAGAGTGACGACATCTCAGATCATTATCTAGTCTCGTGTATATTACATTTAGTGAAAGCGGCTAAACTGCCTCCCTGCCATAAATATGGTAGAACCATCACTTCTACCACTAAAGATTGCTTTATAAATAATCTTCCTGATCAGTTTCAGACCTCGATATTGCAACAGAAACTATTGACTCTCTCTTTTCCAGCACATTATACTCAGTTGCTCCTTTGCGTTTAAAAAAGATTAAGGAAATTAATCCAACACCATGGTACAATGAGCACACTCGGGCCCTAAAAACAGCGGTTAGAAAAATGGAGCGCAGCTGGAAGAAAACAAAACTAGAAGTATTTCGCATTTCGTGGAGAGAGAAAATGACTGATTACCGAAAGGCCTTAAAAACTGCTAGATCTGCCTATTTTTCAAAACTTTTAGAAGAAAATAAACACAACCCTAGGTATTTATTTGATACAGTGGCTAAATTAACAAGAAATAAAGCTTCAACTTCTGATGTTTCCAAAGAGCACAGTAGTAATGACTTTATGAACTTCTTTACTTGCAAGATTGATAATATTAGAGAAAAAATTATAACCATGCAACCGTCTACTACAGTCCTGTGTCAGACAGTGCATTGTAGTGTCCCTAAAGAAAAATTCAATTCATTTACTGCTTTAGGAGAGGAAGAATTGTCTAAACTTGTTAAATCATCAAAATCATCCACATGTATGTTAGACCCTATTCCAACTAAGCTATTGAAAGAGATGCTTCCAGAGGTCATAGATCCTCTTCTAAATATTGTTAATTCATCTTTATCACTAGGATACGTACCAAAAACCTTTAAGCTGGCTGTTATTAAACCTCTTATTAAAAAACCACAACTTGATCCTAGAGAATTAGTCAATTACAGGCCGATCTCAAATCTCACTTTTCTGTCAAAAATACTAGAAAAGGCAGTTTCATCACAACTATGTTCCTTTTTAGAAAGAAATAGTATCTGTGAATATTTCCAGTCAGGATTTAGACCATACCATAGTACTGAGACTGCTCTCATTAGAGTTACTAATGATTTGCTCTTATCATCAGATCGTGGTTGTATCTCTCTATTAGTGTTACTGGATCTTAGTGCTGCATTTGACACTATTGATCACAATATTCTTCTAAACAGACTCGAAAATTATGTTGGCATTAGTGGAATAGCATTGGCATGGTTCAAATCATACTTATCTGACCGTTATCAGTTTGTAGTAGTAAACGATGAGATGTCATATCAATCACAAGTTAAATATGGAGTACCGCAAGGCTCAGTACTAGGACCGTTGCTTTTTACTCTGTACATGCTACCCTTGGGAGATTAGGAAGCATGGCATTAGTTTTCATTGTTACGCTGTTGATACTCAGCTCTATATTTCTTCGCGCCCTGACGAAAATCACCAATTCGCTAAATTAACAGAATGTATAGCTGATATAAAAAACTGGATTTCCAGTAATTTCCTACTACTAAATTCAGGAAAAACAGAGATTCTAATTTTTGGACACGCAATAATCTAGAATGGTGTCTAACACTTGATGGCTGCTCTGTTAAGTCTTCATCGTCAGCTAGGAACCTGGGTGTGCTCTTTGATACCAATCTTTCATTTGAAGGCCATGTTACTAGCATCTGTAAAACTGTATTCTTCCATCTGAAAAATATATCTAAACTACGACATATGCTCTCAATGAAAAATGCAGAACAGTTAGTTCATGCGTTTATGACCTCAAGGCTAGACTACTGTAACGCTCTACTGGGTGGTTGTTCTGCTCACTTGATAAATAAACTACAGCTCGTACAAAATGCAGCAGCTAGAGTTCTTACTAGAACTAGGAAGTATGACCATATTAGCCCAGTTCTGTCATCACTGCATTGGCTTCCTGTTAAACATCGTATAGATTTTAAAAACTTGCTAATTACTTACAAAGCACTAAATGGTTTAGCTCCCCAGTACCTAAGTGAGCTCTTAATACATTATAGTCCTTCACGTTTATTGCGATCTCAGAATTCAGGCCAGCTGATAATACCTAGAATATCAAAATCAACTGCAGGCGATCGATCCTTCTCCTATTTGGCACCTAAACTCTGGAACAATCTTCCTAGCATTGTTCGGGAAGCAGACACACTCTGTCAGTTTAAATCTAGACTAAAAACACATCTCTTTAACCCTCAGGGGTCTGAGGATTTTTGGGGCCCTGGAGAAGTTTTGACATGCCCTGACATTTGTGCTTTTTTCAGTTGTTCATAAACATATTAATGGTAAATGTGTCATTACACTGTATTCAGCACAAACTAGGCTACAATAATATGTGAGGAACATGTATGTACATGTTTGTGTTTTTGAAGGAATAACGTTTATGCGTGGTTATTGAAAAAACAAAAAACTTAAGTCACTGAAATAAGGCCAAAAAAAATATATTAAAACTGTGTTCACAAGGATTCTGGGTATTGGAGGTTGTAGACTAGAGTTTTTGCTTCAGAATGAAGTAAAAATTATCCTTCCTACTCCTTCATATAAAACAATAGAGAGATTTAAATTTTCTAAGACACTTTTGGTCAAGAAACACAGTATGCATGGAGGCGTGAATCCTCATGTATAATGGGTGATTCTCACCTGAGAAGACAAAAGAATTGAATAATAATGACCTGAAATGACTTGCATATTAATGAGGCCTTTCAGTCAGGTAGGCTGTGAAAAAACCCTCTGTGATCATGCTGATAACAGGATTAAAGTCCACTCAGGACAAAAAAAAAAAAAACATGATTTTTGTGATCTCATGCATGCACGTATTATTGCACATGATATTAAGAAAATTTTGTATAGGCCTATGTTAAATTACACTACCAGTCAAAAGATTGAACACACTGCCATTATAATGTTTTTAAAAGAAGTCTCAAGTCTCTAACCAAATAATGGTTTTCTATTTTAATATACTTTAAAATATAATGTATTTCTGTGATGCAAAGCGTCTGAACATTCCTACCTCTAAGGCATTTCATATAGGCTACTATATTTGTTATATTATATAGCCTAAATGTTGATGTGCAGTTGACAAACTATACATCATTAAAAAGATCTAAGACTCAAGCTTCACATTTTGACACTAAAAATCTTATATTGACCATAATTTCTTAATATGCTTAAAAGCATACACATTTGGAGAAATATTGATGGATTCTCATATGTTTATATCAATTTCTATACAGAGGATTAATATTTATTATTCTATATTTATTGTCATCATTATGAGCGCTGGATGCTGTGTTTTTAATTCATACTTGAGCCAGAGGGCGCTCTGCCCCTTTTGTCCACAAATGCCTCAGTAAAAGAAGAGGCAAATCATGTGACAATCAAGGAACTAACAGAGGCAAGAGATCGCTAAATATGGCTATTCAAAACACTTTTGAAGACAATAAATACACGATTGAGATGATGAATGCATGTATTGACTGAATTTGCGTCTGAATAGCGCTCGCTCCGTGGGCGTGGCCGCATTAGCGGATAATGAGCTGAATCACGGACTTCTGACATGGCTCTCTTTTCATACAGATTACATAAACACAGAAGGTTTGTTTTCGATTTGACTTATATGTTTTAAAACCTGACATCTTAACGTTTTTTTAGACATAACTGTAATTTTTTTGTCATTAGTATTCACTAATCCGTTAAAGGATTATTAGGCTGCATAAATTAGGTCAGCCGGAACCGGGAACACTTCCTATAACGCCAGATGTACTCGTTACATCAGAAAAAGAATGGCATCTACGCTAATATTAGTCTTTCTGTTTATCCCGAGGTTTACCGTAGTCAACCGGATCTGGGCCGTATCCAGCTGAGACCAAGGACCGGTGCCATGACACGACCACAACGCAGCCCTGAAGTATCAGCAGAGATCGAGTCAACTAGATCATCCATTGTGAAGGCCTCATCGACACGACAGCCAGTAGCACAGTTCCTCAACAGACCGTCCATACCGGCGTGATGAATACGATCCTCAACTGGATGGAACTGAAATAAATACTTTGATTGTTGCGATCCTATCAGACTTATGATAGCAACCTGATTGTAACAAAGCACTGTTCGCCAGAGGAGAACTGGCCCCCCGACTAAGCCTGGTTTCTCCCAAGGTTTTTTTTTTCTCCATTTTAACACCTATTTGCCACTTGTTTGCCACCTGATGTCACCTGATGGAGTTTGGGTTCCTTGCCGCTGTCGCCTTTTGCTTGCTTAGTTGGGGACACTTGACATTTGATATTCAATAGTATTCTTGACATTTATTCAACAGTGCTTCTGATCTGCCTGCATTGACACTATTATTTAAGAGCTGCTGTGCAGCCAAATTATGTACCAGTTATCAATGTAAAGCTGCTTTGACACAATCTGCATTGTAAAAAGCGCTATATAAATAAAGGTGACTTGACTTGACAAGTGTATATAGTTAATATTTTTCCTCAGAAATGTTGTTTGTATTGAATCAATTGGTGCTATTATAAGCTTTAGCAGTAATTATAAATAATACCTTATAGTTATTTTCCAACATCTTGTGCTTTTCCATTCTCTTTTGCTGAATAATGCTTTATATTCTTTAAATTTCATTACATTTTTCATGAATATTATTTAAATTGCAAATGTAGACAGTTAAAAACAAATCTAATACTGTTCATCATGTATCATAAAACATTGACATAAAACCAAAAACATTGCAGTTCATGAAAATCCAACATTACGCAATCTTATGAGAGGAAGGTTATGAACATGAACCCCCATAATCCTCGAAACGTCACCTTTTTTCTGTACGAAACGTCAAAAAGCATTTTTTTTTTCAGAGGTGAGACACATGTAGACATCACATTTTGTGCTCTTCACCCTAGCAATACACTTACATCCACTTACACCTGCCTTTTTGAGACACCATGGTAGGCCAGTGGTAGGTCTGGGCCAGTATACTGGCTGTGATGGCAGATCTCTGATGTTGATTTAATCCATAATACAAATGCTATGGCAGTCCTTAACATACGACTAATCAACATTATTTCACTAGCATTAATGTTTTTATTGTTACAGCTTAACAGACTGCAGCTAACTTTTGCTAGCTATCTAACCTATTATAATAATGTCATTCCATTATTGTGCAGTGTTGCCACATGGCAATACAGACATTTTCTCGATTTACCAAAGACTAATTTCATAAAAACTTTTTTGAGTGGTGAATATGTCAAGGCGTAAAGGCAGAGCCTGTGAGAGCCATCACGGAAGCTGAATAATAGATAGATGACCAGCCAGAGTTCTTAGACTCGTAGAGCCACTGCCTGTCAAAATCTTTATTTAAATCCGGCACTCACCCACACAAATTGACCCACATGGTCATTCTCGGCTATCGACCAGAAGTGTCTAGCCTACATTCCACTAACTGTCTGCACCAGTTAACTGGAATCACACAAAAGAATTATATAATCATGCATTATCATAATTCGTTAGTCCTGTGCGTGCTTGCATTGGTTCTGTTTGAGCTGTCTTTCTCTCGCCAACAGCAAGCCAACGTGTTCAGATCATCCAGCCCCGGCACCCACTGGGACCGACTCGAGACCTGGTTGGGCGCCCTGAACAGCACGTTCCTGTCCAACGCCGCTGTGGACCCCCAGCACCTGAGCAACGAGCAGCTGGACAACAACCTGAATCAACTGATGGCCCACGATCCAACGCAGAGCTACAGCCACAATGAATGGGTGAAAATCATCCGAGTCCTCGCCCACAACCTCATTGCCAGGCGAAAATCAACAAAAGGAGCAATGCCCTTCTGGAGCAGGAAGTAGCAGCGGTCAAGCTCCAGGCCGAGGATGCCCGGAGGAATCAGGCCCAGACTCGACATCGCCTCGATCAACGACTCATCGAGACCCAGGACCAGCGTGGAACAGCGGATGATTCCAAACCTGAGCTACAGGAGGAGCTGCAAAGACTTCAAAAAGCCCTTGCAGAGAACTGTTGGAAAAGGAATTCAGAGAAGAACTAACTGGAAAGCTCCAACAAAGCTAAAGCCAGGGCCTGTGAAAATCAACTTAAACAGGTCCGGAAAGGAGTCATGGCTCCGAAACAACAAAGAGACTATTTAAAAGATGAACTTGATACTCGTTACAGAGAACTGCAAAGCGGCATGGGAAACACACATCACAAAGTTTCCCCCGGCCAGTCAAGAATCCCTAGTTCAAAAGGGGGTTAAAAGTCCACTGCCCAAGACATCCAGCGTCCTAGAATCTTCGCCAGCAGCTGTCAAATCCAACTGACAGCAACTACGACAGGCTTCAATCCAAAAGCTTTCCGACCCTGAATCAGACCAAGGGCTCCCTGCTGCCATGGACCTTAACTCCCTCGGGTCGGCGGTCACGCCGGCATGACCACCGCGGTTTTTTTCTAACCAGTGTGAAAGAGACTCAAAATACTCCGTCAGTGTTGCACATACAATTAAGAGCTATACACCATTTTAATCTGTGGAATATCTTCTTTTATTTGTGTACACTCAGAGTAAAAACAAAATGTTGTGCTTTTTGCAAAATAAAGCAAACTAACATGATGCGTGATCTCTCGTCTCCCTCTGAACGAAGTCCAATCTGATAGTTCTCAGAAAATGAACTGTAACTGAGTGAATACTAATCACAAAAAAATGAGACGAAAACAAACATTCTGTGTTTATGTAATATGTATTAAAAGAGAGCCATGTCAGAAGTCCGTGATTCAGCTCATTATCTGCTAATGCGGCCACGCCCATGGAGCCAGCGCTATTGAGACGCAAATTCTGATTCGATACATGTATACATCGTCTCAATCGTGTATTTATTGTCTTCAAAAGTGTTTATCTGGATGTTAAAGCCATGGTTAGCGACCTCTAGAAGACTTGCTGTTAGTTCCTGGTTCCTGTTCTTCTTTAGATGAATTTGTGGACTAAAGGTGCACAGAGCGCCCTCCGGCTGCAAGTATGAATTGAAAACAGTATCCAGCGTTCATAGTGATGACAATAAATATTTAATAAATATTACTCCTCTGTATAGAAAATTGACATAAACATATGAGAATCCATCAATATTTCTCCAAATGTGCATGCTTTTAAGCTAAAAGCCTATATGAAATGCCATAGAGGTAACATAATTGTTCAGACACTTTGCATCACAGAAATGCATTATATTTTAAAGTATATAATAGAATACCATTATTTTAAATTGTAATAATATTTCACAGTATTGCTGTTTTTTCTGTATGTTTGATATACATCATGATGAGCTTGATACATGATCACAGAGGGTTTTTTCCACAGCCTACCTGTCTGAAAGAGCTCATTATTTATGCAGGTCATTAGAGCTCTTTATGCAATTCTTTTGTCTTCTCAGGTGAGAATCACCCATTATTCATGATGATTCATGCCTCCACACATACTGTGTTTCTTGACCAAAGATGTTTTAGAAAATTTAAATCTCTCTATTTTTTATATGAACAAGCAGGCAGCATAATTTTTACCTCATTTTGAAGCAAAAACTCTAGTCTACAACCTCCAATACCCAGAAGTCTTGTGAACACAGATTTAATATATATTTTTAGGCCTTATTTCAGTGACTTAAGTTTTTTGTTTTTTCAATAACCACGCATAAACGTTATTCCTTCAAAAACACAAACATGTACATACATGTTCCTCACATATTATTGTAGCCTAGTTAGTGCTGAATACAGTGTAATGACACTTTTTCCATTAATATGTTTATGAACAACTGAAAAAAGCACAAATGTCAGGGTATGTCAAAACTTTTCCAGGGCCCCAAAAATCCTCAGACCCCTGAGGGTTAAACAGGGCCAGCTGGAAAACCCACAAGCTTACTACTAAAACCCGACTGCGAAGGGCCTACTTCGGAGCACCCAGCTAGCAATGGAGGAAGATTTCATCTTCAAAACTCTGAGTAGTGTTAACATATACCTAGTGTCACTTTTGAATGATTTATGACTTTTGCACATGATTTATTGCACCCTCATAATTCTCAGACTGACAGCTGTCAGATGTCAGGACATATGTCAGGTAATATATGACCCATGGTGTTACATTGTGACGTGGCTATGTGACTTCCTATACCAGTGGTTGTATGACTTCCCAAGCTGTTGTCTGTATGTGTTAAAAACAGATCAAACAGGACAGACTTTCGACTTTTGATAGGGTATCACATCTCTCACCCAGCAATGATGTTTTATGGTTTATTCCTTCCTTGTCTGCTGGCTCCTTCCAGTCTGATGGTGCAAAAGGTGTCATGTCTGTGACCGTGCTTTCTTTGATTGAGGGGTTCATAAAAGACACACAGGTGTGGTTTGTGCTATGTTGACACCTCACCAGGATCAGTAATGGCTGTTCAATACAGTATGTTAATTGATTCAAAAATATTTGGGTCAAGACAGTCAGATAGACAATCACCCCCCAACACAACAATGGGTATATCCATTTAAATAACGTGTATGTGTGTGTGTGTGTGTGTGTGTGTGTGTATTGCCATCATAGTACGATCAGTAGTACCTATACTATACTATAACTATAGGTTAACATTAATGCCTAAGACAAAGAATCAGAAATATTCATCAAGCCAAAGAGTCCTCATTACCCATACACCACAGAATAGGTGTTGTTTGGGAAGATTTTCTTTTTTTTAGAACATCTGTATCTGTTTCCAAACACATTGATATGATCATTGTTAAAAAGACAAAAGAATGTAAAGCATTTATTTATTTATTTAACTCACAGTGAAGATGTTTGTGAGTCAACCTGGTGGGGGAAGTGCATACTATATGTTTCTGTGTTAATGGTTTTACGACAGTTGCTAGATATTTTAAGAATGACACTTCATCAAAACCTTTCTGGTGATTCTCTGGGCTCGCACACAAAAACATCTTATACTGATTCAGTGTACATAAATTTGTTCAGTTCAATTCCCATTTATTTGTATAGTGATTTTCACAATACGCATAGTTTTCAAGCAGCTTTACAGAAAATGCATGTCAACATTACAATTTAAAGTGATCTGTTATCAGAGGTGACTGTGTGCAAGTTATGTAATTTCATAAATGTATATACAATTCACGCAGTTAGCTAACAATCTATTAATTTAAATGTATTAATTTAAGGCTGAAAACAACAAGCTCACTGAAGTAATGATTACATGTTAACAAATGATTAAAATATATAGAAAAATGTAGCATTGGTGCGTATTGATCCAAAAATTGTGTCATCTGAAGACCTCACAGCGGGTTGGGGTCATATCTTCACAAGTGTCGAGACATCTGAAGTCTTCATAAGATCTGAATGTGTCTTTACTTTTGATACATTTTAAGAAACGTTTTAGTTTTAATTAACTTATAGTGTGTGTGTGTATGTGTGTGTGTGTTTAAACGTTTATACATTTGTTTGGTTTGCCGCAAAAAACAATGCATGTTGTCTATTGTTTTTAAATAAAACTTTTATTTTTTCTTTAATTTCTTTTAAAACAGCCTGATGACCATTTTTATTTTATTTTTTTATTTTTGTAAATTATTATTATTAGTAGTAGTAGTAATGTAGCCGAGTGGTTTCACACGATGGGTAAACACATGAGTAAAACTTTTTGGATGTGTTTGTAGCAAACACATCATTTTCACATAGAAAACTTTTAAATGTATGAATGAACCTTTTTTTTTTCTTTTGACAAAACTACATTTCAAATTATTAACAAACACAAAAGGAAGTATGTTGATCACTAAGTTTAAGCATATAGTACAAACACGCAATGCTCTAGAAAGCTAATCTAGGTGTTATCTTTGTGAGGTCAGAACACAAAACTTTTGTGTTGGGTGATCCAGACAAAATTCATACTAAAAGAACATATGGATGTCATTTTCAAACTGAGAGTATGCTTCAATGTGTAATTATACACAATATTTTCAATTATACAATATTTTCAATATGAATATTACGTTTCAATGTTTTTTACTAACACTTTTTTTTTTTTTTAACTAGCACATCAACATCTAGCAAATAAATTAAAGAGATGGAATTTAACTATTACCATCTTCTATGACCCCACATGTACAAGTAACTGAACAAGTAACGGAATGTTCTATCACAGCGACATAACATACACTTAGATCTTTTTCTCTGCATGTGTGTGTGTAAATAGTTATGCTAAGATCTTGTGCGTATTTTTACACACTGACATATTTTGTCAGGGCTATGTCACATCGCTGTGATGCAAAGTTCCACAGTCTATAGATAACTTTCAGACATAATCTTTATACAGAATTATGTGTATCTAAAACACCTAACATTCAAAAGTCCAAATCACTAAGAAAAATGAGTACAGCATGCATTTAAAAGTATAGTTATTATAAAACACATACACACACGCACAAAAAAACAAACAAAAAAAACATTTGTGAGCAGTTGTGAAAGTTTGTAAATGTGGTTTTGTACGTGGTGTTTTTTTTATTTTTTATTACTCCACTAGTTTTATTTCAGATAGCAGATGACGCAGTTCACATGTTGTTTGTTGGAAACGTGATTAGTTTGTTTTGAGGTTGTTTTTTTTTGGTGAAAACTGTTCTTTGAGAGTTCTCAATGTTCACTATAGGAATAAATGAAAATGAGGAACTTAAGTGATAGCCTTTCTGTTCGAGTGTTTGAATACTATATTGATGTTTCTTTTAGTGCAACTTTCCAGCTATCTATGATATGGGATCACATGAAGCATCAACACGAAAAGTAAGTAACACTGTTTTACACTTAAAACTATAATGATGAATCACAACTAAGTAACGCCCTGAAAGCTGCACATTTATTTTTTAAGTTTGAGGTTATTAAACAGCATACCACGCTCTGGTAAACCCGAAGATAAAATTAAAAAATGTTGTGTACACAAAACACCATGAAACTTCAGGAGTTCAAATCACCAAGAAAACACGGTATACTATACAAGAAAAGCACTATTTATAATAAATACAGACTACAGAAAAGTAATTCATGAGCAATTTCTAAGTTTGTTACAAGTTTGTAAATGTGGTTTTGCAAATGCCGTTTTACTACTCCACTAGATTTAGTCATCTTGTTCAGATAGCAAATTACACTATTCACATTTTTGTTTGGTTGGGATGTGTTTTGTTTTAGGTGAAAACAAAACAGTGTAAGTTTATGCTTTTCCTCACATGGGAAAGCATGTGTGATGAAATTTTTCAAAAGTATGACTGAATGTTCTCTTTTGATAAACCAGCATTTCAAATGATTTTCCTAAGGTGTTTAACGTCTGCAGAATAATTTCTTTCAACATCCCGCTTGAGGTGAAAGATTATAGTATGTTTTCAACTATTATCACCATCTTCTCTGACTCAAACAAAGCTACTTTATGTGCTAAAAATCTTTGTACATTTGTGCTCTTCTGTCAGATTTGTTAGAGGGACTGATGCACTGCAAACACATTAAGAACCGTGAAGTCACATACCCTTGTAAAGGCTATAGATAAAATCAAACACAATCTTTATACATGTTTGCACAAAAGTCAATTAAAGACATCGATTTACTACGAAAGTGTTGTAAGGCATATAGGAAAAAACAATTAGCTATAAGGAAAGCTATAAATAGGATGTTGTTTCTTGGAACCCAGGAGCGTTCCTCGGGGCCGTATCCTTCCCAGTCGACCAAGTACTCCAGCTGACCACCACGACGCCGGGAGTCCAAGATCTCATGAACCTCGTATGCCGTGCCGTCTTCCAGGATGAGTGGAAGGGGGGGTTCGGCGGGAGTCACGTCAGGTCCTGTGGAGAGAGCAGAAGGGTGGTAAGGTTTAAGGAGTGACACGTGGAAAGTGGTTTGAATACGGTACCCTTGTGGCAGCTGAAGTTGGTAAGTGACCGGGTTGACCTGCTTGATGATGGGAAATGGGCCAATGAACCTGGGACTCAGCTTTTTGCAGGGCAGACGCAGTCTGATGTCCCGAGTAGACAGCCATACCTTCTGTCCGGGCTGGAAGACAGGGGTGTTGGAACGCCGAAGGTCCGCCGTCATTCTGCGTATGCGCAGGGCTCGTTGCAGTTGGTGGTGAGCTGAGTCCCAGACCCTCTCGCTCTCTCGGAACCAGTAATCCACTGCCGGAACGTTAGAGGGTTCCCCAGTCCAGGGGAACAGTGGGGGTTGGTAGCCGAGTACGCACTGGAATGGTGTGAGTCCTGTAGTCGACTGCCGGAGAGAGTTCTGGGCGTACTCGGCCCAACCCAGGAACTGGTTCCAAGAGTCCTGGTGGTCATGACAGAAGGTACGGAGGAAGCGGCCAATCTCCTGGACCTTCCTTTCCGTCTGCCCGTTCGACTGCGGATGGTATCCCGAAGTTAGGCTGATGGCCACACCTAGGAGGGAGTGAAATGTCTTCCATACCCTGGAGATGAACTGAGGTCCTCTGTCTGATACAATGTCCTCTGGTATTCCGAAATACCTGAACACGTGGTTGAAGAGCATTTCTGCGGTTTCCATGGCAGTGGGCAATCCTCGTAGTGGAATGAGATGACAAGATTTGGAGAAACGGTCTATGATGACTAGGATGCAGGTATTTCCATCAGAGATGGAGAGGTCAGTTATGAAATCCACTCCTAGGTGTGACCATGGTCGGTTGGGAACGGGCAGAAGAAGGTGTTTCCCAGCTGGCAGATGACGAGGACTTTTGGAGATGGCGCACTCCCGACAGCCCTGCACGTACCTTCTGACATCAGCTGCCATCCCTGGCCACCAGAAGCGTTCTTTCAGCAACGAGAGGGTTTCATTGACCCCCGGGTGACCAGTGCCTAGTGACGTGTGAGCGGAGTGGATGGTTGGAGTGCGTCGTGTCCGGGTGATGTAGAGCAAGCCAGGTGGACAGCCCGGCGGAGGGTTTGTGGAGGCATTGGAGGATGGAATGGTCTCCTCTGACCAAGTGATGAGGCTTACTATGAGTGAGCTCGGGATGATAGGCTCGGGTTCTTCTGTCTTTTCTTCGGGAGCATGGAGACGGGAGAGAGCGTCGGCTTTGGTGTTCTTCGAGCCTGGTCGGTAGGAGATGGTGTAGTTGAATCGGGAGAAGAACATGGCCCAACGGGCTTGTCTTGGGTTTAACCTTTTGGCAGAACGAAGATACTCCAGATTTTTGTGGTCTGTTAGAACCAGGAACGCATGTTTGGCTCCCTCCAACCAATGCCTCCACTCTTCCAAGGCAAGCTTCACAGCTAGGAGTTCCCTGTCACCGATGGAGTAGTTGACTTCCGCCGGGCTGAGCGGCGCATGGATGGAGTCTACTTGGCATCCCCTGCTGCTGCGACAACACCGCTCCCACTCCGGTGGTAGAGGCGTCCACCTCTACGATGAAGGGCTGTTCTGGATCGGGGTGAACGAGTAAGGGAGCGGTGGTGAAGGCTTCCTTGAGGTGATTAAAGGCGTTGGTGGCTGCTGGGTTCCAGGACAGAGACTTGGGCTTATTTCGGAGAAGGCTGGTGAGTGGATGGGTGATGGAGCTGTAATCTTTGATAAACCGACGGTAGAAGTTTGAGAATCCAAGGAAGCGTTGCAACTCTTTAATGGTAGTGGGTTCTGGCCAGTTGGTGATGGATTCCACCTTCCTCTCGTCCATCCGGATGCCACTGTGGTCAATGATGTATCCAAGGAAGGAGACGGTGGGTTGATGGAATGAACACTTTTCTGCTTTGAGGAATAGATGGAACTGGTGAAGTCAGGTGAGGACCTCCGCAACGTGTCGGCGATGTTCGGCCTGGCTCCGGGAGTAGATGAGTATGTCGTCGATGTAGACTAGGACGAAGCGATGGAGAAACTCCTGGAGCACCTCGTGTATGAAGTCCTGGAATACGGAGGGGGCGTTGACCAGGCCATACGGCATCACAAGGTACTCATAGTGACCAGTAGGAGTAATGAAGGCGGTCTTCCACTCGTCCCCCTCATGTATCCGGATGAGGTTGTACGCGCTGCGGAGGTCCAGCTTCGTAAACACAGTGGCACCACGGAGATGTTCCAGGGCCGCTGGGACGAGAGGAAGGGGATATCTGAACTTAACGGTGATCTTATTGAGAGAGCGATAGTCTATACATGGCCGCAAGCCTCCGTTCTTTTTTGCCACAAAGAAGAAACTGGAAGCAGCAGGGGAAGTAGACGGCCGGATATATCCTTGAGCTAGGGCCTCCTTGATGTAATCCTCCATGGCCTTCTCCTCCGGGATGGATAATGGGTAGATCTTACCCTTCGGCACTGGTTCACCCAGAAGCAGGTCGATGGCACAGTCCCATGGCCGGTGTGGAGGCAGCTTGGAAGCCCTCTGTGGGCAGAAGACATCACTGAAGGGGGCATAACACTTAGGGATGTCGATGGAGCATTGTTCAACTGGACTCTCGATGGATGTTGCACAGAGGGAGAGATCAGAAGATGGAGAAGATGGCACAGGGAGTTCAGTCAGACAGCGAGAGAAACAGGTGTCGCCCCACTTCAGGATTTCGCCCATCTTCCAGGAGATGTTTGGATTGTGCTGCTCCAACCAGGGGCGCCCCAGAACCATGTCAGCAGTGGAGTCCTCCAGAACCAGCAGATGTAATTCCTCTTGATGTAACAAACCGACTTGAAGCTTGAGGGGTCCTGCCACTGTACGGACGTGCTTACGGCTGAGAGGCTTGCCTGTTATTGAGCTGATCTGGTAGACCGTCGGAGACGGAGAGGTCTTGAGACGTAGCTGCCGGCAGAGGGCGCCGGAGACGAAGTTGCCGGCTGACCCTGAGTCGAGGAGCGCGACCACTGTAAGGGAAACATCAGCGGCAGTAAGATTGACGACAGTGGTGAGTGGTTTCATTTTCTGAATAGAAGGGATGATGGCACTCACCATGGGTCGAGGAGGTCATGTGGGGCACGCCGCAATCGCATGCCCAGGAGCGCCACAATATAAACATAGGTTCAGGGTCAGCCGACGATGGCGCTCCGCAGGAGATAAACGTGAATTTTCAACATCCATGGGCTCGTTGGCTGGTTCTGGGGAGCTGACGGGTTCGGACCGGCAGAGGAGCATGTTGGGAAGTGACTGGTCCTGGTGCTCTTGGAGGCACACCTGCATACGAGTGGCACAGCGGATTGAAAGCTGGATGGCCGATGGAGTCCTCGTATGCAACGAGATGCAGCCGTACCCGAGGTTCCAATCCTTGACGATATGTGGTAATTAGAGCTTGTTCGTTCCATCCGCTAACTGCAGCAAGCGTCCTGAATTGCAAAGCATAGTCGTAAATAGACATTGATCCTTGTTTTAAATTGTAGAGTTTCTCACCAGCTGACGAATCTGTAATCGGTTTCCCGAACACCTCCCGGAAGTGGGAAATAAACGCTGGATAGGATTGCATCACTGCACCACGTTGTGACCAGATGGAATCGGCCCACTTCAATGCTTTGCCGCTTAACTGAGAGATGAGAAAGGCGATCTTTGATGTATCATTCGGGTACAGGTGCGGCTGCATCTCCAGGACCGGTTCGCATTGCAGCAGAAATCCGCTGCAATCCTCCGCCGATCCTGAGTAGGGCGCCAGTTTGGCCATGGGACTGGTGTACGGCGGCAGTGAAGGAGATCCAGTGGTGCTGGCTGCGGTGTTCGCTGGTGCAGGTGAGGGAGAAGTGACTGGAGATGGTGGCGGTGGATTGGCGGTGAGGGTTCGCCGAAGCGCATCCACCAGGGCCTGAAACGGATCCGGTTGGCTCATACTGGGTCTGCGGTGTTGGTCCAGTCTTCTGTTACGGTACACAGGAGGCAGACACAGATGTAAACAGGTAACTTGTAGTTTATTGACACCAGTAGAGCAAGGAGCATGAAACAGGTAAGTAGAGATGAATCAATGGATGGTTCGATGATAGTAATGGAGATAGTTACTGTCCTTTTCCTTTCAGATGCGGAGACCTGTGAACTTGGAGCTTGGAGATCGCTGGAGATGACTGGAGCTGACTGGAGCACTCACAGACAGTAGACGAGGCACACAGAGGGAAGGAGACAGGTAAGTATGGAGCGAGGAGTCCTTGAGGTTAGCATTAACGTGAGTATATGCGAACGAGACCGGACATGGAGTGCTGTGTGTGTGTGCTCTTTATGGTGCTGCTGATGAGTGCGGTGATGAGGTGCAGGTGGCGGTGATCAGTACTCAGGGGATGGTGTGCGCTGTGATTGGTTGATATTGGAACCTGACGTGTCTGTGACATAAAGAAGAAGTTTGTTGATTTGTAAGTGTCATTTTTACCACTAGTCGATGATGCTGTTTTCATTTTCTTTCTTTGTTTTAGTACATTTGTACAGTTTGTAAAGTCTATACTCTGAGCGTGGTCAAATGTGTTCATAGGAGTTAATGAAAAAGGAGTTAATGAAAATGACACTGCTTAAGACTAAACAAATGATATTTCTTTTAGGTCATCTTTCTGGTCTGTCTACAATGCAGGATCACAAGACACAAAGCCCCAACATGAAAAGTGAGTCTTGCTGTTTTTCTGTTATACAGCTATTACACTTCAAACTTTTCTAACTATTACACTTAAAGCTGTGCATTTCACGGCACAATCATAGATACACAGCTCTTTTGTGTTTGTCTTTAAACAACAGTTAAGTAAATTAATTACAGTTGATAAGTAGTAGTTTTAAGTGAAAGGTGTGATGATTCATGCCTTTTTTTTTTTTATTCTGTCAACACCAATACTTTGGCACCAGTGTTTTTTGGTGTCTGTTCTTTAGATCTGATCCAGAAAACAGATGTTGTGTTCTATGTCTATATAATTTCTTATTCTTTTTATGAAAAAAAAAAAAAAAAATGTGATAAGCAGTCATGTGATAATGTCTTTGTGTTTTAGTTACTTTATCCTAATCCTTATTTAAGATAGACAGACAGGAGATAGAGCCTGTAGGTGTGAAACATCCAAGGATGTGATGTCTGAATATACCGAAGAGTTAGGAGTTACTGTGGTTCTCTGTATGTGTACAATTGTTACAGATGTTTGGGTCTCACTGCGTTCAAACAATGCTGATGATACCACCATCGGCAAAAATTGTTGAAACACTGGTCAATTACACCCTAGACCGAAACATGATAGCCTGCAGAGATTTTCTTTTATGGTTAGACCACCTGTAATGTCATTATTACTGTTTTACTTATGTGTGTAATGTCATTTCTTCACAACTTCAGTGTATAATCAACAGTGTTGAAATAAAAGTTTGATTTCTTGTTATTTTATGACCATGTCTGAGCTCATTAAAAAACAGTATTACAAAACTTGCAATCCTGATTCTATAGGAGGTACAAATAAAATAATCATAAAAAACCTTAAATTATCTTAATAAAATAATTATCTTAAATTATTTAAAACGCTACATAGATGTTTTACAAGATAAAATATTTCAGAGTTCCTTGTGCTGAATTCAATATCCACATACCGTCCCAAAATAGCACTATTTTAAAAATAGGATAGTATAATAAAATAATGTAAAGATCGCAAGTGAAGAAGATGATTTAAACCATTATTTTATTAAGTCAAGCAAATTCATGGGGAACGTATACGGACAAACAAGCCAAGAACACCTAGAGTTCACTAACATTACAACAGATTCAAGGAAACAGTTTGTTTTTCAAAGTTGTTTTGCCATGTGTAAGGAAAGCACACACACACACACACACATTACAATCACACAGCAATACACTGAAAATGTATTAAAAATAGGTAGACAATTTCGAAAACAGTGTGCTTCAGGAAAAGTGCAAACATATCAAAGAAAACACAAATGTCTCCAAACTGTTACATCCTTATATTTGGTCTGCTTTCAGAGTCAGACGAGCACTGGGAAAGACCTTGTGACTTGTGTGCAGTTTGATGAGGCCGAGAACACCAGCATTGTTAAACGTGGTACAATAACAATGTTCAGTAGAAACTAGAATCCAACTGACTGATACTGAGTTTGTTTCACATATACCTGTAAATTATCTCAGTAAAAAACAGTTCACTAGCATTTTCTAATTATAACTATTGACATTTACAATATGTTAAACCATTTTAGTATTCTGCTGATGAAGACAAAAACTGCTTATCACATTTTTTTTTTTTTTTTCATAAAAAGAATAAGAAATTATATAGACATAGAACACATCTGTTTCTGGATCAGATCTAAAGAACAGACACCAAAAAACACTGGTGCCAAAGTATTGGTGTTGACAGAATAAAAAAAAAAAAAAGGCATGAATCATCACACCTTTCACTTAAAACTACTACTTATCAACTGTAATTAATTTACTTAACTGTTGTTTAAAGACAAACACAAAAGAGCTGTGTATCTATGATTGTGCCGTGAAATGCACAGCTTTAAGTGTAATAGTTAGAAAAGTTTGAAGCGTAATAGCTGTATAACAGAAAAACAGCAAGACTCACTTTTCATGTTGGGGCTTTGTGTCTTGTGATCCTGCATTGTAGACAGACCAGAAAGATGACCTAAAAGAAATATCATTTGTTTAGTCTTAAGCAGTGTCATTTTCATTAACTCCTTTTTCATTAACTCCTATGAACACATTTGACCACGCTCAGAGTATAGACTTTACAAACTGTACAAAAAACAGTGAAAACAGCATCATCGACTAGTGGTAAAAATGACACTTACAAATCAACAAACTTCTTCTTTATAGCTTTCCTTATAGCTAATTGTTTTTTCCTATATGCCTTACAACACTTTCGTAGTAAATCGATGTCTTTAATTGACTTTTGTGCAAACATGTATAAAGATTGTGTTTGATTTTATCTATAGCCTTTACAAGGGTATGTGACTTTACGGTTCTTAATGTGTTTGCATTACATCAGTGTGGCATAGTCCCTCTAACAAATCTGACAGAAGAGCACAAATGTACAAATATTTTTAGCACATAAAGTAGCTTTGTTTGAGTCAGAGAAGATGGTGATAATAGTTGAAAACATACTATAATCTTTCACCTCAAGCGGGATGTTGAAAGAAATTATTCTGCAGACGTTAAACACCTTAGGAAAATCATTTGAAATGCTGGTTTATCAAAAGAGAACATTCAGTCATACTTTTGAAAAGTTTCATCACACATGCTTTCCCATGTGAGGAAAAGCATAAACTTACACTGTTTTGTTTTCACCTAAAACAAAACACATCCCAACCAACAAAAATGTGAATAGTGTAATTTGCTATCTGAACAAGATGACTAAATCTAGTGGAGTAGTAAAAACGGCATTTGCAAAATCACATTTACAAACTTGTAACAAACTTAGAAATTGCTCATGAATGACTTTTCTGTAGTCTGTATTTATTATAAACAGTGCTTTTCTTGTATAGTATACTGTGTTTTCTTGGTGATTTGAACTCCTGAAGTTTCATGGTGTTTTGTGTACACAACATTTTTTAATTTTATCTTCGGGTTTACCAGAGTGTGGTATGCTGTTTAATAACCTCAAACTTATTAAATAAATGTGTAGCTTTCAGGGCGTTACTTAGTTGTGATTCATCATAATAGTTTTAAGTGTAAAACAGTGTTACTTACTTTTCGTGTTGATGCTTCATGTGATCCCATATCATAGATAGCTGGAAAGTTGCACTAAAAGAAACATCAATATAGTATTCAAACACTCGAACAGAAAGGCTATCACTTAAGTTCCTCATTTTCATTTATTCCTATAGTGAACGTTGAGAACTCTCAAAGAACAGTCTTCACCAATAAAAAAACCTCAAAACAAACTAATCACGTTTCCAACAAACAACATGTGAACAGCGTCATCTGCTATCTGAACTAAAAGTAGTGGAGTAATAAAAAATTAAAAAAACACCACTTACAAAACCACATTTACAAACTTTCACAACTGCTCACAAATGTTTTTTTTTGTTTGTTTTTTTGTGCATGTGTGTATGTGTTTTATAATAACTATACTTTTAAATGCATGCTGTACTCATTTTTCTTAGTGATTTGGACTTTTGAATGTTAGGTGTTTTAGATACACATAATTCTGTATAAAGATTATGTCTGAAAGTTATCTATAGACTGTGGAACTTTGCATCACAGCGATGTGACATAGCCCTGACAAAATATGTCAGCGTGTAAAAATACGCACAAGATTTCAGCATAACTATTTACACACACACATGCAGAGAAAAAGATCTAAGTGTATGTTATGTCGCTGTGATAGAACATTCCGTTACTTGTTCAGTTACTTGTACATGTGGGGTCATAGAAAATGGTAATAGTTAAATTCCATCTCTTTAATTTATTTGCTAGATGTTGATGTGCTAGTTAAAAAAAAAAAAAGTGTTAGTAAAAAACATTGAAACGTAATATTCATATTGAAAATATTGTATAATTGAAAATATTGTGTATAATTACACATTGAAGCATACTCTCAGTTTGAAAATGACATCCATATGTTCTTTTAGTATGAATTTTGTCTGGATCACCCAACACAAAAGTTTTGTGTTCTGACCTCACAAAGATAACACCTAGATTAGCTTTCTAGAGCATTGTGTGTTTGTACTATATGCTTAAACTTAGTGATCAACATACTTCCTTTTGTGTTTGTTAAACACCTCAGGTAAATAATTTGAAATGTAGTTTTGTCAAAAGAAAAAAAAAAGGTTCATTCATACATTTAAAAGTTTTCTATGTGAAAATGATGTGTTTGCTACAAACACATCCAAAAAGTTTTACTCATGTGTTTACCCATCGTGTGAAACCACTCAGCTACATTACTACTACTACTAATAATAATAATTTACAAAAATAAAAAAATAAAATAAAAATGGTCATCAGGCTGTTTTAAAAGAAATTAAAGAAAAAATAAAAGTTTTATTTAAAAACAATAGACAACATGCATTGTTTTTTGCGGCAAACCAAACAAATGTATAAACGTTTAAACACACACACACACATACACACACACACTATAAGTTAATTAAAACTAAAACGTTTCTTAAAATGTATCAAAAGTAAAGACACATTCAGATCTTATGAAGACTTCAGATGTCTCGACACTTGTGAAGATATGACCCCAACCTGCTGTGAGGTCTTCAGATGACACAATTTTTGGATCAACACGCACCAATGCTACATTTTTCTATATATTTTAATCATTTGTTAACATGTAATCATTACTTCAGTGAGCTTGTTGTTTTCAGCCTTAAATTAATACATTTAAATTAATAGATTGTTAGCTAACTGCGTGAATTGTATATACATTTATGAAATTACATAACTTGCACACAGTCACCTCTGATAACAGATCACTTTAAATTGTAATGTTGACATGCATTTTCTGTAAAGCTGCTTGAAAACTATGCGTATTGTGAAAATCACTATACAAATAAATGGGAATTGAACTGAACAAATTTATGTACACTGAATCAGTATAAGATGTTTCTGTGTGCGAGCCCAGAGAATCACCAGAAAGGTTTTGATGAAGTGTCATTCTTAAAATATCTAGCAACTGTCGTAAAACCATTAACACAGAAACATATAGTATGCACTTCCCCCACCAGGTTGACTCACAAACATCTTCACTGTGAGTTAAATAAATAAATAAATGCTTTACATTCTTTTGTCTTTTTAACAATGATCATATCAATGTGTTTGGAAACAGATACAGATGTTCTAAAAAAAAGAAAATCTTCCCAAACAACACCTATTCTGTGGTGTATGGGTAATGAGGACTCTTTGGCTTGATGAATATTTCTGATTCTTTGTCTTAGGCATTAATGTTAACCTATAGTTATAGTATAGTATAGGTACTACTGATCGTACTATGATGGCAATACACACACACACACACACACACACATACACGTTATTTAAATGGATATACCCATTGTTGTGTTGGGGGGGTGATTGTCTATCTGACTGTCTTGACCCAAATATTTTTGAATCAATTAACATACTGTATTGAACAGCCATTACTGATCCTGGTGAGGTGTCAACATAGCACAAACCACACCTGTGTGTCTTTTATGAACCCCTCAATCAAAGAAAGCACGGTCACAGACATGACACCTTTTGCACCATCAGACTGGAAGGAGCCAGCAGACAAGGAAGGAATAAACCATAAAACATCATTGCTGGGTGAGAGATGTGATACCCTATCAAAAGTCGAAAGTCTGTCCTGTTTGATCTGTTTTTAACACATACAGACAACAGCTTGGGAAGTCATACAACCACTGGTATAGGAAGTCACATAGCCACGTCACAATGTAACACCATGGGTCATATATTACCTGACATATGTCCTGACATCTGACAGCTGTCAGTCTGAGAATTATGAGGGTGCAATAAATCATGTGCAAAAGTCATAAATCATTCAAAAGTGACACTAGGTATATGTTAACACTACTACTCTGTTTTGTCAAAATCTGCATCCCGCAGTTAGTCATCATCTGGGAGCCTTGGCCTGCTCATGCAGTATGTCTACTCAGCAGCTGCGAGACTTGGTCCACAAAGCTTACGCCAAGCAGAGGACTGCGTCTGAAAAGACTGTAGAAAATCAAACCAGTTATCCAGTCTCTGATCACAGCCCAGAATCCTGCCCTAACCTTTTTGAAAGACTGAGAGATGAAGCTAAGAGACAAAATCAGACTCTCAAATCACAAAGATGTGAGCTAAATGTGCAGTTGTACAGCCAAAATGAGGTTCACCTTGAACAAATAGCTCCCATCCACTACACGATTGGTCCAATGAGCTTGGTACTTCCTGTGTGCAGATCACAAGTGGACATGTTTCCCTCTTTCATCTGCAAAGACCTGCAAGACTGCTTTGAGCCCTTATTGAACTCCAGACAGCTGAAAATCTGGGCTCAAGTGCGAGTACCTCTGCCTTTTCAGTCACCCAGACCACCTGAGCCAGACTGTCAGGTCACAGAGGTCATGGGAAATCTGACAGCTAGCCGCGGGAACCCCGTCTCAGAGCAAAGTTCAAGTTTGCTACCCTGCACACTTCAACTCACCATAGACTCTGACTCCTTCTGCCCCGAGATCATGACAGACTCACAGCTGAATGATGTAACTACAACAGACATTAGTCTCGCACTGTGGGCAGACAACTTAGCCTTCAGCCACACGCTGTTAATTGCTCTCATTGAAAGAACACGGGATCTCCTATTTGCCAACAAGCACACATGCTTCCCATTGGACTTTCGTCTGTCAACCATGACATCTGCGTTTTGAACTTGAAATGGAACGATCAGCGTCTAACCCATCACTTCCTGGTCCTTCCAGACCTCCTGATGCACCCTAAAGCTCATGTGGACATTATTAATGTGTTGGTGCAGGCCCCAATGACTTTACAGCCCCCTGTTGTTCCTGTCAACACTGCCAACTTCCTGTCAGGCCAGACCATCCCAGAGGTCTGCATCCTGGTCAACATACAGGAAGCCGTAGTACCAGCTTACAGCAAAGGGGTTGCTGTTTGGCTCAACCTGCAATGTGGTCAAACCCTAAACCACACGCTGGGCTCCTTCCAACTTTCACCTGAAGGTGTGGAACTGGGACTCACTCTGGAAGCCACACCCTTCACGGAAGTGTCATCCTGTATAGTCCAAAATTTGCTCAACGACTGCATGGCCACAGACCTCAGCATTCCCAAAGCCTACCATTTGGGATGGATATGGAACCACGACTTCCATGACTTTGAACTCAGGTTAACAGTCATTGGCTCAATACCAGCTGCAATGATCACGGAAGGGAGCTCAGACAACACAAGGTTTACAGCATCCTTCAAGATCATCTCCATCACTTCCATCAGGCCGGTACCCACAGAACAGGTGCACAGAACGGAGCTGATGGAAAATCAACACCTTGCAGTAACCCCAGTCGCTAACCAGCCTGCCTGTGAAACTCAGGAAAGTGCTGCACCTCTGATAGCCAACCTGACAGCTGACACCACAACAGAGGAGCCATTCCCAGGGTTTGAGTCTAAAGGCCAACAAATTCAGAAAGATGCAGATGCCCTAAAGAACGCTCCAGACTGACGAAAACTCCGACAGGTCCTGAACAAATTCAAAGTGTCATTTGCCAAAGACTTTTTAAACTGCGGCCTCACTAACTTTCACACGGTGTACATTCCAACACACCCGAATGCTCCTCCCACTTTCATCAGGCAGTACAAAATTCCCATTGCCTCACACGAACCAGTGCAGGAGATTATTCGTTCCATGGAAGGAAAAGGTGTTATCCGCCCATGCAACAGCACCTATTCAGCCCCCATCCGGCCCATTGTCAAATCAGATGGCAAGTGGCGACCCACCATCGACTTCAGGAAGTTGAACCAGCCAGTGCCACTGTCACGACATGCCAGAAACCACAGGTCTGCATGGGGCGACGATTTGGCTGCCTGCCAGAACTGCTCTGATAACACACCAGCTTCGAAGCTTGAGATAGAGGTACCCCAACAACAACAACCAACCTGTCACAGGTACTTCAAAGAGAATGCATGCCAAGGTATGCCCACGGCCTACGTCGATGGAAGATGAAAAGACATTCAAAACAACCAGGGCGTGGCAAAGGCGTGAATGACCAAACGGATGCCCTGGCCAAGACTGGCGCACTGCATGGCAATCTATGGTCACCCCCACCCCAGTCACCCATCCTTGGTGTGGTAGCAACAACCCGCAGCCAGCGTACTGTTCCTGCAACAGTTCCCGCCTTACTGCCACTGCCACTGCCACTGACAACCAACATTTCCAACACTTCCATACAAACTGTTTTAAACCACCACTCAAACCCCTCCCGATCACGGCATCTGGTCCCACGGCGGCCCTTAGCCACAAACGGCTGCATGTGTAGTGAACCGCACATTCCAGGGCCCAGTTTACGGCCGGGCCCCTCTCTGTCCGTAACAGTGGACAAAGGTTTGCTACATTTTGATTGGATCTTGGTGAACTAACACAAACAAACTGTCCAACGCCATCAGATAAAGATGTAAGGACAACATCCAGACACCTCTTAGAGGGCAAGAAGAAGACCTCTTGTACCAAGCCTGGGAAGGACAGGACTTCTCATTGGTCCACAGGCAGTTTCTGCCCTTCACCCATCTAGAGACTACTTCCTAAGGTTGGCCACAGACCCACCATAAAAATTCCTCTGGACCTTAGCAGCAATGGGTGAAACAAAGAGAGATCACAAAGATCCATCCAAATCCATTCAAAACTATGTTTGAAAACCTTAGAACTGATGCAAACTACACATCCATTTGATACTTATTCAAAGAAATAAGTATTCTCAGTGACAGCCATTTGTAGTGCAACATCTGATACAAATTCAGCTGTTAATGTACAATTGAATGACAGTTCAATCTTTTTCTATCATGTTTAGTCTCTATTTGTTTAGAATATTGCCAAAGGTATTCTGGTGGTGGTTTGGAAAGTGAGAAATGCATTGGTAAACTTTAAAGACACTGTAAAGATTTCCAACTTTGTGCTTTATGCAAATGAGTTCCACAGGGGAAAGACGGATGAGCCACACTTTGTGTGTCCCCTCTGATGCCAGCAGCCAATCACAGCACTCGAATGGAGAAGCGCCAAATTGTAATCTCCTCCTCATCAAGGGATAAAGGTACCCTTTCAACAGACACTCCTTGTTCTGAGTCTCCCATCAGGTGAGACACAACAGATACACGGTTCTGGGTCTCAACTTTGTATGGAGTGAGACATTAACAGATATTGTTCTGAGTCTGTCCTGCACGTGGATAGACATTAACAGATACACCGTTCTGAGTCTGCCCTTCAAACAGGGAAAGACATAACAGATATTGTTCTGGGTCTCAACTCTGTAAGGAGTAAGACATTAACATATATTGTTCTGAGTCTGCCCGTCAAAGGGGAAAGACACAACAGATACGCCGTTCTGAGTCTGTCCTGCACAGGGATAGACATTAACAAATACAACACCGTTCTGAGCCTCTGGTCCATCCAGAGAGACAACAACAGATCCCATGATCTGAGTTTACAACTTGTGATGCAGCAACAGAGACGACCACGTTCTAAGCCTCCAGCTTGTGAGGAAAGAGACATTAACAAACACTACGTTCAGAGTTTCCGTCCAGCGAGACAGTAACGACATCTGCAACAAGGTTAAGCTCAGGAGAGCAAACCTTCAATCCAAGGTACCTTCGTCTGCATGTTACAGATTGTTAAGGACCTTCTGCACCTACACCAGGGCCTCATCTGCGTGTTCCAGATTTTAGGACCCTTTGGTGCTCCAGGAGATCAGCATCCCACAGAGCTTCGTGTTCAAGACTGTTGAAACAGATTCTGGCTCCTCTCCCCACTGCATTGTCACCCCGCACAACCAGTGGAAGACGTCACTGACATCGGACTCAATCACGTGGAACGTAAATATCACTTAACCAAACCTGTTTCCAGAGATCTTGGCATTGTTGTATATTATCAGTATATAATTCCCTAATTCCCATTAGTTGTAATATAGCTGATGTTAGTTAATAACAAATGATCTCTCGTTTATTTGTTTGGTGCATAATAAGGTTCTCCACCTTATTATTTTCAGAGAAACAGTTTATCTTTCCATAAGATAACGTAACTCTTCCATAGCCACACCCAACTTAATCACATGTATTCTATGTATCTTATGCACTTTATTCCTTTATCATTCCTGGTATTCATTTAGTAGTTGTGTTAGTTATTCTTGTTTATCTTTTTGTTAATAAAATGTATTTTATTACACTTGTGTCTTCCTTGTGCTGATAATACAGAAGAGGTTCTACAAGTTAGCAATATCACCAATCTTTCAAATAAATCAGCTGACCACTTTACGTTAACTCTAAATGAATGAAAAGCCCCTGTTGAGAGTGTTCTCATACCACCAAGGTAAGAGACCTTGACTGGTGCCCAGAACTAGGGGGGGAAATGGTCATCTGATGTACTCATAACCACACCTTAAGAGACGTGTGATCCAAAAATCACAACGTCAGCGGTGACTTGAGTACCAATCCCTATTTTACTTCACGTCCTTGGATGGACAAAGTAAAAATCACTACACATGAGATCAACCACATGCTGCGTGTGGGACTGAACATTCTAAAATATGTCCCTGATGACCTCACAGCACCAAAGCTTGTAATGCCACAGGGCCAGAAGGGGGGTGAACTGATATATGCCCACGACACACCATGTGCCAGACACCATGGTACCAGAGCCACTTCTGAGACATTGAAACAAGTGGCGTACTGGCCCAGCATGCAGCAAGATGTGGCAGAGTATGTCAGAGGATGTCAGGTTTGCTGTCAATTCCAACCTGCAAACCCAAATCACAGAGCTCCACTGCAATGTAGAGGAGTCACGTTCCCATGGTCAGTCAACCAGAAAGATTGGAATGTAAAACTTCCTCTGAGGCTCATGGCCATCACAGACACCAAGCAGGAGTCAACTCCGGTGTCCCCTGCTGACACTGCCGTTGCACCTGTACCAACCAGGAGACTCCAGCCTCATCACAGCCTACTACACTCACCAGCACCTCGACAAGCTCCGCCCACAGCTGAGAGGACAACTCTCAACACAGAGTCAAACCCTGCAAACCAGCAGCAAACCCTTGAAAGGCATTGTGGTGATTCTCCATACTCACAGCTTCCTGCTGATTCTCCATACTCACAGCTTCCTGCTGAACCCAACAGTAAACTCAATGAAGCAACTGTTTACAGTCTTCCAAAATGACTTTGCCCAACATCAGCTGGTCACAGCTCTGATTACAGACATGCTGCGGGAGGTTAGCTCCTCCACACAGGAACTTCGTTGGCCGAAGGGGGGACTGTAACGCCTGTACAATATCCGTCTTAGTCAACCAACTTTGTAATTATCAGAATGCTTTTAGCCTGCTGAACTGTGCATGTAAATCACGTATTGGCTCCGGCCTGGCGGACACTAACAGCTCACGGGACACGTTTTATGGCTATTACGATAGATTCCTGAACATCTCCCTCGTGACTTCAAATGACCGCGGCCACCTCGGATCGAATTACTCCAAGCCATGTGCCCACATACCAGACAGCCCTAAAATTCTGAAGATGATCTGGTTCATAGGAGGAGTTAGAAAAAGTAGTTTTTTTGGAAAAATGAAAATGGCGGGAAAATTTTCATGATGGAAAATGACATCATAGGGTCCATTCGATTCGTCTTGAATTAGAGGAAAAAAGAATTTTGTTTCTAACCCTTACGGATCAAAAGTTATTAACATAAACATGAGTGCAACTTTGGACAGCTGGTGGCACTAGAGAGATTGAGAAAATTGTTATGGACACATCTCAGACTGTCCTTTAATAGTGTGCCAAATTTCACAACTTTCCCACAAGTGGTTCTATGGGCTGCCATAGACTTCCAGAGTGGAAGAAGAAGAATAATAAAGAAGAAAAAGAACACCAATGGATACAATAGGTTTCTTCGCACCTTCGGTGCTTGGCCCCTAAATACAACACATTTGAAACCAATAACAGCAACAAAAAAAGTCACTCAAACAGACAAGCAGCTCACTCCTCTAATCTTCCACATACAGTCTACAACTGAATTAAACAAACAGGAGCATGTACACACAAAACATACATTTTACTGCAAAGATGAAAAACAAAAATGTACTTGTACCCTGAAAGACAACAGCAAAATATATAAATGAATAATTAAATAAACAAAGTCAAAAAAATAAATGATAAGTATTGGTATAGAAGCCTTGATTAAAAACATCATGCATTCTGAATTAGTTCAGGCAGGCCTAGTAGTCAAGCTCCGCTATCAGCTGATTCGCAAATTCCAACCCCACCCATATCAGCTGATCCGATTTCTATGGACTCCATTGGCAACTCTAAAATAAGGGCATTACTTAAACACAGCTTCTGTCTCTCTGCTTGCTTGGCTGCTTCCACTGCACGCTGCTTGCAATCAAGATAAGTGAAACGGCCTTTTTATGCTATGTCATTATCGTTTTCGTGTGGTCTGCTTTATCAATTTATTATGAAGTAACACTACATGAGGTTTAATTCACGTGTCAGTGAACAGTCTGTTTTAATACTCAGAGTGATTTACTAAGCATATAAGAAGCTAGCCAATATGAAATTTGCTTTTATTCAGAGACGAGTTTTGCTGAACTCTATTAAAGGAAGAGGCTTTTCGCTTTGTATTCGCATATCAAACGAAGCTACAGCAATCATAGATTTTGTACAGCAGAATGTAAAACAGATTCAGACTGCATGTTAGCGAATATCACCAGCAATGGATCGCTAGCAGATTTTGCGGTTAAGTAGACGCTGTGTTTGCTTACTATTTGCACCTTATGATTAAATGCAAACAATGTATTCACCTATTTACATAGGAAGTATGCGAGCACTGCATTTCAGCGATTATGTCTGGGCATATACAAATTAATAAATATGGGACAAACAGCAATTTATGATAATGACGTATTCGTCAGCGTATTGGATCCATAACTTTAAAATGCTACA
Organism: Megalobrama amblycephala; assembly: GCF_018812025.1. Classification (NCBI taxonomy): domain Eukaryota; kingdom Metazoa; phylum Chordata; class Actinopteri; order Cypriniformes; family Xenocyprididae; genus Megalobrama; species Megalobrama amblycephala. Next base: position 11,306,031 of record NC_063063.1, on the reverse strand, counting down.
GTAAAAATGTTGAAAATGTGCATGGTCACATTCAAGTGCATTGGGAATAAGTCCCCAGTGCAACTGTTAACGCACCCTCAAAGGCAGCTGAAATATAGTGTCTCCAATTGGGCCAATAATGCAATTTCTCCTCTAACTGTATTGTCACATTTGTCAAATTCATGTGTCCATAACTTTAAAATGCTACAGTAAAAATGTCTGAAAATGTGCATGGTGACAGCCAAGTACATTGGGAATAAGACCCCAGTAAAACTTTTAACACACCCTCAAAGGCAGCTGAGATATAACGTCTCCAATTGGGCCAATAATGCAATTTCTCCTGTAACTGTATTGTCACATTTGTCAGATTCATGGGTCCATAACTTTAAAATGCTACAGTAAAAATGTCTGAAAATGTGCATGGCGACAGTCGAGTACATTGGGAATAAGGCTCTAGTGCAACTTTTAAAGCACCCTCAAAGGAAGCTGAGATATAGCGTCTCCAATTGGGCCAATAATGCAATTTCTCCTCTAACTGTATTGTCACATTTGTCAAATTCATGTGTCCATAACTTTAAAATGCTACAGTAAAAATGTCTGAAAATGTGCATGGTGACAGCCAAGTACATTGGGAATAAGACCCCAGTAAAACTTTTAACACACCCTCAAAGGCAGCTGAGATATAGCGCCTCCAATTGGGCCAATAATGCAATTTCTCCTGTGACTGTATTGTCACATTTGTCAGATTCATGGGTCCATAACTTTAAAATGCTACAGTAAAAATGTCTGAAAATGTGCATGGCGACAGTCGAGTACATTGGGAATAAGGCTCTAGTGCAACTTTTAAAGCACCCTCAAAGGAAGCTGAGATATAGCGCCTCCAATTGGGCCAATAGTGCAATTTCTCTGGTAACTGTTTTGTCACATTTGTCAAATTCATGGGTCCATAACTTTAAAATGCTACAGTAAAAATGTCTGAAAATGTGCATGGTGACAGCCGAGTACATTGGGAATAAGGCCCCAGTAAAACTTTTAACGCACCCTCAAAGGCAGCTGAGATATAACACCTCCAATTGGGCCAATAGTGCATTTTTTCCTGTAACTATATTGTCACATTTGTCAAATTTATGGGTCCATAACTTTAAAATGCTACAGTAAAAATGTCTGAAAATGTGCATGGTGACAGTCACGTACTTTGGGAATAAAGCCCCAGTGCAACTTTTAATGCACCCTCAAAGGCAGCTGAGATATAGCGCCTCCAATTGGGCCAATAATGCAATTTCTCCTGTGACTGTATTGTCACATTTGTCAAATTCATGGGTCCATAACTTTAAAATGCTACAGTAAAAATGTCTGAAAATGTGCATGGTGACAGTCAAGTACATTGGGAATAAGGCCCCAGTGCAACTTTTAACGCACCCTCAAAAGTAATTTAATTCACATTCACTTGTATAGCACTTTTCACTATACATATTTCAAAAGAAGCTTTACAGCAAATTCATGTTTCTATGTGACAAAAACACAACAGTCTTCTTTTATGAGATGATATCAGAACATACAGTTGTAAGATATACACATTGTAGTATTTACTTCTTTTAAGCAAAAGTAGTGTGCATGCAAAGCAATGATAACATGGTCATTTTGTATAATCATCCATGTTTGATGTTCTGGAGTCCTTCATCTGAAGTCTTCATAACAGGCTGGATCCAAGCTGGAGCTGGAGCTGGTATAGTCTCTACCTTGTGATATTGAAATCTGTAAAATTTGCTTGAATTATTTTTTATTCAATTGATTCATTCATGCTTTTAAATGATGACGTGCAAAAAGAATGATGTAATTGTTTTTTATATACCTTTGTAATTATACAGTATTTTTCACAGATATCTCGGTGTTATTTACATTTCAGAATAGTTTTTTTTTTTTTTTTCTGAAAATAGACAATAATAGCATAAAATGCGTGAATAAGAGAAAAACTACACGGTCCTTCAAGTTGAGCTGATGACACGTTCAATAAACAAAGAATACTAATTATATTTTATGTGCCTTTATATTTTTGCAGCCTATTTTCGCTGATATATCAGTGTTGCATTTCAAAATAGTTTCTGAAAATAGACAATAATAGCATAAAATGCGTGAATAAGAGAAAAACTACACGGTCCGTCAAGTTGAGCTGATGATACGTTCAATAAACAAAGAATAGCCTACTAATTATATTTTATGTGCCTTTATATTTTTGCAGCCTATTTTCGCTGATATATCAGTGTTGCATTTCAAAATAATTTCTGAAAATAGACACAAAAAGCAACACAATACCTCAAAAAAGCGCGAAAAAGAGAAAAACCGCACTGTCCCTAAATTGAGCGTGAATAAGAAGCTAAAAACGCGGAAGCGTCGCGTCTTTTAAGGTGGACCGGATAGCGTCAATAAGAAGCTGCGAATAAGAAGCTGGATTCAGCCTCGTTATTTTTTACCATTGTGTCAAAAACGTGTTAACATGAAACATTGGCTACACAGCAGTAGTGATTACCCTGCACCATATGACCATATGATCTTTGACCTTTGACATATGAACTTGACCTCTCCCCTCCCCCACAGGACCACCCAAATATTATCCCATCCCCCCATAGTTGACCTCTGTATGAACTCCATGACCTTGGGGTTATGGAATTTAAATGGCGATTGACCTTTGACATGGGTTTTGAATATGTCCATTGATTCTCAGCATTTTGAAATATCTATGGTGTTGACTTGCGGGTCATTTGTAGGGTGGATGATGGATGATTTTTGAACTTTGATGCCATGTGGGATTTCCTGGTGGTGATTTTTGAACTTTGACACCATATTTGAAGTCCTGATGGTGATTTTAAAGGCTGAAGGGTCACATGTGTTGAGCAGACATCCGCATTCCAACACATACTCTGCGTAAGCAACAAAAATAAGATTGTAATGAAGAAACGTGGTATTTTTTAAAATGGATAAAACACAGATAAAATAGAATACACACACACACACACACACACACACACACGCGCGCGCGTTTCAAAAAGTGAAAAACCTTCACATCTACAAAATATTATAATGTACTGAATAATAAAAACAGTTACTAAATTTACTGAGACTGATTATTATTTATATAAAAACTTCAAAGATGTCTGAATGGGTTAACAATTGCTTTTAGTTTGAAATATAAAACACACAAAGCAATGTCAATGCAAAAAGGGAAATTTGGACATGCATAACATGCATAAGACTTATAAGACATGGTTGCATTTATACTGAATATTCTCGCCCCTAAACTCATGTATGGTAGTAAACGTTTTTCATTGGTATATTTTCAAAAAATAACATTTAGTTTAATTTAAAATGGTGTTTTGCAAATGGGTGGGTACATTTTGGTAGTTAAATAAAAAATATATAAAAACATTCTGCTTTTAGTTTATACTGAAATCTGTCTCTGTCTCTCTCTCTCTCTCTCTCACACACACACACACACACACACACACACACACACACACACACACACACACAGGCACAGACATTTCAAAACATGAAAACATTCACATCTCCAAAAGATTATAACATGCTGAATAAATACAAAATTTAATTTTACTAAATTTAATGAGCCTGTTTATTATAGTGAAATAAAAATATAAAAACAGAGAAAAAATGTTTTCCTCCAGAAATGATGTTGGGTTAACAATTGCTTTTAGTTTGAAATATAAAACACATAAATGTGACCAAATAAGTAAGGAATATTTATTTTAACAATGTCGATGCAAAAAGGAAATTTGGATATGTTTAGACATGCATAACATGCATAAGACATATAAGACAAAAGTGAAAAACATTCTGGTCTTTGAATGAAGATGGTAATAAATAAAAAGTATAACAATGTTATTAATAACAAACAGTCACTGAAGCCAATTATTATAGTTTTATAATAAAATTAAATGAAAATTCAATTAAATGAAAATATCTTACAGTTTTCAGTGAGCAGGTAAAAGTCTCCCTTCTTTATATCCTTAAAACGAAATGGTTATTTCAAAGGACATCTGGAGAACAATCCACTCAACGAAACATTGCTCTATTTTACTTCTTTGCAATATGCTGGAGGGGGTTAACATATTCCCACATGTCTCAACAATAGTATTCTTTAACATGCAGCATTCTGCAGGTCCACATGTGTTCTTTAAGTCGTTCCCGTGAACATCCGATTGGGGTACCGCTGTGACACCGGCTAGCCTATTGACTCCAATCCCTGCTGATCCAGCAGAGAGACTGCCTCGCGGATGTAATATCGTCCGGTGTAAATGCACAATAGTAGTATTCTGCAGATGTGTTTGACTTCAAACAAGAAGTGCATTCATGATTTTCTTCACGGGTCGCCATTCATTCATTAGGCCTCAGGCGCAAACCAAAGCCTCGCACAATTCCTGTGTTAATAATTATTTAGCTGGATATGTGGTATCAGCGGCTTAAAACATAATAGACCTTTCATCGCACACTTTTCAATCTAACATTGCATATTAAGGTTAAAACAGAAAACATGTTCATGATTTTTATGTAAACGGTATTTTATTAATAGCGCCAATGACGGGGAGTTCAGAATAAGTAAAAATAGAACATTGGCTCCACCTGTCAGTAACATTGCGAGCACATTTGATATATTTTTATTTATAAGAGAATAAATCTCATAAACCGGCTCGTATAACGTGCGTAGTGTATTCGGTATATTTCGCAAGTGTTAAACAGAATTTTTTTATGAACAAAGCAAAAAGTCATAATACAGGCTCGGATATATATATATATATATATATATATATATATATATATATATATATAGACAGCTCGAAAGCGAGTAGCGGGATATTGATGAGACGTAGGCCTATTATTCATAATGTTGAACTTGCAAGTCGATTGTAAATGGTGGTATGCTTATTTTAAATTTGTGGCGTTTCAACTGGTTCTTTGATTTTCTGTACACGACAGTGTCTCTTAAAGTTTGTTAAGTCAGCTCAGTATTTGTTTTGATAGCGTGATGACGTGTATCCTTGTTTACACTCTGTATTTCCGCTCTCGGTATCAGCTGTTGTTTTTACTTCATTTTAAAGAAACGCATTAATGGTGTATGTCTGTGCAATGTATTTTGTATAATTAATTGTTTATGTATATCAGTTGTTTTATTGTTTATGTATATCAACTGTTTTATTTGATGGTAGTGTGGTTTGTTGAAACGTAATATTCATAATGGTGATACATGTGTGGTGGTTTGCTTATTTAAATTTGTGGCGTTTCAACTGGTTCTTTGATTTTCTATACACGGTAGTGTCTCTTAAAGTTTGTTAAATCTCAGCTCAGTATTTGTTTTGATAGCGTGAGCAAGCATGACTGCGTGATGACGTCGTATCCGCTTACGTAAATCCTTGTTTACACTCTGTATTTCCGCTCTCGGTTTCTGCTGTTGTTTTTACTTTCGTTTTAAAGGAGCGCCTTAATGGTGTATGTGTATTTTGAATTCGGCTAAACACTTTGGATTAATTTGTTGCATTGCTATGTTATATATATAATTGTTTTATTTTATTTGTATGTTTCATATTAATTGTTTTATTTTTTAATCGTGGTGTTATCGATTTGGAGACAGTATAAATGGGATAATATTACAATGTTATGGTCAAACTGGGGAAAAACAGATATTCAGTATTTGATTATTAAATGGGTATGTTTTGATGTATATGCAATTTGAACCAATTCGACAATCGCATTTTATATTAATCTTTTGGATAATATATTTGTTTATTTGTTACAAACAGCCATGTTAAGCCTATTGTCTTACTGTAATCATATTTAGTTGCAGTTGGTGATACGTCATTAAATACACATCAATTGGAAAATATACCCCTCCCACCACTTCTGGGTGTGTCATAGCCGAGGTAATGATACTATACTGTGGCATGCGTATTTGTCGTCACTATAACGCTTTTACTACCACCGATGTCAGATGGTGTGTTCATGCTATGCCGATGTGATTACTCAATATATTCTGTATGCTGATTTGCTTTTGTTATAGCCTCAAATGCTGAACAAAGAGCTTTCGATGCCATCGACCGTTGTAAGTACATATTTATTCTATTTATAAATGTATACAAATACACAATATTTATAAACGTATAAAAATTTACAAAATTATATGTTTTATTATTTGTAGTAGCAGACAGCCCAAGCATTATAGAGGACTCAGACGACAGTAAAAATATTATTATTTTCTACATGTAGAAACATTTTATTCCTGTGTATGCTAAAATCGAACTTTTCCATTTTATTTATTTATTTTTAATAGAATTACCCGCCTTGGTCACTCTTCCTGGCTTCATTGACCTCACCACAACCGATTTTGAAGACGAGGCCACCACAAGCGAGTCGTCAAGGGTTAGGAGATGCGACTCTACCGGTAATTTTTGTCAAACGCCGCCATCGCAGGAACAAATAATCTCCACCAGTGACCTGACAGATCTAACGTCGGAGGCTAGGGAACAGTCAGGATCACGCTCAGCACCCCCTCCAAATAAGAGACCTCACAACGGGGAATCCACCCCGTTGCCTGGTCCAAGCTCACCCACCTATCCGAATAAGAGACGGTACGAGGACAGATCCAGGTCGTTGCTACGACCTATCTCGGTAGTCCCTCCAAAGAAGAGGTATCACGACAGTGGATCGAGTCCTGTACCCCGTGTAGTAATAAATTCTGGTAAGTTTTGATTCATCCTTATTATTCTTTAAATTTAATTTAAAGCGAAGTGTTTATATAGAATACCGTCAGCATTAGTCAAAACGTTGTATCTGCAATTAACGGTTAAGCTTTAATTTGAGTTGTGGTTATTATATTTCTATACAGATCAACGCATTGGTACCAGCGACGACGTAACAACGTGGACGGACTCGCAAGTGAATGCGTGGGACTCTTCATCTTTTACCAGTGATCGGGACGATCCGTGGACAGTGAGAGGTAGACAAACTCCTTATTCATTTCGCGAAGCGTCTGAAGGAGAAGAGGGAGATGACGAAGGAGAAGAGGGAGGTGAAGGAGAAGAAGAGGGTGACGAAGAAGAGGAGGAAGAGCGCGGGGATACACCTAGGAATCACGAGCGTGCTGACAAAATAGACGTGCTCACCGCTGCTTTTAACAATTTTGTTACCGTCTTCAACGAAGAACGTACCAGAGCAGCGGAGGAACGTGCCAGAGCAGCGGAGGAACGTGCCGGAGCAGCAGAGGAACGTGCTAGGGCAGCGGAGGAACGTGCCAGAGCAGCAGAGGAACGTGCCAGGGCGGCAGAGGCGCGTGCCAGAGCAGCAGAGGAACGTGCCAGGGCGGCAGAGGCGCGTGACAGATCGGCACGGGAGATAGGATTTCTTCACCACAGACTGGACTTGTTGGAAGCTCGTCGTGAACAGGAAAACGAGAGATCAGCAGGCGAATTTGCAGCGCTGTACAATAGGTTTGATGGACACGGTGCCGTACTGCATGAAATAATAGACATTATCCAAAGAATAAAGAGAAATGCTGACGAGCATTATGCCCGAGTTGAAAGATCAGAAATTGAACAGATGCGAGAGAGGCAATTAATTGTGAGTCTGCTTAGCTCCGTAGTCGCTACACCCCACCGAAGATCTATATACGTACGTGATTCGTAATACATTACAGTTCAGCAGTATATCTCATTTGATTATACATGTAAATGTAATGTCATTATTCTCAACTGCTGTAATGATGTATGTCTTACCGCTTTTGAATGCTTGTTTTTGATTTTTTTTTTTGTTTTATCGTCATAATTTCACGATATTACATATTCTGTTTGTTACTTTTGATCTAAAAAAATAAAAAATTAAAATGGATACAGAGAGCTGTTTTTCCGCAGCTGCGACACATAGCAGTCATCCAGACCAAACTCTCTCAGACGTGTTACAAAGTCTGCTTGAAACCTATGCTGCGAGTACCCAAAACATGTGCGACAGATTGCAGCAATTGCTAGACATGTATTCTGACCATGTAGAATTGTCTTTTGTCAATGATGCACCGATGCATCAGACTTCATTTGGAACGTTTAAAAGCTGCGATCGAACGGTATCCGAATATTAATTTGTCAGAACGGTTACAGGAATTATTAAACATAATACAAGATGGCGGGGGAATAAATAATAGACATGGCACGATATTTAATGCTGAGCCTAATGTTGACAATCAGCCAACGTCTAGCATTGTGGCTCTCCCTACAGATACTGTCGGATCGGTAAACAATACAATATCATCCGATCAACCTGCGGGTACGTCAGCGCTACCGCGTTCAGACATTGATACGCTGATTCGGGAGGGCGGTCTGATTAACGGCTATCATGTTTTACCGCGACCACGTTTCAATAGCGTGCAATTGCAACGGGTCAAGAATCTGAGGGAGATTAACTCTACAGATTTGGCGGCGTACCACATTTTTTTGCACGATGCTTTTGACGAAATAGTCTCCCATGCTTGAGATATTGGTGGTGAGGCATGTGTAATCAATTTAACCCTTTCAGCCCCTATGCTAAAATCACCAGTTTCTGCAGTTTTAACAGATGGAAATAATTACTCCGTCAACATATTTACCGACCAAATTGAAAAGGTTTTACAGAGCTGCGACAGATTGATGTCAGATGATTCCGTCGAAATCGAAGCTAATGTTGCCATGAATCGACAAGGAGGAGGGCGTCGTCGTAAACTTACAGATTTAGCTCTGGATCAGGTCATCAAACGAAAAAAATGTCGCTGTTTTGCCCGACAAACATTTCTAACAACTTATGTTTCTCTATCTGTCTAGCTCGTTTTCTCAATCCGCAATTACCCGAGAATGAGTTAGAAAGAACAGCTGCGACCATCCATAACGACGCCGGCTTCTCAATTCAAAAACAAATTGGATTCGACAACATACGAGCTTTTGAATCCCTTCTAGACATTAAAATAGTGTTTTTTTACAGGACGAGCGCGGGGGGATTAGAAACATACAGAAATCACGACGACCCTCACCCTAAAACGGTATGTCTCTATTTGCAAAATGCGCATTACTATATGATTCTGAATTTGACTGCCTTCATCGGAGCCACCTACGTGTGTGAATTCTGCTACAGAGGTTACTCGAATCTTAGAGACCATCATTGCAAACGCGTCTGCAACGTGTGTTTTGATGGAGATTGTTATAATCATCCTAAAAAACCACTGCACTGCTCCGATTGTTTACGGTTTTGTAAGTCAGGCTACTATTATGAAATGCATAAAAAAAACCACCCCCCAGGGGCTGAAAATCCAGTATGCGACGTTATAAAATATTGCAAACTATGCAATAGGCGATATGCCGTCACGGGTCAAACCAAAAAGCATGAATGTGCAACCCCCGATGTGTACATTGTAACGAAGATTTGCCTGAACAGGGGTCGCACAATTGCTTCATACAACCCATTCCACTCAAGGACCCTTGCAATAAATACATTTTTTACGACTTTGAAACGCAATATGTAAATGATCGGCATCAAGCGAATTTTGTCTGTGCCATCACTTTTAAAGGTGAGAAATTTGTGGCCAAAGGACCCGGCTGTATAGCGAAACTAATCGCCCGGTTTAGACAGCCTCGATACGAGGGATACTGCTTCATAGCTCATTATGCGTCCAGATTTGACTCCTTTCTAATTCTGGAGTATTTTTGCAAGGCTGGGCTTACTCTCGATGTTATAATGCAAGGATGTAAATTAATCTTCATGTACGATGAAGAATATAGCCAGCGATACATCGACAGCTACGCGTTCATACCGATGGCCCTGTCTAAGATGCCCGCGGCACTCAATTTGACTACGCGAGAAAAAGGGTATTTTCCGCATCTTTTCAATAGACCGTAAAATGCTAATTACCGGGGGAAGTACCCCGATAAAAACTTCTACAACTATGGAAACATGTCTGATAAAGATCAGGTAAAGTTTGATGCATGGTACAATAGCGTCAAGGGTGAAATCTTCGATTTCAGGAAGGAGATGTATGACTACGGTGTAAATTATGTCGTCTTACTGCGTGAGGCATGCATGAAATACAGAGAGGCGTTCATTGATTGCACAGGGCTCGACCCGTTCAATTCAACGCCGCTTGCCGGCTGTTGCATGGCTGTCTTCAAAACCCATTATCTCGAGAAAGATAACTCTGACGCATAATAACGCTTACGTCCGCCAGAGTAAGACTTACTCGAACGCATCGATCGAATGGCTCGAGTATGTAAAAAAGACTCGAAACGTTGACATTCACCATGCTGTTAACCACGGCGAGGTGTCGATTGGTCATTACTTTTTAGATGGATTCTACGAGGAGGGAGAGTCGAGATACGGGTTCGAATTTAACGGTTGCGTTCACCATGGACATTCGTGCCGCTTTGAACCTCATCAGCGACATCCTATGTCAGGGGTGACTTATGCAGAACTCAGGAGACAGTTTGACGAAAAGGTTGAAATTCTACAGAATACCTACGGTTTGCAAATCGAGGTTCTTTGGGAATGTGAATGGGCGGAAATGAAGCAGTCTGATCCTTCTGTGAAGGAATTTATGAGTACTTATTTGGCGCCCGAGAGACTGAAGCCGAGAGAGGCGTTGTTTGGCGGACGAACTAACGCTTATAAACTGTATCACAAAATGGTTGAGGGCGAGAGAATAAGTTACGTAGATTTTACAAGCTTATATCCTTTCTGTCAGGCTAGGAAAAGCTACCCGATCGGACACCCTCAAATTATTTTCAAAGATTTTGAACCGATTGAAAATTATTACGGTATCATCAAAGCTAAAGTTTATCCGCCTCGTAAATTGTTACACCCGGTTCTCCCGTACAGATGCGGCGGTAAACTGATGTTTCCATTATGCGGTAAATGTGCTCACGCTCAAAACCAGACAACAGACTGTACCCACACCGATGAAGAGAGAGCGCTCACAGGGTGTTGGGTCAGTATCGAGCTTTTGAAAGCGATTGAGAAGGGTTACGTTATTGCAGCGATTGAGGAGGTTTGGCATTTCCCACAAAGGTCAGACACATTATTTCGTGATTACGTAAAGACGTTTTTATGCCTGAAGCAACAAGCGTCTGGTTACCCGTCAAATGTTGTCACTGATGCCGACAAAGAGTCTTATATACGCGAATATTATGAAAAAGAGGGTATTCACCCCGCGCAGAGGGCTATCAATAAATTATTGCTGAACAGTTTATGGGGGAGGTTCTCCATGCGCGAAAATTTGGCTTATACCGAGCTTTTGAACGATCCTGAAGATTTCACCAGAATTGTTTTGGCGAAACCGACACGCTGATTTATTTTACTTTTGTCTCGGATGACGTTGCTCTAGTCCAACATCGACCCTCAAAAGAGGATGTTCGTCAGACTCGTGACATTAACGTGTTTGTAGGTGCCTTTACAACGGCTCATGCGCGGCTTGAGTTGTACGAGCTCATGGATAAACTCGGTGACCGATTGTTATATTCCGACACCGACAGTGTTATTTTTGTCACTAGGGAGGGGGACTGGGACCCTAGGAGCTCTAGGAGATCATCTGGGGGAGCTGACGAATGAAATAGACGACGGAGATTATATTACAGAATTTTGCTCTAGCGGTCCAAAGTCTTACGGATATCGCACGGCCAAAGGTAAAGTGTGCATGAAAACTAAGGGTATAACGCTAAACGCAAAAAATTCCCAAGCTATTCGTTTGGAGAGTCTCATTGGTCTGGTTAACAACTATGTAACATCGCGTGACAGTTCGCAATGCATCCTGGCCCATACTGAAAACATTGTGAGAAATAAAAAGACTCTCACTCTGCACAACAAATCAGTCGTTAAAAGGTTTAAGGTGGTGTATAATAAACGGAGACTTTTACCCGATTTCACCACTCTTCCTTATGGCTACTGATTCGATGCTACACAGGGGCCTTCGGGATGCGTCTGATTTTGATTTCAGACTTCAGCATCCATTCTCAGCGGTAATCAGTGGACCTTCTAATTCAGGGAAAAGTTATTTTGTAAAAAGTCTGTTGGAAAATGGCATGAAACTGATTTCTAAAAAAATTTAAAACATAGTGTATATTTATAGTTGCTGGCAACCACTGTATGATGAATTGCTTAAACTGTATGACATTAAATTTGTGGAAGGAATACCCCAGAGTCTCAGTGATGATGATTTATTACCCGTCAACAAGACAAATCTTTTGATTTTGGACGACCTTATGAACGAAGCGGGTGGAAACAAACAGGTCGAAAAGGTTTTCACTCAATTTGTGCATCATCGTAATCTTAGCGCTATTTATATTGTGCAGAATTTATTTGCCCAAGGTAAATCCAGTAGAACCATCAGCTTGAACACAAATTATATGATTTTGTTTAAAAAACCCCGGGATGCCAATCAAGTAGCGGTACTAGGACGGCAAATGTATCCTGGAAACACGAAATAAAGCAAAAACTCCGGAGCAATTCCGTCTCAGAACAGGATTGCTGTCCGACCATCAAGTGGTTTATCTCCAGAAAAAACTAAGAACGTGATCAGTCATCATGTCCGTAAGACTTTGTAAACATCTACCGTTGTTGAAATTGATACATAAAGCTATGCCTAAACAACGTCGGCTTATTTTACAATCGGCATCCGACTAACTCATTTTAACATTGTGCGAAGTAGCTCTTAACATTCTCTATGGGACGATTCCTGTCAACCGACACCTGTACCAAAAACTGAGAAGGAGAAAAAAGGAAATTAAATTCGTAGTCGATAAAAAAATCGGTATATCCGCCAAGAAGAAAGTCTTTAATCAAACTGGCGGATTTCTTTTACCGCTCCTTAGCGTGGCAGTACCCTTTATTTCCAGCTTGATATCATCTAGACGCGGTTGAGGATGGAGTATGCTGAGAAAATGTATTTAGTGCCGCAACATCAGCTGGAAAAGCTGAAAAATGACAATGTTCGTGAAAATATTCAGCATGTTGTAGAGCAGTGGTTCTCAAACCTGTCCTGGGGACCCCCCACCACTGCACATTTTGCATGTCACCCTCATCTAACACACCTGATTCAAGTCATCAGCTAATTAGTAAAGACTGCAAGAGTTGAAATGGGTGTGTTAGATGAGGGAGACATGCAAAATGAGAACCACTGTTGTAGAGAACGACCTGGATACGGCTATAAGAAAAATCTTGCTCATGTCTGATTTGAATCAGTATGAAAAGGCCAAACTCTACACGAACATCCTGACCAGGTTTTTGACGATCGTTAAACAAGGCGATCGGGAGAGTAATGTTTTAACGTTGTCGCTACCCAATTCTGAACCCGAGCGTAAAGACGAACGGCCACCAACTATACCTGAAGATGACGGAAACACGGATGACGTTGTGAGTGAAGTTCTGAAGAATGTACCAGCAAGAAGTGTGAAAAACAGCCGGTACATATTAGACAAGATGTCTAAAGCTAAAGGACTCAGTGCATGGAACGAGTCAGGGGAGCTTGTGTTCAGGGGAAAAGCCATACCGGGGTCACACATGCTCGATTTGATAAAAAATGTCACGGCGCCACAAAAGGTACGGGATGACCGAAGACCCCCCGGATGGTCGGAGTTTATAAAAGCCTTTGCCGAGTTAAACATACCGTTTTCTACAGTGCCAAATTATATAGTTAGACAGACAATTAAATCTTTAAAGGGAGACGGTACTGCTACCCCAGAATATGGGACTCCTTCAGATGTTGTTACAGCAAAACGTGAAACGTCTTCTATAAAACCAAAAAGAAAAAGAGCACGTAGGTCGGGCGCTTCGGAAGATTCTGCGTTCAAATCGTCGTCTATCGATCGGAGTCAGTGGCTAGATTTTTGAATTGTCATGTTTGTTAATATTTGTTTTGTGAAATGGTGTGTATATGCTCAGTCTGCTTAAAATTTGAAATAAAAACACGATAAAAAGATATCAGTTTTAAGTCTTTATTTATAATCAATGCAAATTGAAAACTCAAACATGATTCATACGAGTATTACACGTTTGGGCACACTGAATACATGAGAGAATACATGAGAGTTTTTCATTACACTCATTCGGTTTTAATCTTTTCACAAAGTAGGCTACCATTTTATCATTTTTAATATAATCGTCGCTATACAACTTCAGCACGTCGCTATAGCAGCGCCTGTTGATCAGATGGTACAGGAAAAACACACAGTGCTGTCTGCAAGTATCCGATGTGAAATCCTGCTCGCGTCTGGATGAATATACTACTTCAGATGCGTTGGTTAACAGAAAGTTTTTGATGGCTCCTGGAAAGCAGACGCTGTCAGGGGGATTTCCAAAACTGTCGAAAAAATAGCCAGTACCGTTGCTATGTAAATAAACAGCCAGCCAATGCTCCCCTGGTAGCAGGGCGGGGTGTGTGTTAATTATAGCTGCAGATGGTGACTTCCTTAACGGTGTTTCAGGTAGTTGATCGCTCGGGAGTACCCCAAGAAAATGAACATTGCATGAAATTTTGTCCATGATACCGGTGAGCTGTACAGTGTTAATTTCAGTAGTAATCAACCAGGACCTGTCTGCGGTTAGACACTTCAATGATGCTATCAAACACTGCGTAGACTAATAAATTAATAGTCTGTGGCAACGGTTGTCGGAAGCGTGCCTCGAGTCTGATGTTACCAGACTTGATGAGCGATATGTGCTGACCACACTCTTCGTCAGGTGTAAGGTTGAAGGCGTAAAGGGTGTATCCATTCAGAAAGTCATCCCTGTCGATAGAGAGCGCCTGGTTTTTAAGATGTCTTCCAGAGGCCATAGCCAGCTGATAAAATTCTCGTACCGCCGCCCTAGATTCAAAATTAGGTTGTAGCGGTTTGGTGGGGAATTGCTGTCCGTCAACGTAGACTGCTAGGAACTCCAAATCATAATGTTTGAACGCGAAAGGGTTTTTATTGTAGGATCCTGTGAATGCGTCGTTATCAACCATAGCCAGGACGATAGATTTTGGTAGCGTTCCTAAAAACAAATTTTCTTGATTCGAAACACAAGACCCTGCTGGTATGGAGAAATTTTTTAAACAAACTCGATCTATGGGGTACTTTGCGGTAGTCGATAGCAAAGCCTGGGCATGACCCAGTCTCACAGGTGGTGATACAGAGACTTTCTTGACAAATAGGCTCGCTGACATGATATTTAATTTGTACGCCACATCACCGTCCCTCATCAGGCAGAATTCATCTTTGGCTCTGATCATCCTCAGTTTAATGTCGATTCCATTTAGCATCAATTTTTCTTGAAAGAAAATATCACTGTGAATAGGAGCCAACAGTTCCACCACTCTGCTGTTCGCAGTGTAGGCAGACCTCTTTGTCAGCCCCTGGTTATGACCACCGGGGTCAGTCGCATCCATATGGCCGGCAGTGTCTTTGTAAAACAAGCCAGCGGAGAAAAGTGATTCCAACGCATCTTTACTGTAGTTGATCAGACTCTCGATGATACATCGGTAAAGATATGTGCTCGAACTCTGAGATATCAAACGATCGCCCAGGCTCACGTTGACTTGTGAAAATATAGTCGCCCCTGGGTAATTTATCAGACCGACCTTGGCATCGTCTGGTAAATCAGCCCCATTAGGTCTCATGATTTTAAGACGCAGATACAGCAGTGTGTTATTTAGGTCAACATAATCGTCGCCATTCCCTGCTATAAAAAACTCCAAAGGCGAAGAGTCCGATATAGCCGATAAAGGAGGCACTTCTAAATAACTGCTTTTCTCAATAACCGTCTGCGTCAGAGGAAGGGTGAACAAGTCCAACTCGGACTTGATGCACTCTCCTGACATGCGGTGGAGTAATGCCATGTTAGAATATGGTGGATCTCTTAACTGATACGCTTCGCTTTACACTCTTCTTACGCTTTCTGCGTACGACTGAATGTCTCTTGGGTCCCCGCTTTGTTTTCTTCTTTATCGAATGACCACGCCTCCTTATACCCGGCGGTTTAGACATTCTCTTGCGAGCCATGACCATCAGACCTGACCCGTCTTGAGATTTAGTGTTATCGTTATATGTTCTCGACAACGCGTTGGACACTACGTCGGATACTATATTTTTAGCAGCCGATTTTAGGTGGGGTTTAGCAATACTGAACCCCTTTTTCAACAGCAGTATGGCCATCCTAAACAAACCTCTAAACAACCCCCCTAACCCCGCCCCGTACATGACTCCAGCCCCTGAATACCCCGGTAGACCACCGCCGGCCTGATTTTGGTAATAGTTAACATAATCCGTAGCATCCATCCCGCGGGGGTTGTAATATGCCATTTTTTTTAAAATGGATTGTTTCGACGGTTTAAAGTGTAGTTTTACGATGACTTTGCCGTAAGAAAATGGTATTTCGCGGTTTTGGTCGTCCTTCAGTTCGATGGTAATATCTGTGATGAGCTCCTTGTTGACCGATGCGTAATGTGGTTTGTCGTATCTAACACTGACGATATCATTGTTCTCCCCCATTATATGTACGCATCTCAAAAGGGGGACATACGAATCGCCGACCGTTTGATATTGGATAATGTCGGTGTAAACGTACATAGTATAGAAACCGCCGTTGATATCAGCTTGATGAGGAGCGTAAGTAGTTTGGCTCTTTGTAAAATCAGCATCTTTATGGTAGACCGAACGGCCGATAGCATCATCCGGATTCACTCCTAAAATAGCGGCGAGTCTCCCAAAGAAGGATACTGAAACGTTAGGTTTCGCGACCATATACATTTTGTTTTTTAAAGAATCATGGCCGAATACAGCCGTTGGTGCGAGAGCGTCACCTATGGCCCGGATCACTTCACGAACGTTCGCGTAGTACCCGCTGTCTATTTGAACCTTCCTTGATACAAAAAACTTTGATGAATCTTTAACCGGGAATGGGCCTGGGGTAGGATGTGACTGTTTCGCGCCCGGTGCGGGGGCGGTGTGTAGGGTGAAAATTTCTTCTTCATCATTAAAGGAGTACCAACTTCTAGGATATTCAATTTCAACGAGTGCAACCTCCCATTTACCTTTCAAGTTTATAGGACTCGCTAACCTTGTTCTGTAACTAGAGATACGATTTTCCGGATAAACCGCCAAAGAAGCGTTGCACGGCAGCGTAACGTAGAATCCGTCATCGCCCATGGTACCCCGTTTACTCAAATGATCTAATCCTGTATGCGGTCAGGTGTTTTAAGGTGATTGCAGGTCCACCAGAGTTTTTTTGTCTACATAACTATTAAATTTTGACGGCCATCCTAACCATTTCACTAAGACAAGCGTAGATCCCCCCTGTTTTTACGACCCTAAAATCTTTTCCACCTTAAACGCTTTGTTTTTGCTCACGATTATTTTTTGTAACTCTTTTTCATAAAAAACTCCGTCGATGACCTCCCCGTCATAATCAGACAGTCTGTAAACAGGAGGCTGGCATGGAATGCAAGAGGATATTGTGAAAAATTCTTCTGTGTAGTTCTGTTCATATCCTTTGGTGAACGGTCCTCTCACTTTAGAAATTCGAACAACGTCTCCGACTTTATATTTAAATACTGCTTTTTCATTATTCTTTATATCTCCGTACAGATTTTGAAACACCGTCCCCTCATTTTCTTTGTTGACGTCCACCGGTCTCATCCTAATACTACGATGATAACTAGTGTTGTACCCCTGCATGATGTCTTGTAAAACGTCTACGTAACGGCGGGAATTTGTAGCCGTTAAAAATCGCCACATTCTACTTTTTAGCATTCTATTAAATCGTTCCACAACACTGGCTTTCAAATCAGTAGCTGTCGCGAAATGATTAATGCGGTGCTTTTTCATTAAATCTTGAAAACGTTTGTTAAAAAACTCTGTCCCCTGGTCCGTCTGCAATTTCTCCGGGACACGACCATCTCCGAGTATAGACTCGAACGCTTTAGTCACCTCGGCACCGCTCTTCTTCTTTAGCACTTGAGCGTCATCCTGCTTCTTATTAGTGTGATCGCCAACCGCGCGATAGCGAACATCCGGAGTTATCCCGTCCCACTCGGCGATGTACAGAGGCTCCTCTCCACAGTCATTCAGATCTTTCCAGATGCGGGTGTAAAATAAAGTCCAGTCTTTAACAGGAAACATTAGACAGGGGTCTTCTCCAGGTATAAATTCCCCAGTGCTGTCGGTGGTGTAGAGCGTAATGACTCGGGAGTCCTTATTGAATATGTAACCAAATACACGGTTACTATTCATTACAAATTCTCCTCTCACGCAGTCCTTACTATCGTGGAGAAACTTTGTCAAATAGACATATCCGCATGGTTTTCTCGGAGCCAAAGTCAGGCTTTCTTCCATCTCTTCATTGTTCCATTCTGTCTCAGGCGTTTTAGGTGAGTTTAAACTACCCATGTTTCTCATACTCCTTTTCTGCAGAAAACACTGTGCTCTTTTTATATTATACCCTCCTATGTGCTGGAATGCGGATGTCTGCTCAACACATGTGACCCTTCAGCCTTTAAAGCAGAACTAAGTAACTTTTTTTACCTTCATAAATAGTTTTCTAAGTCCTTACGATGGTTAATTGACTTGTAGTGGTGTATTTGAGGCGAGCACTAACCCCCTCTGGCACGTCTATGCCAGAATACAGCACTTGCAACTTGAGCTGCACCGACCCGAAACAATCTCGCCTCATGTTCACGTTCACGCGAGAGTGACAAAATGCTTTACGGTAATTCAAAAACAATGTATATATTATGTCTTTATAAGACAATTTCGAAAATTGCCCACCTCCATCGAGTGTACTGTATTTGCAAATTACCCACCTCCTCTTTCTTGTACTGTATTTGCAAAACTACTGCGCTGGCGAGTGTTGTAGTCGTTGTAGTCCAGAGCTGCGCTTGGAGTATTTATGACAGTGTCATTCACTGAAGGAAACTGTAGGGGGAGCTTCGCGAATCTTGCTTAGTTCTGCTTTAAAATCACCATCAGGACTTCAAATATGGTGTCAAAGTTCAAAAATCACCACCAGGAAATCCCACATGGCATCAAAGTTCAAAAATCATCCATCATCCACCCTACAAATGACCCGCAAGTCAACACCATAGATATTTCAAAATGCTGAGAATCAATGGACATATTCAAAACCCATGTCAAAGGTCAATCGCCATTTAAATTCCATAACCCCAAGGTCATGGAGTTCATACAGAGGTCAACTATGGGGGGATGGGATAATATTTGGGTGGTCCTGTGGGGGAGGGGAGAGGTCAAGTTCATATGTCAAAGGTCAAAGGTCAAAGTAATCAATCATTTTTTGTCATATGGTGCAGGGTAATCACTACTCACAGCAGCTCTAGAATAAATTCATGCCATTTAAGTAAGTTTATTGTGACAAAAGCTTCGAGTTTAGAAGCATTTTTCGGAAAAATTTGATTAAAGCCTCAAACGCCTCAGAAAGCCTTGGTTTCCTATCACTAATTTTAACAGCTTATTGATGCAGTTGCACTTCCTTAGACCGCTCGGGCTAAGATTGAGTTAGGGGTCTTTGCACACATTCACGGCCATATGTAATTCATGAAATAAAGTTTTCATACTGCTGTGAAGACCGACAGTCAGTTGCACGCTGCAGGGTTTTGGAAGTGACATCTACATATACGTGAGATTTAATATCAAAATGCATGGATTGACATAACATTTGCAAGGGACAGAGATATGCCAAGTAGTAATGCATTATTTTAACTTGGACTAATAGTAGGCCTATAATAGAATATTAGTTTGCTAAGCTGTTGCTTGCTCATAGTATCTGCATTAGAGCACTCTCAAATTTGGGAAAAATTCTGGATTCCAGAATGGGGCTTGGCATTCACGTCTAAACCTTTTCTTTTAATCTACGAATTATTAAAAACAGCCTTGTTTGTTTTAAGAAGGGTGTTTACAGTTTTGCATAGAAGAGTAAAATACAAGCATATAACAGTAGTGTTATATATTAAGTTTATGCAGCAGCATCAAGCCATCTACGTAAAAAATTACTGCAACTAAGCATAGTGGACATGAGATGTTTGGTGATGGGCTTTTTCATGTATAGACATTTACCGGAGCTCAACTAATTTTCAACGCCTTTCCAATGGGCTGATATTTTCATTTAACCATATGTTTCGGGCTGGTTTCAGCTGAATAAGTGTTGGACTCATGCTATCAGATGTCCAAATGAACTCCACATTTACAATAGGGATATAGAGGGGTTTTTTTGTGATTTTTGTTTTAATAGTCAGTGGTTTGCTAGTGTATTGCAATGAGCTGCTATCAACTGCTCTGTTGTAATTGAATCGTAAATGTAATTGAATTGTGATAGCTGTATTCTGTGGGGTAAACACTAGTCTAGAAACATTGTTCTTTGCAACAATGAGGAAACAGTTCATATTAATAAGGGACTTTCTTCAGTCCAGATTACAAACAGATTTGAAGTTGCCTTATTGGTTCAGTCATGGTTAAATTCATATTTCAGGCTGCACACATTCCATGCTAAACAACCAATTGCTGATTCTCTGTTTGAATTTCAGAAATTCCACTACCTGTGTCTAGAGGCAGTGCCATCAGCCTGGTCTTCCCCCCTTTCAGCCAAACTGTACTAGACTAGATATGACCCTTCAATTTATTTGCACTCTGCAGCTCACTACATGTGTAGTCATCTAGCCAAATCTACACAAAAAAACACACAAAAAAAAAGTCTGCTTGGTTTCACTTCAGTTCTTCTGTGCCACTTTCCCCATAGCTGTACTGCCTTCAACCAAAAGTATGGTCACCTGCGCTGCCTGGATCCATCCACCATCAGCATACTAGAAATCCATCTATTTGTTTCCTGCTAATGGGCTTTAAAGAGAAACCTCAAGTCAATGATCAGCTTTTCCCTTTTGCTCACGGTTTCTCAGAGGTGGCAAGTTTTCCACAGATTAATCTGTCACATGACCTCACAATTTCTGATTATCAGATTATTTGCACCACCGCATATTTCTAAAGCACTCTAAAACTGATAGGAACAAGAAAGGAATAGTCGTTTTTATCTCTGAATCTAACTCTGCTTTATCCTGTCATCTATGTTGGGCTACCTGAGGAGCCGTCTACAAGCTGGTCAGCAGGACACATTATTTGCCATGGAGGAGGGAAAGCCCATGTCCAGGGCCTGGTTTGCCTCCCATCTACGCCCTCTCTGCAATGCTACGAGCTTCCCCAGAGCTTCCTTCATTTACTGTGCTATGTGCTATGTGCTGCTACAACTGCAGCTTCCTCCACTCCTATCTCTAGATTGAAGGCCATGGGGCGAGGGTCTTCAGCTGCTTATGAACATTACCTTCGGCCGATGCTCGAGCCAGAAAAGCAATGAGTACTGCTCCCTGATCCATGGCTTGAAAATAAATATTACGGCTTCAATAGCTGTTGGGCCTATTTACATTTAAAGGATTACTCCACTTTTAAATAAACTTTTGCTGATAATTTACTCACCCCTATGTCATCCAAGATGTCCATGTCTTTCTTTCTTCAGTCGAAAAGAAATTAAGGTTTTTGATGTAAACATTCTAGGATTTTTCTCCATATCATTCATTTCAATGGGCACCAAATGGTTGAAGGTCCAAATGGCAGTTTCAGTGCCGCTTCAAAGGGCTTTAAAAGACACCAGATGATACCAGACGATGAATAAGGGTCTTATCTAGCGAAACGATTGGTCATTTAAAAAAAAAAATGAAAAAGTTCAAGTTTTATAAGCACAAATGCTGGCCTTGCTCTTTTCTCCGATGCGCGTTCGTGACGTCGCGTAATACGCAATTACGTTGAAAAGGTCACGGTTGACGTAGGCGGAAGTATCGAGTCAGTGTTTACATTACAAATGTGCGGAAGGAGGATCGTATACACATATTTAAATGTCTTTGTGTCAGTTTATTGTCTAACCCTTTGAGCGGTACGTTCCCACATATGGGATGTTTATTTCTGTGCCCCTGGGCGTACGGTTCCACATATGGGATTTAGAATGTTCAGCGACTTCACAGAACTGCTAGATTCAAACTGTGCTTTCGCGCTCTGGCTGCGAGACGGACGTGCGCTCTCTTGTCATCACAGCTATGCAGTGTTTTCAGCCACATAATGTTTCTTTTAAGGTTTCAGACATTTAAATACGCATAAGCACCATTAAACAATACATTTGGAGTTTATAAAATACACACTGATGTCAGACGTCAGTGGAAGCATCAATAAACAGTGAATTCAAATATAATTTGCCGACATTTATTCATATCAGACACACATAATGGGTCTAAGTAACTATAAAGTTTACTCTCTTATTCTTCCAGTTCACCAGCCACTTACTTGCATATATTTCAGGAGAAACTGATGTATTCACCTGCACTGTAAATCAGACTGACAGAACTCTGTGAACTGCAGTGCAAACTAAGATCTCGCATTATAGATCAAGATAAAGATCATTTATAAAGGTTTTTAAACGCCAAAACATACTCACTCACACATATTTGAGAATCGGAATATCATATAGTTGAAGACATGTAAGCAAGTTTGCGAATATTTTAAATAAAAAAGGAAAAACAAAATAATAGTGATCCATCTCTCATACAGTGTTATTGTGGCTACGTTCAGCGCTCGTGACACGCACGTGTCGCAATGGAAACAATAAGGGCAAACGTTCTAAAATAAGTGTCGCCTTAAAAACAAAACTCACTCTGGCGGTCAGTTAGAATATTTTAAACTCACGCTTGAAAGGTGTGCGTATCCTGGGTGTTTTAATATTAGAAAGCCTAAAATAATATTTTTGTCAGGACAGAAATTTGTGACTTTTCATAGATTTCCTATACACAATCCTGAGCGAATGAAACTGTGGTTGCTACGCCTACGTCAACCGTGACCTTTTCAACGTAATTGCGTATTACGTGACGTCACGAACGTGCATCGGAGAAAAGAGCAAAGCCAGCATTTGTGCTTATAAAACTTTAACTTTTTAATTTTTTTTTTTTTTTAAATGACCGATCGTTTCGCTAGATAAGACCCTTATTCATCGTCTGGTATCGTCTGGTGTCGTTTAAAGCCCTCTGAAGCTGCTCTGAAGCTGCCATTTGGACCTTCAACCGTTTGGTGCCCATTGAAATGAATGATATGGAGAAAAATCCTAGAATATTTACATCAAAAACCTTAATTTCTTTTCGACTGAAGAAAGAAAGACATGGACATCTTGGATGACATGGGGGTGAGTAAATTATCAGCAAAAGTTTATTTAAAAGTGAACTAATCCTTTAAATACTGTAAATTTGACCGCAGATGTGTGATGACGCTGCATATGCTTGGTGCGTGTCCACTAGCAAGGAGCAGAGTGAGAGTTTTCAATTAACTTCTTTAAAGTTGAGTGTAAAGTTCGTAAAAGCGGAAGCAAATTACATTCACAGGATTCATTGCACAGGGTATAAGAGAGCTGTGAGAAACGCATGCTTTACTTCATGTTTACACTTGCAGTTGCAGTCTCGTCCACTGATAGGCCTATTTTTCTGTACAAATGCTCTACGAAGGCATCATTTATGATGTTTGGGATTCCGTGGGCTTATATAAAATATGAAATTCACTGATGGAATGCTGCTTTCGATTTCAAATTCTCACATGCAGTTTTGGGAAGAACGTTCACGTATGCGACTAGTGCTTAAATGAACTTGCTTCGTAAAATGCAACTGACGCAAAATTAAAAAAAAAAAAAGTAACACTTTATTTTAAGGGTCCAGAATATTGCATTAGTTAAGCATTAATTAATGATGAACTGTCAGGGTTCTGTGACTTCTGTCTAGTTTATTTCTTGGTTTTGTGACAGAGCTCTGACACTCCCGTTCTTGTCGTGTTTTTGTGTGAGCGTACGGTCTCAAGTGTTCTCGGGGCCGTACGCTCTCTTGTCTGCGTGCCTTGTTTCATGTTGGTTTGGTTTCGGTTTCGTGTCGGGATTCAGACACTCGCGCTCTCAGTCCTGTCTTTTATTGTGAGCGCACTGTCGAATGTTCTTTCACTTGCCGTGTTTGTGCTCTTGTCTTGTGTTTGTGCTCTTGTATTGTCATGTTTTGTGTAGCACGCGGTTGTTTCCACCTGCCGCGTGCTTTCATGTTGTGTTTTTGTCTTGTGTTGTGTAGCACGCAGTCTGTGTTTCATGGGCTGCGTGCTCTCATGTTGTCTTGTTTTGTGTGAACGTGGCTTATGAGTTTTCATAGTCACGTGTTCGTGTCGCGTCTTGTGTAAGCACATGGCTTGTGATTTGTCTTCATTGGCCATGTGCTTTGTTTTGTTTTGTTTGGTGTGAGCACATGGCTTGTCGTGTTTCTTTGTGCCATGTGCTCTCATGTCTATTGTCTTGACCCCGCCCACCTTGTTATCTGATTATTGGTTGATTTGCCCCACCTCTCCTCCCTCATTCCCTGCCTTGTTTGCTCTCCTATTTATTCTCCTTGTGTTTGCAGTCCTGTGCTGGTTCGTCATCGTATGTTTCCCTCGTGTCAAGCCGAGTCCTGTTTTTCTCCAGTCTGTTTTCCCCCCACGGGGTAGTTTTTGTTGTGTTTTTGTTTTATTTTTGATTATTTAATAAAAACCCTTTCCTGCATTTGAGTCCTCGCTCCTTCCACCCAGCAAAACCTGACATGAACTTGTTCACAATTAAGCATTAGTTAAGAATAAACGCACTAGTAACTAATGATTAACTTTACATTGTAAGGGTCAGAATTATGCATTAGTTAAGCATAAATAGACTAGTAATTAATGATTTACTTGTTCACAATTATTCATTAGTTAAGCATGGACACAATAGTAATTAATGATTAACTTAACATATAGTAAGGCATATTAGCTATTATTTACAAACTATTAAGCATTTGAAAGATACACATTTATGCTACAAATAAAAATAACCTAGTAATTAATGATTAACTGAATGTAAAGTAAATGCCTTTTCATCATTATCTACTATCTACATTATCTATTTAATAAGCCATATATTATTTTTGTGTAGTGATGTAATTATATTTCTGTGTCATTCTATTAAGTTAACTGAACAATAAGCTAGTAGTTATGCTTAATTACTGATGGGTTTCAGTTATAAATTGCTAAAATAGTATAATAAAGACAATTTGACCCCCAAAGTGAAAGGTATTTATTATGGCACTTATTGAGTAATATTCAAGTTTGAGCAGAATAAGCCAATAATTAAGGCTAAACTGACACTAATACAGTACTAATAAAGGCAATTTGACCCCCTATTCTAAAGTGAAAGCTAAATCCTCATTAATTATGGCACTTATTGAGTGATATTCAAGTTTATTGAGCAGAATAAGCCAATAATTAAGGCCAAACTAAACACGTCATCCATCTCGATGTAAAAGCGCAAGCTCTTGAGACTGAGTCAGTGCAGGGTGACAAGGCTAGGTCGAATGGAAGAACCCGATATTGGTAAGCTTTGCCCCCAAAAGCGAACCTCAGGAATTTCCTGTGTTTGGCAATATTTCTATGAAATATGCCCTTTTAATATCAATCGTGACGAATCAGTTGTGATGTTGAATTCGCAACACAATCGTCTTGATAGTTAGCATCATGAACTTGAGCATTCTGATAGGACCCAAGGAGAGATACCCGGCAATAGCTTTCATGCTGCCAAAGTCTCTTTAAAGGGGTACCCATTTTAATACTTCGTGTTTGGGGGATGTTAAATGTTCTGTGTCCTGGGCAAGAACAGGAAGTGACAGAACTGGAACATTTCACTGGAAACCACTGCGCCAGAGGTGGTGGGGATTTTACAGTGGTTTTGTGTGGGTGTCGGGTAGGAGCTAATTGATGTATTTTACATGCCCTGTCCCAAAGGGGCACATCCCACAGACCTGACCCACAGACCCCACAAAACACCCTCACCTTTGTTTTAGGTTTATTATGATGCTGCTGAGTGCGACAAGATGGTCCCCAGTCTTTAGAAGTGGGAGCACGACTCGCCACACTCTGCTTTTGAGCCTTTCTTTCAACAGGTCAGCCAAGTACACGTGCAACACTGCCATAGTTTGCAGAGTAGCACCAGTCTGACACACTGACCAAAACGCCTTCCCAACCAGCGTGGATGTTATTATGCATGGCTTGGTGGGGAGTGCTGTTTCTTTAAGTGACGATAAGCTTGAGAGAAGAGATGGCTTGAAAGCATCTCTTCGAACTGGGGCATCATCGTATAATCAGACACCCTTGCATCCACGATAGTCGAATAAGCTGACGTTGAGGGCACAAAGGCACACAAAGAATGAGGTTTTCCCCATAAATGAGTTAACATTATGGAGATCCTCAAGAAGGGCAGTCTAGCTGTAATCTGGCCACTGCACGATTCACCACCTTGAGTAGCTCTTCACATGCTTCACACAGGAGGAGTTTTGGAGGCGGCACTCTCAAAGTCCCATCTTTTTAGATGGCTATTTCACTATTTAATTCCTCAGAATTAAATGTAGCCAAAAAACAGCCAGAAATATATTAATACAAGCATCTAACTTCTCAATTAGATCAGTATTAACATTTAATTCTTCAGCATTTAATACAGCTAAATACCAATCAGACAAAAATGGTCTGGATCAAAGGCTGTGCTTAATCTTTCATAAGATTGTAGCGATTCGTACAG
The DNA here is from genome assembly GCF_018812025.1 of Megalobrama amblycephala. NCBI lineage: Eukaryota > Metazoa > Chordata > Actinopteri > Cypriniformes > Xenocyprididae > Megalobrama > Megalobrama amblycephala. Next base: position 11,279,364 of record NC_063063.1, on the reverse strand, counting down.
TTATTAATCAATTTATGGGTGGAATATGAATATAATAACTCATAAAGTTTTATGAATAATTATTATGCACATACCAACCCAAGGGGGAATTAACCATATATGGTGAATTAATTACAACGAATTATAATCAATCACATATATGATTAGTTATGGTTTAATAATCATATAGAGAAACTATCAGTTCGTCCACCAAACCGGTAAGTTCTCCACAGACTATTACAACGGAAATGTTATCCTCTGGCCACGAGGATAAATTCCTATGATAGCATCCAAACGTAAAGCAAGGGTATTAGAATCGGAACGTTAAAGTGACTCAGTTGTTGTTGAATGAGCAAGAGAACAAAAGCCTGGATATGATGTGTTTAATATACGAAAACGGGTAATACAAAGGTTGGGTAATACAAAGGTTATACGGATAAATGCACACAAGTAGATACAAATACATAGAAAATGAAAGTAAAGGCAGAAAAAGAGAGATGATCAAAGAATGGCCAATTACACAGTTAACCTTCAAGAGCCAGCAAGGAAATCCAGTATTTAAAATCTTAACAGTTTATACTTGCATATAGGTTCGTTGTGGTGCGTAGAGTTTCAGAGCGCTCAGTGTGGTGGTTGGTCCTTCTTCAGGAGGTGGTTTTTGGCGAAGTTTCAAACGAAGGCTTAACTGGAAGTAATATGACCGGAAGATAAAGAAAAGGATCTGCATTTGACAGAAATGCAACGTACATGAGTGAATAGCTCGGACTCACAGCTTTACGGAGAGCTCACAGCTTTTCAAACTCGACAGGTGTCGCCCATCATATAAAGAAGATACACTTTATACTCTACTACTATTGTTTAACATGAAAACTAACCTACTACAGTCAATTCTACGATTCTACACTAGTAACACATACATGCAACAAGCACTACAATGGCAGATACATTCATATTTGCAGGTACAATATTTGTGCATACAGTCTTTACATAGGTCTTTGTGTGTGTGTGTGTGTGTGTGTGTGTGTGTGTGTGTGTGTGTGTGTGTGTGTGTGTGGGTGTGTGCGTGTATTTTCCTTTTTATGACCGTTTGGAATGCAGGCCTGTCTCCTAGAAACCCGATTTACAAACCAAAGTTCCTCTTTGAGACTGTGCAGACCCTACAAGATATATGTGTATATTCATAAGGTACACATGTAACACAGCCATTGTGTGCAGTGCAGTACTAGCCTGACAACACTGCTGAAATGCCTGATGATGTGCTCCCTGTTACAACAGAGACGGCACGGAGGCAGATGTAAAAGCAAGTATATTTATTGATATCAGCAGAGATAAGGGTGAGTATATGGCAATTACTGAAGTTGAAGAGATGGTAGAATAGTGATACTGTCCTTTTGTTGATTGTAGGAGGAATCAGGATGAACACGCTGGAGACTGAAGACTGGGAACACTCACACACAGTTGGAGAAGCACACGAGGAACACAGGAGACACTGGAGACGGTGGAGACAGGTAAGTAGCAAGTTGGAGACCTTGAGGTAAGTACACATGTAGCTGTAGTACAAACGAGACCGGACAGTGACTGTGTGTGAGTGTGGGGTTTTTGAGGAGGTGCCGATGATGTGCAGGTGGCGGTGATTAGTACTCTGGTGATTGAGTGCGTGGGTATTGGAGGGAGGTGGAACCTGACGTGTCTGTGACAGTACCCCCCTCCCACGGCCCGCTCCTGAGGGCCGAGGACCCCGACGTCATGGTGGTCGACCTCTTGGGCGTGGGGCAGGTCTGTCCGGGTGGCTGACGTGGAATGCTTGAAGAAGATTGGGATCGAGGATATCGTTTCTAGGGACCCATGAGCGTTCCTCGGGGCCGTAGCCTTCCCAGTCGACTAGATATTCCAGAAGACCACCACGGCGCTGGGAGTCCAGTATCTCGCGAACCTCATATGCCGCTCCGTCGTCCAGGATGAGTGGAAGGGGGGGCTCGGCGGCTGCCACGTCAGGTTCTGTGGAGGGAGAAACAGAAGGGTGGTGAGGTTTTAGAAGCGAGACATGAAAGGTTGGATGAATCTTGTACTGAGGTGGGAGTTGCAAACGATACGTGACGGGGTTGATCTGTCTGGTGATGGTGAATGGGCCAATGAAGCGAGGACTCAGCTTCTTGCAGGGCAGACGCAGCCGGATGTCCTTGGTTGACAGCCAGACCTTCTGCCCCAGTTGGTAGGATGGAGCGTTGGAGCGCCGAAGGTCTGCTGTCATCCTGCGTCTGCGCAGGGCTCTCTGCAGTTGGTGGTGAGCTGAGTCCCATACCCTCTCGCTCTCCCGGAACCATTAGTCGACTGAAGGAACGTTGGAGGGTTCCCCGTCCCAGGGGAACAGTGGGGGTTGGTAACCGAGTACGCACTGAAAGGGTGTTAGTCCAGTGGAAGGCTGTCGGAGGGAGTTTTGTGCGTACTCGGCCCAACCCAGATACTGGTTCCAGGAGTCCTGGTGGCCATGACAGAAGGTACGCAGGAAGCGGCCGATCTCCTGGATCTTCCGTTCCGTCTGCCTGTTCGTCTGAGGATGGTATCCGGATGACAGACTGACGGTCACACCCAGGAGGGACAAGAAGGCCTTCCAGACACGGGAAATAAATTGGGGCCCGATGTCTTCGGGGATTCCATAATATTGAAAGATGTGGTTAAACATGAGTTCTGCTGTGGTTAGGGCAGTAGGTAGACCTTTCAGGGGGATTAGACGGCAGGCCTTGGAGAAGCGGTCTACTACTATGAGGACACAGGTGTGACCGTCTGATGCTGGGAGATCCGTAATGAAATCCACTCCCAGGTGTGACCATGGTCGCTCAGGAACGGGCAGAGGATTGAACTTGCCGGCTGGTAGATGACGAGGGCTCATGGAGATGGTGCACTCCCTGCAGCCCTGCACGTACCTTCTGACATCCCTGGCCATGTTGGGCCACCAGAAGCTCTCTTTAAGCAGCGAGAGGGTCTCACTGACCCCCGGGTGGCCAGTGCCAAGTGATGAGTGAGCTGCGTGAACAAGTGGAGTGCGTTGTGTCCGGGTGATGTACTGGAGACATTGGGGACAACCCGGCGGAGCGTAGGAGAAGGCATTGGAGGAGGGCAAAGTTTCTTCTGACCACTGGATAGGACTCACGAAGATAGACTTTGGGAGGATGGTCTCAGGAGTTTCATTCTTCTCATCTGGAGTGTGGAGACGGGATAAGGCGTCCGCCTTAATATTCTTGGAGCCTGGACAATAGGAGATAGTAAAGTCGAATCTGGAGAAAAACATGGCCCAGCGAGCTTGACGGGGATTAAGTCTCTTGGCAGCTTTGAGGTATTCCAAGTTCTTGTGGTCGGTTAGCACTTGAAAAGGGTGATTGGCTCCCTCCAACCAATGCCTCCATTCCTCCAGAGCAAGCTTGACGGCCAGGAGCTCGCGGTCACCGATGTCGTAGTTGACCTCCGCCGGGTTGAGCTTGCGGGAGAAGAAGGCGCATGGATGGTTGCCCCTGCTGCTGTGAAAGTACCGCTCCCACTCCTGTGGTGGAGGCGTCCACCTCCACAACGAATGGCAGGTCAGGGTCAGGGTGGACGAGGAGGGGAGCAGTGGTGAAGGCACTCTTGAGGGTTTCGAAGGCGTTGGTGGCATCTTCGGACCAGGACAGAGACTTGGGCTGATGACGGAGGAGGTTGGTGTGGTTGACGATGGAGCTATAGTTCTTGATAAAACGGCGGTAGAAATTGGCGAAACCTAGGAAACGTTGGAGTTCTTTGATGGTTGTGGGAATGGGCCAGGACATGATGGCTTCTACCTTCCCCTCGTCCATCCGGATGCCACTGCGATCTATGAAGTATCCCAGGAAGTGGACTGAGGGCTGGTGAAATGAGCACTTTTCTGCCTTGAGGAATAGATGGAATTGCCGTAAGCGTTAGAGGACCTCCGCAACGTGGTGCCGATGTTCGGCCAGGCTCTGGGAGTAGATGAGGATGTCGTCTATGTACACCAGTACAAACTTGTGGAGGAACTCCCGGAGCACCTCATGAATGAAATCCTGGGAGGGGGCGTTGACTAGACCATAGGGCATGACCAGATATTCGTAATGGCCGGTGGGCGTGACGAAGGCGGTCTTCCACTCGTCCCCCTCGCGTATCCGGATGAGGTTGTATGCGCTGCGGAGGTCCAGCTTCGTGAACACAGTGGCACCACGGAGATGTTCCAGGGCCGCTGGGACGAGGGGAAGTGGATACCGGAACTTGACAGTAATTTTATTTAGAGAGTGATAATCGATGCAGGGCCGCAAGCCTCCGTCCTTTTTTGCCACGAAGAAGAAGCTTGAAGCAGCAGGGGAAGTAGACGGGCGGATGTATCCTTGGTTAAGGGCCTCTTCGATATATTCCTCCATGGCCTTCTCCTCCGGCACTGACGGGGTAGATCCTTCCCCTAGGCACTGGCTCACCCGGTAACAGATCGATGGCACAGTCCCATGGCCGGTGTGGAGGTAGCTTGGAGGCTCGTTGCGGGCAGAAGACGTCACTGAAGGGGGCGTAACAGGATGGGATGTCCACGGAGCATCTCTCTATGGGGCTTTCAATGGAGGTAGTGCAGATGGAGATCTTCTTGGAACGTGGAGATTTGAGAACTGGAGATTCGGAGAAACAATTGGAGAAGCATTGTTCGCCCCACTTCAGGATCTCGCCCGTGCGCCAGGAGATGGTAGGGCTGTGCTGTTCGAGCCACAGGCGCCCTAGAACCACGTCAGCGGTGGAATCCTCCAGAACCAGCAGATGGATGTCCTCAACGTGTAGAATACTCACATGGAGCTGAAGGGGTCCCACACAGCGGCTGATCCTTTTACGGCTCAGGGGTTTGCCCGTGATGGAGTGGACTTGATAGATAGTTGGAGAGGGCGAGGTTTTGAGTTTGAGTTGTCGACAGAGGGAGCCTGAGATGAAGTTTCCTGCTGACCCTGAATCGAGGAGCGCCACCACTGGAACAGATACATTAACAGCAGTAAGGTTTACAACAGTAGTGAGTGGTTTCATCTTCCTAATGGAGGGAATGATGGCACTCACCATTGGTCGAGGAGGACGGATTGGGCATGCAGAGATTACATGCCCAGGAGCACCACAATATAGACATAGATTCAGGGTCAGCCTTCTTTGACGTTCGGAGGGTGAGAGACGTGAATTATCCACTTGCATGGGTTCGCTGGCTGGTTCTGGAGAGCTGACAGGTTCGGACCGACGGAGGAGGATGTTGGGAAGTGGCTGGCCCTGGTGCTCTTCGAGACACGACTGCATACGAGTACCTACGCGGATGGCGAGTTGGATGAAGCGTTCGAGGCCGATGGAATCCTCGTATGCAGCGAGATGCAACCGCACTCTGGGTTCCAACCCTTGACGAAACGAGGTGATGAGGGCTTGTTCATTCCATCCACTGCAAGCTGCTAGCGTTCTGAACTGCAAGGCATAATCAGTCACAGATTTGGATCCTTGTTTTAAATTATAGAGTTTCTCACTGATAGATGAATTAGCTAGGGGTTTTCCAAAGACCTCACGGAAATGGGTGACGAAGGAGGAATAGGACTTGACCACGGAACCTTTCTGAGTCCAGAGAGAATCTGCCCAGTGAAGAGCCTTTCCTTGCAGTTGAGAGATGATAAACGCTATTTTTGCGGTATCAGTGGGGTAGAGATGCGGTTGCATCTCCAGGTCCAACTCACATTGCAGGAGGAATCCGCTGCAATCCTCCGCCGATCCTGAGTAGGGCGCTGGCTTGGCCATGGGACTGGCGTGAAAGGCAGGTGGTGGAGTGGAAAAAGTGGATGCGGAAGCGGCAGCAGGTGATGGTGACGGTGTTTGTGGGGTGAGTGCTCGGCGCAAAGCGTCTACGAGCTCTTGAAACGGGTCCGTTTGACTCATGCTGATATCCTGTTGTTATGGTCCGGTCTTCTGTTACAACAGAGACGGTGCGGAGGCAGATGTAAAAGCAAGTAAAGTATATTTATTGATATCAGCAGAGATAAGGGTGAGTATATGGCAATTATTGAAGTTGAAGAGATGGTAGAATAGTGATACTGTCCTTTTGTTGATTGTAGGAGGAATCAGGATGAACACGCTGAAGACTGAAGACTGGGAACACTCACACACAGTTGGAGAAGCACACGAGGAACACAGGAGACACTGGAGATGGTGGAGACAGGTAAGTAGCAAGTTGGAGTCCTTGAGGTAAGTACACATGTAGCTGTGGTACAAACGAGACCGGACAGTGACTGTGTGTGAGTGTGGGGTTTTTGAGGAGGTGGTGATTGCAGTGCCGATGATGTGCAGGTGGCGGTGATTAGTACTCTGGTGATTGAGTGCGTGGGTATTGGAGGGAGGTGGAACCTGACGTGTCTGTGACACTCCCAGGGGAGAGATAGCCCGCGAGTGTCTCTCCGATCTGAGGTAGCATCATATAACCGCGTACCTTCACATCCCCCGATAGCTGAATGAGTCGACGTCAAGGGCATGCAATGTGTTTAAAAAAATAAATAAATAAATAAACACATTTATTTATTTATTTATTTATTTATTTATCTATGAACAAGTTTCGAAGTGTTTCGAGGGTCTCTTGTTTCTGTGACCAGTGTAATCTGGCCACTGCACGAGCGACTGCCATTTCCCCCTTTATCATCACGGGAGGAACGCTCGGAGGCAGCAAGCTCACATACAACAGAAAACACTAGATTCAGTGTCCTCTGCCCGAGCTGAATAAGCACCAAAGCACAATTCAGTAGTCAGGCAAAAGGACATAGTGATCTGGAGAGAGAGCGAGCGATAGGGACTAGGGGTGTCGTAATATACCGGTATTGACGATAATCGTGATATTCAAAGTATGAAATATTGATATTGTGTTAATTTAGGGTGTGACAATATAGCGGTATTGGCGATAACCACAATATTTAAAATTAATAGGATGCTTATGATATCACGACATGTAAATACTCCAGCGCCAGTACCTGGTTGACCTCTCAGGTGGCAGCATTGCACCTTAACGCTGACACCTGTCAAACAAGAAGAAGACACAGTGCGCAGCTATTCCGAGAGTCGTCCGACTCCGAACGGGAGAGCAAGGCTCTGTCCACACCCGAAAAAAGTAAGCTCAACAGTATGGGAGTTTTTCGGCTTCCAAGAAAACGGCCCAATCTGCAGGATTTGCCTAGCTACAGTAAGTGCGTGGGGTGGCAACACCACCAACCTTCCATCACCCTGCGGATTACGTCATTTTACAGAGAGTAAGTTGCGATTATTCTACTAGTCATGGAATGGGAAATGTTATATTAACCTGTTAACAGCGATTTTCTGTGTTCATATATTTAAATGGGTGAATTATTTTAACATATACTGCGTTTTCTTTACTCGTCTTACTCAGCGTGATGTAGATGCGTGCAGTTATATGCCCACATGAGCAAGAGTGCCGTTTTCCCCAAATCAGCACAAATGCAATGTTCACAGACATCCCAACCTGCAAAAAGTCATTTCAGGGAGGTACCCCCCCCCCCCCCCAAAAAAAAAAAAAAAAAAAAAAAGAGGAAGGAGCTATAAGCTATAGGCATATGCAATTATTCGTTAATTATGTTTAAATATGTAGATTACTTTTACTATTTATATAAGCTGCTTATACTATTTATGTAAACTGCTTTTATTTATTTTCCATTGCAACTTTAAACAGGTCTAAGGAGTTTGTTGTTTTCACGTAGCCTTGGCAACTTGCCTGAATAATATGCACATGAAATGAAACTTGTCAACTCACCTCACTGATAATTGATTGGTTGATTTGCCGAAAAAGGACATTCGGGATGCTCTCTGTCATACATGCGCTTCGCACACACACGCAAGGTCTCTCTCTCGCTCCCTATCCCTCTCTGCCGTGCGCGCGCTGGTTTGAAACACAGTCTCTATGCGCGTTCTTGCTCGCTCGCTCTAGATTCCGGGAGATTTTAACTAATTTGCGGGCATCAGGGAGCCGCTATCAATATGCAGGAGACTCCCGGAACTTCCGGGAGACTTGGGATGTCTGTGTTCATTCAATTTATAAATGAATAAAATGAACAATGTGAGTTACATTTTAGACACAGTATTGTTAATATTGTTTTTTTTTTCTTCATTTCACCAACGGAAAAAAATTCAAAATTATAAACAGCAGAACAGAGCCCCCATGCAACTGACAGAAATGTTTTGTTATACTGACTGAATCCGTGTTTTGAACTGATTAAATGACCTATTCAATAAAGATGGTCACTTGCTTAATCTGAATGAATCAGTCATTTGAACAAATCGGTTGAATAAATGACTCACTCACTCATTAAGACAGTGACTTGCTGACACCTACTGGCAGTTTAGTTTCATATTTAAAGTACATTTTAATTAAAAAGTTAAAATTAGAAAAAAAATATTAACATATTTAAATATTGAATTGCATTTATGCAAGACAAATTGTAAAGGCTGTGTAAATATATTAATGTAAATATATTAATGCCACTTCTCATTCTGTGTCACCTCTGTATTGCAAAGATGGATTTTGTTGATAATGGTTTCATTTGATTAACAGCCATAATGTATAGGCTACTAGGCTAGTATTAATTTTTTTTATTTCTTCAGGTCTTAAAAAGCCTTGAATTTGACTTTAAAAAATGTGCAGCAACCCTGAAAGAGAAAAACTAAATAAACAAAGTAAAAATTATTTAAACTGATAATTTAGAAGCACTTTAACTGTGAACATTCCACAATGCTCGCAATCACCATGCTCTGCCTCTTCCCCGTCCAGAAATCATGTTTATGAATGAGATTAACAGTACTGTAGTATGAAGCAGAGCAGGACCGAGGCCGCTGGCGCGTTTGATAATGAGAGATGAGCGCAACACACATCTCAAGAGCGGTGTAACATTTATTATGTTGCAGTCGGTGCTTCCGCTTCTTCTGGTCATTCCTATGTGGGGAAAATCAGCACTTTTTTATCATATTAGATATAGTTGTGTGTTGAAAGTAGTTAAAGTGCTCTCTGTTCACTCAGCAGCTGCAATGAGACACTTCGATCGATATTAGGCATGGTAAAACATGGTACTAGATGTAAATCAAGAAAACAAGATTTAAACAATAAGACTTACTGTGTTGAGCTATATAAAATAATTTGTTTTCTGTCAATGACTGTATCCATCCAAACAGTTGCTCACCTGTGTAATAAAACAATAATATATTAAAGGGTATTTGGTGTTTCCATGGTTTCTACAAAATAAAACAGGAAACCGAGGGTAACGCTCAGTGGTTCAGATGCTGGGAATCTATGGAGACTCTTATGTTCATTGGTACATCCAAAAACAGAACATTTGTAATGTTTTTGGCGCAAACATTGTACATCTCCAGCTGCTACAGTGAGGAAACAGAAATGGCAGACTGTTTTGACTCTCTCAGGGCGGTATGATACCATTGTCATAGATACTATTGTCATAGTCACCAATCATGGGCTAGGCTTCCCCCTACTCTTATGTAAGAGAATTGAAAATCTGGAACCACTCTATTGGAGAGACTGTTTATGATTTATGGGGATTAATAAAAAATAAATGGGTGAATTTTTCCATTATATACTGTTTGTTTACCCACACTGTGGACATACATCTGTGTTCAAACACCTTATAAAAGTGAGTTTTGCATAATAAATCCCCTTTAATAACTGCTCAGAACCAGGATGATAACATACACACACACATGGTTGCATTCTCTCTCCTCTTCTCTCCTTTTACTTTACAAATAACTACAACCAGGAAGTATGAGTGTCATAGTGGTGCATTGATTTAAGAACATCACATACAGTACATTATGGAGTTTTTAAGTGGTGTTTTATGAAAATAAATTAAAGAAATCTTGTGTACTTTACATTTATTATTATTATTGCATTTGCTTTTCAAATATTCCTTTCTCAAATTCAACATTTGGCTCAAATTCAGAAGCCCTATCATCAAAGTCCATAAACAATACTACACAAGTTAAAGGAAATACCAATCTGGACTACATTATACAGGTTCACTTGAAGTGAAAATAGACGTGGTTTGTGCCAACCACAGTGTGGTTAAGAATTATTGGCTGCTAAAAGCATGAAACCATCAATTTTCAAATTTGTAAAGTGTAATTATGCATATTGCTGGCCTTATGCAATTCATAGCAATTTTCATAAATGTTATTATTTTGGCACTTTTTTTAATGTTTTTGTCAATTTTGTATGATACTGTGCTCTGTACTTGGTCACCACTTCATATCCAATTGTAAAAAAAAACTGGTGAAGGAAAACCAGTTGAAAACCACAGATGTGCACTAACACAAAAGGATTTTCGAGAGAAACAGTTTGGCTGTTTTCAGACTTGGCCAAGAAAAGACCATGGGAGCCAATACAGTGGTGTGAAAAAGTGTTTGCCCCCTTCCTGATTTTTTTTTTTTTGCATGTTTGTCACACTTTAATGTTTCAGATCATCAAACAAACTTAAATATTAATCAAAAATATAACACAAGTAAACACAACATGTAGTTTTTAAATGAAGGTTTTTATTATGAAGGGAAAACAAAATCCAAACCCACATGGCCCCCATATGGAAGACTTGCTGTGATAAATGGAACCATGAATTCTGCTGTCTACCAGAAAATCCTGAGTGACAATGTCCGGCCATCTGTTCGTGATCTCAAGCTGAAGCGAACTTGGGTTCTGCAGCAGGACAATGATCCAAAACACACCAGCAAGTCCACCTCTGAATGGCTGAAGAAAAACAAAATGAAGACTTTGGAGTGGCCTAGTCAATGTCCTGACCTCAATCCTACTGAGATTCGGTGGCATGACCTTAAAAGGCGGTTCATGCTCGAAAACCCTCCAATGTGGCTGAATTACAACAATTCTGCAAAGATGAGTGGGCCAAAATTCCTCCACAGCTCATTGCAAGTTATCGCAAACGCTTGATTGCAGTTGTTGCTGCTAAGGGTGGCCCAAAAATGTATTAGGTTTAGGGGACAAGCACTTTTTCACACAGGGCCATGTGGGTTTGGATTTTGTTTTCCCTTCATAATAAAAACCTTCATTTAAAAACTGCATGTTGTGTTTACTTGTGTTATCGTTGATTAATATTTACATTTGTTTGAGGATCTGAAACATTAAAGTGTGACAAACATGCAAAAAAATTAAAAAAAAAAAAAAAAAAAAAATCAGGAAGGGGGCAAACAGTTTTTCACACCACTGTATATTTGATCTACTATTGTAAATGATAGCTGCGCAACAGCCAAGTTTCATATGAATTACAGCATTATTCTTCATGTTTCCATCACACATAAGTCAAATCTGACATTAAAGAGATAGTTCACCCAAAAATGAAAGTTTGCTGTCAATTTACTCACCCTCAGGCCATCCAAGATGTAGGTGACTTTTTTTTCTTCAGTAGAACAGTAAAGATTATTTTTAGCTGAAACCATGGTCCTTAGTGATTTATATAATGGAAGTAAATAGGTGCCATTACTTTGAGATTCAAAAAAACATATGCAGACAAAAAATTAATACCCGCAGCACCTGACAATACATTGAGGTCTTAAGAATCTAAACAATCGGTCTATGCAAGAAACTGAACATTATTTACAAAAGTTTTTTTTTACCTCTAATTCACAGCCTTGGCAAACAGTCCTGAGCGCATTCATGACAGTCTGGAGCGCAAGCTTTTTGTCGCATGATGACGTATGCACAGACCGATCATTTCGCTTCTTAAGACCTCAGTGTATCTTTAGGAGCCGCAGGTATTAATTTTGTTTTGTTAGCATAGTTTTTTTTTTTTTTTTTATCTCACAGTGATGACACCCATTACCTAAAAATCTTCTTTGCTGTTCTAATGAAGAAAAAGTCACCTACATCTTGGATGGCCTGAGAGTGAGTGAATTAACAGCAAAGCATTTTGGGGTGAACAATCCCATTAAGCCACAGATTGAATTTCATTAACTAGCTCACAGTTGCTCTTCTATTAACAGGACAGTGTGCCCGCAATAACTAGTAGAACCACATTTTAAACCAGTCTGAAGTTTGTCATAATGTCTGTGAGTGAGTAGCCTTAGCATGATGCAAGGTTTGTTGCTGACTTCAAACATAAAAGGTGAAAAGTTTTAGCAGTGTGCACTTGATCTAAGCCCTGTGTATAGCATATAGTGATGGCCAGGTGTAGTGATAGGTCACGGTGTACTTTTTTTCTGTATGGTCATGCTCAAACACAGCCTTTATCCTCATCTGTTCATTAGCTGTCACAAATCTGTTCAAAGCTGTTACAAATTTCGTTGGATCTCACGCTCAGTATATCATGTACACCTATGCGTAGGGCCCAGTGAACAGTGAAGTGTGGGAGGGACAGGGAGGCCAGTGAAAGTAGAGCAGAGCTGCCTGGCAGAGAGAAGAAGAACCAGGCCTACTAAAAATACAGTATCTCTAAGGAGGACAGAAATACACACACACGTTGGGTGTGTGCTGTCAAAAAAAAGAGAAAGAATATAAGGGTAACGTATAAAACAGGCCAAGTTGATATGTAGGACTGTTCTTTACAGAGCATGTATGCATATGATTTACATGACTTTGATCTTTTTCTGTGGATGCCTGAATGAAAAATGAAAACTTCCAACCTTGGTCAACAGTGGACGCACTGTTGTTAAAACCCCATGTCGCATGACCCAGAAACATTGTGCTGCTCTTTCCCAGTTGTCTGATTGACATCTGTTAAATATAAAGTTGATGTGTGCTCAGAAGGGGGATGCTCTGTCTGTATTCTCCAGTATCAGACACAAACCCCAGCATTCTAAGCAGGGGCTTATTTTCACTGACTCATAAAGCTTCTTAGAGAGAAAAAACATTGAGATATACACAATAAAGCATAACACTGACCTTCAGCTTACACACACCATCTGACCAGGTATGCATTAACACACATGCACCAAGGTTCTAAATTCTGATCATGGTGCCCCACCTATCTGCATATTTTGTATGCTAAAACACATTTCTTTCTCAAAACCTTAAACACAAAACCAAATCTTCAAACTACATTCAGAGAACTCTTGACTCTTTTGGCAAAATCAAACAATTTGGCTCAGAACCATTTTATCTATGCTCAGAATCAAATAATGATTTCAAATCATACACAGCAAGTCAATATTATAAACCTTACAGATCATTCATTAGACACTACATCAAAAAATGGAGAACAGCATCCAAAGCATGTAGTTACAGAAAAAAAAGAATATTGTAACAAAGTAAACAAAATTTGCAATTACGTAAAAAGTATAGTAATTACAACATATTGTAGTAAGGTGAATAAATTGTATACTGTATGCACTGCAAGTATAGTATTGTTCTGAATAATGTATAGTAGGCCTATCAAATGTATATTCAGCACTTGCATACTGTGAAAATACAGTAACCTGACTGCAAAAAGCCAAAAATGTAAAAAAAAAAATTAAATAATTAAATAAATAAAAAACAAACAAAAAAAATGTCTGTGTGTGTTTGCTCTGGTTAGAGTCAATGTAACTTTAAACAGAAGCAACATTACTTTACTGGATAACAGATAATAAAAGATAACTATGTATGTATGTATGTATTTAAAATGCATGCCTACTTTGATACAACCGATGGTTGGTTGATTTATCAATCAATCAATCAATCAACAAATAGTCTACTGGAATTGTATTAGATCTATTATTAAATAAATTTTATGTGCAAACAAGAGATTAATTTCAAAATTACAGCTATTATTCTTATACATGCATCATTGGGATCTCTGGGACCCCAAACATAACAGTCAATCACAACAGAACAACAGGGATAAGTATACATAAACAAAAAAAGATCAGTTAAAATATTCGCCCATCAATATCTATAACATATTTACTTGTCATTTAATGGTTTGGAGTGTTGGTTTGGAATTACACAAAAAAATTAACTGCTCAAATGCTTTTGCGTTTCACGGTCATGATGTTTATATTAGTAAATATGAGCATGTCTTACATGTTTTTAAGCCAGTATATCTCTTTGTGCGTTTCATAATGTCTTACCTGTCTGCTCCTGAGCCCACACTCTGGTCAGCTCTGTCTGCGAGAGACAAATCAACAGCAGAGTACACAGACCCATGTCCACCTTGCAATCCTTCTCTCACTCTCCTTTCTCACGTTCCTCTCCTATCCTGTCTTTTCACTCCTCCTCTCACTCCTCCTCTCTCTCCTCCTGTTACCTCTCTCTTCTCTGAGTTGGGTTTTACATACTCTCCTTTTCCTCCTCCCTCCCTCCCTCCCTCCCTCCCGCTGTTCTTCCATCCCTTCTGGCTTTTTCATTCTTTCTGTGAATTGTGGGATATTAAAGACAGTAATGCTGGAGCTCAGAGAATTATGGCAGAGAGATCAGCTAAAACAGTTCCACTACTATTCTAGGTATAGGCTATTCTTTATTTCTCTTCTCTCTCTTTCTGTAGAAGTCTGTCAAGACTGTGGTTTGTTGCTTGCTGAATACTGTGCAGTATTTGCCACATACTATTTTACAGTTTTTTAACAATCAAATAAGACAAATTTCTTGAAACCTTTACCCATTTTCTCACAACATTAAACACAAAGCCAAATCTTCAAACTACATTCACAAAACTACTGACTTGTAGCAGCCCGGTTGAAATAATAAAGGATTTAGCTCCTCCACTGATGTTGTACTTTTCCTCTCTTTGTTTATTGTTCTTATTAATTCCACAACACTGCCACAACACCGTAAGAGCTAGAACAGATGAATAAACAATATTGGAATTTGTAAATAATTCACATTCATGTAAATGAAACAAAACAATTGACCATATAGCAAAAATTACTAAATGAATACTAACATTTATCCCAAACAACATAAAATGACTCATAAATCAAGCAAATACATATAAAACAATCACAAAGACAAAGTACACTACATTTATGCAAGTATAAATATACATGGATACCTTGTTCTCCTTTCCAACCAGGTGCTAAACAATAAAGACAAAAAATACAAAAATACTACAAAAATAAAACAACAAACAGTGACTAGATGCCTAAATTCACTTGAAAGTATCCTTAATACTATTGTTAAACTCCGTGAATCCGTAACTGCATGGTTTCGTGTCTCTGTCCATAGATATACATAATAAAGGCTAGATGTCTTACGGTGGAGTCTCAAACGATGCCAGACTTTTGTGCAGCCTAGTAAATGGCCCAACCCTGAAGAAGTTAAAATAAACATGTAATAATTCAAGGTATTTTATTATAATAGTAATATTTATATTATAAAAGTGTATATATATATATATATATACATATATATATATATATATCATGTTGCCATTCTGTACACTGAGTCTTAGTAGCCTATATATTGATATAACATAAATACCTTGTGCGTGTGTGTATATTCATTGCACCTATCTGTTCTGTTCAATGTAAGTCCATGGTTATAATTATTCATAAGTATGCAGTGTCATAAGTACATCTCTGACGTTTATAACAAATTGAGCAAGTTATGGTTATTTAAAAAGAAAATGCACCATTAAAACACAATGTTACGAGTGAGCGAGCTGACTATAACAAGATGGCCACCAGGTGCGGACGTTGACCTCCATTGGCCAGCAGCACGGACGAGACATCTAGCCTTTATTATGTATATCTATAGCTGTGTCCCAATTCATGGGCCGCGCACTTCGGAGTGCATGAAAGGGGTGGGGTTTTGGAGTGGAGGGTTGCCAGGTCTGTGCAACAAAACCATCCCAAAAGTAGTGTAACCACAGCACAAGTGTAAAAGAATCCCAATCCCAGACATGGCAACAATGAGCCGAGCGTCGTTACATGGCTAGCAGCTATGTGACAGACAGCTGACAGTTGACGTTTGTGTGTGCATTTTAAAGTTTTATGACTTTCTATTGTTAGAGTTAGAGTTACAAACGATCTACTCTTATCATCCGATCGTGGCTGTATTTCTCTATTAGTGTTATTGGATCTCAGTGCTGCTTTTGACACTATCGATCACAACATTCTTTTAAAAAGACTTGAAAACTATATTGGCATTTAAATAATATGTGACCAGTCACGGAAAGTAGTCGACACAAGTCGGTTCTGGGGCATCTGTTATTCGCAGATTCTGAAAGTGCAGTCTCCAAGCTTTCCAGCGATGTGTAACACATGGAAATCTGATAATATTTGGAGAAATTGTGGCCATTTGAAGGTAGGCACTCAAAAAAGCTCTAATGAGAGAAAAACCCCTTTAAAGTTTCTGCAGTTCTCACCTATTCTCACCTGCTGGGAGTGACAATAGGGCTCATTTACATCTCATTTAGATAAGCCATACCCCCTGTAAAGCTGCATGGACCGCATACTATTAATAATAAAGGATAATGTGCATTGTAAATGTCAGTAATTTATCTTTTTTGACTTTTATAAAAATGATTTAGAGGCTGAAAATGATTTAGAGATAACATGTTGCAAGACACCCCTTTAAAATCTGGCCATCATTTTTAATGTTATTATTTTAATGTTTATGTAAAGTTTATGTTATTTGCTGATTTTCTACATATCTTGGTGAATTGATTTCATTGTGTAGCATTAGGAATTTTTGAACAGGATTCTGTGATAACCATGATCATTTGGGTCACTATAATCATGAAATGAAATTTTCTCACCTGAGAAGACAAAAGAATCACATAATAATGACCTGAAATGACTTGCATAATAATGAGGCCTTTCAGGCAGGTAGGCTGTGAAAAAACCCTCTGTGGTGGTGTATATCAAACATACAGAAAAAACAGCAATACTGTGAAATATTATTACAATTTCAAATAATGGTATTATATACCTATAAAATATGTATTTCTGTGATGCAAAGTGTCTGAACAATTATGTTACCTCTGTGGCATTTCATATAGGCTTTTAGCTTAAAAGCATGCACATTTCGAGAAATATTGATGGATCCTCATATGTTTATGTCAGTTTTCTATACAGAGGAGTAATATTCAATATTTATTGTCATCACTATGAGTGCTGGATACTCTGTTTTTTTAATTCATACTTGCAGCCGGAGGGCGCTCTGTGCACATTTAGTCCACAAATTCATCCAAAGAAGAATAGGAACCAGGAACTAACGGCATGTCTTCTAACCTAGAGGTCGCTAACCATGGCTTTAACATACAGATCAACACATTTCAAGACAATAAATACACGAATGAGACAATGAATGCATGTATTGCCTCAGTATTTGTGTCTGAATAGCGCTGGCTCCGTGGGCGTGGCCGCATTAGCGGATAATGAGCTGAATCACAGACTTCTGACATGGCTCTCTTTTCATACAGATTACATAAACACAGAATGTTTGTTTTCGATTTGACTTACACAAATTAATACCTGACATTTCAACGTGTCTTTAGACATAAGTGTATTTTTTTTTTGTGATTAGTATTCATAAGTTACAGTTCATTTTCTGAGAACTATCAGATTGGACTTTGTTCAGAGGGAGACGAGAGATCACGCATCATGTTAGTTTTCTTTATTTTACAAAAAGCACAACTTTTTGTTTTTACTCTGAGTGTACACAAATAAAAGACATTCTATAGTTTCAATTGATATATTAATTATGTCTCTATGACAAAAAAATGACGGAGTATTTTAAGTCTGTTTTGCTGCAATGTGCACAATAAGTAGCCAAGAAACAAAAGCCGGCTATCCAGTATGGAAATACACACAGACAATGACACGCCCCTACTGCGTGCTAGAATCTCCGAAAAACAAGCAGATTTCAACCTCAAAATGTACGCTTTTAAATATACTAAAACTGCTATCTCAAACATGGAGAGGCTTCTTCGTGATCTCAACTAACAGATTCTGCAAAAAAAAGAAAATCACCAATTTTGAAAAAAAAAAAAAAACGCTTCTTTCTCATTTTGCTCGATAGTTTTGCTGCCGACTTGTGTCCCTGGTCTCCGTGATGGGTCACATATTTATATTGACACATTTTAATGCACTGTATTCTTCTTGAGAAAAGTGGGGAAAAGCGGCCTTTGAAGTGCGATTCACCGCGGCGCAGTGGTCGGAGGAAGAAATGAGATGAGTTATGGGGTCAGAAATGTGAGCGGCAATGGTTTGCAGCATGGGATCCAACGCTTGGAGGGTGAGGAGATCATCAGCAGTGAACTGAGGTGAGAGTGCAACATGGGAGGAGGCGGGGGTTTGCGCGCCAACGGCATGCTGGCGGCGGGTTATGGCTGCAACTGAAGGGTATGTTGGGGTGGGATGGAAGGACATTTCCAAGACTCTCCATGTAATGCACCTGCTTTGGCGAGGGCATCGGTTTGGTCACTGAGATCTTTGTCTTGCCCTGGTTGGCGTGAATGACCACGGACCCTTTTCCAATAGATGATCATGTCATGTGTTCCTGATGTTTCACAGGCTTGTTGTTAGTTGTCTTGAATCCGTTCCGTTTCCATCCAGCTAGATGGTATGTGAAACTTAGACAGGCGTAGTTCGAGTCAGTACATATCAGGAGTTTTTGATGTTGTGGGAGGCGGCCAGTTGTAGGGTGATGAGGATGGCTGCTATCTCTGCATATTGCGATGAGTGAGGGCCTAACTTGAACTGTTGTGGTGGGCATTGTTGAGCCAGACCACGCCTGCTCCCGCTTTCAAGTTGCCCTGTTGATTGTAGGAGCAACCATCGACATATGCTGTGGTCATGCCTTCACACACATTCTCCTCGAAGTACCTATAGTTTGTCAGTTGCGGTGGTGCCGGTTCTTTGGCTTCTGCTGAGGTATTCAGCATGTCTGTTGAACAGGTCTGACAGGCTGCTAGCCCGTTTTCCAGTGAGGATTTGTTGTTTTGGGCATATCTTGCCACGACGTCTCGTCCTAGGAGCGTCATTAACCATGTAGCTATGCGGGCGTTGGTTACCACGCCATCCCTGATTCTTTGGCTGTTGAGGAAGGTCACTGGTTGGTGACGTTTCAATGATAACCTTCTGAGCTCCAATGCAGTTGGAGAAATGCTGAATGGCCCATACAGTGCAAAGCAAGACTTTTCCGCAGTCTGAGTATTTGCATTCTTGGGGAAGCAAGGTTTTGCTGGCATAAGCGACAACACGTTTGTCTTTGTCATGGAGCTGGTACAGGCCTGCGCTGAGGCAATGATTGGAGAATCCAGCTTCCAGATAGAATTCTTTTCCTGGGTCGGGGTAGGCCAGGCATGGGGCGGAGCACAGGCGTTGTTTGAGCTCGCTCATGGCTGTGTCCTGGGCTTCCGACCAAACGAAGTGTTTGTCCTTCTTCAGGAGGGAAGTCAGTAGTCGTGCGATGTCAGCATAGTTCTCGATGAATTGTTGTGAGTAGTTGCACACTCCCAGAAAGCTTTGTAGCTCAGAGATGTTAGTGGGCGTCTTTATGTATTGTATTGCTTGTGTACGGCTGGACTGCAGTTCGATGCCGCCTTGTCCGACGAGCAAGCCAACATAATTTACCTTGGTTTTACACCATTGTCCTTTGTGGAGGGCAATTTTCACTCCTGCTGTTGTCAGCTGGTTCAGGACGTGGTCGATTTCTTTGAGGTGGTCTGCCACATTGTTGCTTTTTACAAGGATATCATCAACATAAATGAGGTTGCTTCTGGCTCTGGCATCGGGGCACGCCTTGTTCAGAAAGATGTTGAATTCGGCTGGATAGTTGGCATAGCCGAAGGGGCACCTTGTGAAGGTGAATTGTTGATTGCCAAAGGTGAACGCCAACTTGTGTTGGTCATCAGGGTGGACAGGGATTGTCCAAAATCCTGAGGCGACATCCAGTGTGGATAGGATCGTTGAGCCTTTGATTTTGGGAATCTCTTGGTCCAATTGAGTCATAGGCCATCGCGATAAGGGAACTTGCTGGTTCAATTTACGATAGTCAATGGTGGGCCGCCATTTGCCGTTGGGTCTCAGGACTGGCCATACTGGGGCAGTGTAGGTGCTGTTGCAGGGTTGGATGACTCCCTTTTGTAGCATGGAGTCAATGATATCTTGCACTGATTCGTATGATGCTATCGGAATCTTGTACTGCCGCACAAATGTCGGTGGCGCATTTGGGTGTGTTGGGATGCGCACCATGTGGATATCAGTCAGACCACAGTCCAGGGAATCCTTTGCGAAGGAGTCCTTGTATTTGCACAGAACTTCTTGGTCCAAGTCCTTGGTGATCCATTTCACTGTGGAGGGCATCCGTCTCGCTCAGGATTTGTTGGACTTGTGCATTGAACCCTGCGTAGGGTTCCTCTGAGTCATTTGAGGGACTGTGGGCCTTGACGATCAGTTCTACAGGTGACTCTGTTGCAGTCTGTGTTGACACAGTGTAGACGGCGAGGTGAGTGTCATCTGTAAAGCCTCCTTTACACTGCATGCGTGTGCAGCGCGTTACGGCTGCAACGCGGCTACCGGAACTGATACGCGGCCACTCTAGTCAATGCTCGTGTTTACACCAGCCGCGCCGCGGTGCGTTTGAGAAGCGTCCCAGAAGCGGCTTGCCGCGCCGCTTCGCTAAAGATAGGCGCCTCGCCTATTTTTGATGGATGCCGCTGTAGTGATTTTTACTTTGTCCATCCTAGGACACAAAGTAAAATAGGGATTGGTACTCAAGTCACCACTGACGTTGTGATTTTTGGACACACGTCTCTTAAAGGCAGGGTAGGTAAAAAATGTATAAAAAACTTTTTTTCAAAATTTGTTTAAACTTTATTTATATATCAATACATAATTAAAATGTAAGTACTCTGAAAAAGAAAGTATAAAAATCGAGTGTCTGTAGACCTCTCACGACTGTTTTAAAGACAGCTCATTATTTCCATTCACTCCACCCCCTCCCTTCTGGGCTCCTTCCAAAGCCACGCCCCCAAAACACATGAACGCGCGACTCCGACCACTTAGCTGGAAGACGCATTATTTACCTGAGACGAGCGGAGAGGAAGGAGCACAGTGCATGTAGTGACATCATGTCAGAATCACATGTAATAAAAATAACTTTACAATTATGAAGATAAACAAACAAGATGTATTTTAGTACTCACTATCAAGCTAGCATATTGATATTGGTAAAGTTTAAAATATATATTTTTTGATTCGCTAACGAGCTAGTTATCTATAAGGCAAAGCTAAAAACAGGTTGCATGATACACGTTTTTCCATTACCATCATTTACACTGTGATGAAGATGAATCAACACAACAATTACATCACATTTATAAAATGTCTTGATTACAGATAAACAGAGTAACATACACTCAAATATCAACTCACAACTGCATTGCAGACACAAAATAATAACACACACATACAACAAAGTGTGTACGACACACACAGATACAAGATAAAGACATCAGTAAACATAGGTAGAGAATATAAAAACAAAACAAAGGTGAAAAAAAACGTGCAGGTAAACTTACAGGTGAACATGGTAAAAGAGTTAGACAGAGGGTAAATATAGTTCTAAGAAAAGTTCCTAGATGCGGAGTAACGTTAGACCTACTATCTGTTAAACATGTATTTAGTTATCTAAAGCAAAATTATGCACAATTCAACACTATAGCTATCATCTTGAGCTAGGCCTATAGATTATTTATCGTCTCTACTACGGCTCGCTAAGTAATGTTATGTTAGCTATATTACGCAGCTACGTGTGCTAATGACACATGCTTCATGAAAAAAATAAACAAAAAAATATGTATGATCAAAATACAAAAAGAAAGATTTACCTGTCCAGCAGAAATAAAGCCATCAAGGAGTCACTTTTCAGCCCCTTGAGTTCCCTCAGTTCTCGCCATCGCTGGAAAGCCACGCCAATATTAACTCGCGTTTTATTTCTTTGTTTATCCAAAGACTTTTTGTTCATTGCCTTTTCTTGTACTGTTACTGTCTTCCTTTTTTTGCCTGGTTTGCCTTCACTAACTGCATAGGCCGGTACTGTGAATTTTGCTTGCTGTTTCTCTGCCATTGTTTTGGTATTCCTAGGATCCGTGCCTCTTGAATTCCTCAAATCAAACGTGCGCGCGCAAGTGGGCAGGTCATGTGTGGCAAAAGGGTGGTTGCCATGGTTGCGAGAGAGTGACAGTCGCCTAAGCCAATCCTATGTTTCGTCCCGAATGGAAATAATGAGCTGTGTTTAATACAGATTAAACGGTCTAGAGTCACTCGATTTTTATACTCTTTTTATCAGAGTACTTACATTTTAATTATGCATTGATATATATAGAAAGTTTAAACAAATTTGGAAGAAAGTTGTTTATAAATTTTTTACCTACAATGCCTTTAAGGTGTGGTTATGAGTACATTAGATGACCACTTCCCCCTTTTTCCCTAGTTCAGGGCACCAGTCTAGGTCTGTTACCTTGGCAGTATGAGAACACTCCCAACAGGGGCTTTCATTCATTTAGAATTAATGTAAAGTGGTCAGCTGATTTATCTGAAAGATTGGTGATATTGCTAACTTGTAGAACCTCTTCTGTATTATCAGCACAAGGAAGACACAAGTGTAATAAAATAAATTTTATTAACAAAAAGATAAACAAGAATAACTAACACAACTACTAAATGAATACTATGAGTGATAAAGGAATAAAGTGCATAAGGTACATAGAATACAAGTGATTAAGTTGGGTGTGGCTATGGAAGAGTTACATTATCTTATTGAAAGATAAACTGTTTCTCTGAAAATAATAAGGTGAAGGACCTTATTATGCACCAAACAGAGATTATAGAGATAGAAATAGAGATTATTTGTTATTAACTAACATCAGCTATATTACATCTAATGAGAATTAGGAAATTATATACTGATAATATACAACAATGCCAAGGTCTCTGGAAAGAGGTTTGGTTATGTGATATTTACGTTCCACATGGTTGAGTCCGATGACAGTGACGTCTTCCACTGGTTGTGCGGGGTGACAACGCAGTGGGGAGAGGAGCCAGAATCTGTTTCAACAGTCTTGAACACGAAGCTCTGTGGGATGCTGATCTCCTGGAGCACCAAAGGGTCCTAAAATCTGGAACACGCAGATGAGGCCCTGGTGTAGGTGCAGAAGGTCCTTAACAATCTGGAACATGCAGACGAAGGTACCTTGGATTGAAGGTTTGCTCTCCTGAGCTTAACCTTGTTGCAGATGTCGTCACTGTCTCACTGGATGGAAACTCTGAACGTAGTGTTTGTTGATGTCTCTTTCCTCACAAGCTGGAGGCTTAGAACGTGGTCGTCTCTGTTGCTGCCTCACAAGCTGTAGACTCAGATCATGGGATCTGTTGTTGTCTCTCCGGATGGACCAGAGGCTCAGAACGGTGTTGTGTCTGTTAATGTCTGTCCCCGTGCAGGACAGACTCAGAACGGCGTATCTGTTGTGTCTCAGCTTCGCAAGCCGGGACTCAGAACAATATCTGTTAATGTCTCACTCCTTACAGAGTTAAGACCCAGAACAATATCTTTTAATGTCTATCCCCTTTGACGGACAGACTCAGAACAAGGAGTGTCTGTTGAAAGGGTACCTTTATCCCTTTCCGATGAGGAGGAGATTGCATTTTGGCGCTTCTCCATTCGAGTGCTGTGATTGGCTGCTGGCATCAGAGGGGACACACAGAGTGTGACCCACCCTTCTTTCTCCTGTGGAACTCATTTGCATAAAGCACAGAGTTGGAAGTCTTTACAGTGTCTTTAAAGTTTACCAACGCATTTCTCACTTTCCAAACCACCACCAGAATACCTTTGGCAATATTCTAAACAAATAGAGACTAAACATGATGGAAAAAGATTGAACTGTCATTCAATTGTACATTAACAGCTGAATTTGTATCAGATGTTGCACTACAAATAGCTGTCACTGAGAATACTTATTTCTGTGAATAAGTATCAAATGGATGTGTAGTTTGCATCAGTTCTAAGGTTTGCAAACATAGTTTTGAATGGATTCGGATGGATCTTTGTGATCTCTCTTTGTTTCACCCATTGCTGCTAAGGTCCCGAGGAATTTTTATGGCAGTCTCTGGCCAACCTTAGGAAGTCTAAGAGAGGTCTGGATGTTGTCCTTACATCTTTATCTGATGGCGTTGGACAGTTTGTTTGTGTTAGTCCACCAAGATCCAATCAAAATGTAGCAAACCTTTGTCCACTGTTCTGGACAGAGAGGGGCCCGGCCATAAACTGGTCCCAGGAATGTGCTGTTCACTACACCGCGTCCAAGACGCGCAGCTCAAATACAAAATAAAGTCAAAATAATCACCCTGTGTAGACTCCCGCTCATATTTCACATCACTAGGATGCCAGAAACTGACGACAAGAGATTCGAAGTTGAAAAACTTGAAGTTTCTTTGTTTTTGTTGTCCATAACTGGAATTTTAAGTGTATTAACTTTATCTGTATGGCTACAGCAAAATAAAGTATGGCATAGGAATAAATACAATAAAACAGGACAAAATATAACAATTTAGCCATTAAATACATGAAAAAAGCAACGAAAACAATGTTGGACAGGCAAATTTAGTGGTCTCGCGAATCCAGCCGCTTCGCTTCTGAAATGCTTCTGGTGTGAGTTGACACCACTCAGAGGACGGAACAAAACCTTGCCAGGGCCGTAACGAGCCGCACACACGTTCAGTGTAAACAAAGCTTTAGTTCTGATCGGCAGACGCTTTCTTTCGGCACTGGCAGAATAGAAGTGATGGCGATGATCTCATGGGGCTTTGTGAAAGTTACAGTGTTGTGGCATTCGTCTGAAATTAGTTCGGCTGGTATGTGGCCGATGACAGGAACTGTCAGTTCAAAGTCATGGAATGCCTGGTTGATGAGCCATCCCAGGTGACTGGCTTCTGGCACATTGATGTCTCTGGCCGTACAGTTGTTGAACAACACATACACAGCACGAGATGACACTTCTATGAGAGGTGTGGCTTCCAAGGTCAGTCCTAGTTTTAGGCAGGTCCTGGAAGGTTAGAAGAAGCCTAGCTTACTGTTAAGGGTCTGGCCAGGTCGCATGTTGAGGCGGACACTGACACTCTTGCTGTAAGCGGGGATTGTGGCTTCTTGCTCCTTGATCATGGCACATACATCTGGCATTGTTTGACCAGATCGCAGGTTCTTGAGGTTGACTGAAGATGTCAATTGGTGTGACAGGGGAGCCCATATGATGTCATTCACGGTGTCAACGCAGGCGTTGAGACGGACCATGATGTCTGCTCCTATGTAGATGTCGTGAGGCAGGTTGGGGACAACGAGGAAGTAGTGACTCTAGAGTCTGTCGTTCCATTGTATGTCTGCAGCACAGACGATCTTGGAGGTAGCCATGGTTGTTGACCATGGATTGAGAGGGAAGCGGCTATGCTTCGAGACATGTGGTATGCTCTGATTTGTCTGCTTCAATGTTCTGAAGAGCTTTAGGCTGATAGCGGAGTTTTCAGCCCACAGGGCTAATGCTGCATCAGGCACTGATGTGTCTTGGACATTTATGGCAGTCATGATTTGGAGGGAACCTGAGTCTGATGCTTGCAATGAGCAGAGGAATGGGTCTTGGTTCTTGTTGCTTGAAGTGGAACTTGCTCTTGACTTTGACCTTGCATCGTCAGTCAGTGGATGGGGGGCGGTATCTGTGGCTTGACACTGCGACTCGTTAGAGTTTACTGACTGGAGGGGCAGAGGCTCACGGACTTGTGTCCATATCTTCAGGTGCTTGAAGTCTATTAAAGGTTCAAAGCGGTTAAGCAGGTCCTTCCCAATGAGGAGAGGATATGTGTTGAGTGGTGAG
Source organism: Megalobrama amblycephala (assembly GCF_018812025.1). NCBI lineage: Eukaryota > Metazoa > Chordata > Actinopteri > Cypriniformes > Xenocyprididae > Megalobrama > Megalobrama amblycephala. The sequence goes on along the minus strand of NC_063063.1, from coordinate 11,253,553 downwards.
ACGTATACTGGGTGAAAAAGATTCATCGGTCCCACAGTTAGGTGAATTGGGGCCACATGTTTTAGTTGTAGGCCTGTGTGGGAATATGCTTGGAGGTTCAGTTCACACTCAAGTTTGAAGGTTCCGTTAAACCTCTTTGTTCTGTTTTGGACTTCTTCAAGGAGTTCTGTTGACATTAGGGTGATGTCTGCTCCAGTGTCGATGATGTGTTGTTCGATGATGACGGAGAGGTAAAACTTTCTTGCTATACCTTTCTCGATGAGATCACCCAGGAGTTGGGGGACTGGAGTTTGGGATGATAGAGGTAGGATGTCAGAAATGATCTCGTTTTCTTCGGAGGAGTGGCAGACGACCAAGACAGCACTTTCAGGAACTGGAGTGGTTTCAACAGCAGGTGTTTGTTGGCTGCTGCTGTGATCTGACCCATCAGGTGTTGGATCAGTTTCTGATTGTTTTGCAGGATGTTCAGGTGGGATTTCATGTCCTGGGAGAGAGGTGATGTGCTGTTCTCTGGGGTATGTTGAGTCAGGTGGTCGCTGCCATCTCGTCTGGCCACTAGTCAGGATGAATCTGGTTTCTCTTTCTCTTCCCACTTCTGGTCGTCCTCCTTTCATTGGAATAACTCTTTCATCATCATTTTCATCAGCTCTTTAGAGTCGAAACAAGGTGAAGTCTTTTGTTCTGATATGGATTCATTTTGAGCTCTGTCAGCTTGGAAACTTTGTGAGTTTTTTCGTCGATTCCTTGGGCTGGTTGCTCCAGGGTGTGTTTGTCATTTTCCCTTGGATTCCCATGAGCTTTTCCCTCTGGGGTTTCCAAATGAGCGTGGCTGATTCCAGGTTTTCTCCCAATAACCCTCATGAGGTCTTGATTGGTTCCATGAATTTTCCCAGCGACGTCCAGGTGAGCGTTGTCGTCCCCGTGGTCCATCCCAGCGGTTGTCTCTCTGTTTAGGTCAAGTACCAGCGTGGGAGTCCCACTCTCTGTTGGACGAGGATGCATTCCACTTTTTGGGTGTCGGCTTGGCAAGGTTTTGACGCTGGGTGCCCTCTAGGACCAGCCCCTGACTCTGAGTGTTGAAGTCAAGAACTGCTGTGGTTTTGGTGCTCTTTTCTAAGGCCATCTTCTGTTTGCAGTAGGCTTTGTGCGCCAAGTCTCTTAACTGTTGAGCACTCATTGTGCGTGGACAGGCAAGGACACCAAGATGGTGGCTCACCCCAGGATGGAGGTTTCTCAGGAAGAGAGTTTTGAAGTTCAATTCCTCCTCCATGTTCTGTTCGTTGCGAGACCCAAAGTACGCTAGCCTGAGTCAGCTATAGAAGACTATATAGAGATTCATGACGACCTTGTTTTGTTTCCAGGGCAGCCACTAGTCATTGTTCTGACTCAGGGTCGGCGAACTCTTTAATGAGGGCTTCTCGGAGCTGGTGGTAATCAGTCTTTGTGTGGGCAGGCTGCCGGTCCAGGAAGCTGCGCACTTCAGAGCTGGCTGTGGCTCTGAGCAAATAAAGTCTATTTTTGTCAGTAACATTGGGTCTCATTTCCAGATGGAAGTCAATATCTTGCAGATAACTCTGAACATTTGGACTACCTGGCACATTTGGAGTGATTTTGCCAATGTTTCTGGCGAGCTTGTCAAGGTCTCTGAGGTCCAAGCCATGAGATGATCTGTGGTTGACTGGAGCCCCCTTCTGATCACGTGCCAGTCCGGGAACAGGGGACCCAGTCCTGCTTGGCAAGGGTGAAGTCAGTGTCTGACGTGTTCTTGACGGCTCACAGCGCAATTTATATACGTGCTTGAGTTCCTCTTTAATACTGTCGGACTCTTCCTTGATGTAGTCGAGCTGTCGTTTTAGGTGGCTGACCTCATTTCTTGACTCAGTCACGTGAGTTTCGAGAGCTTTAATTCGACAGTTCTTGTCTCTGAAGTCAGCCTTTCCTTTTTCAGCATAGTCTCAGCATAGTCTGCTGTCGCTTAGTTTGAGGGTGGCGATGAGTGTGTGACTTAAGGAGCCGGTGATCTTGGCTAGTTCTTTGTGACTGTAGCGCTGGCTTGGGTCTTGTTTCATGAGGCTTGTTATATTGTCATCCAGCTGGTCCTGTGTCTGATGCTTTAGTGTTTCAGCAGCCTTGGGTAGGAGGCTGTCTGTTACAACACTTAGCCAGGTCTCCAGATCCTCCCAGTGTCCAGCAGGGTCTGTTGTGCGAGACATGTTTTGACACCGCGAGGGAGATCTAAACCCGAAACTGACACCGACCTTGAAGAAAGGAACGGAACAAAACAAAACAAACAAGCAAGGCAAATCAAAGGTGTAAGGGTGCAATGTCAAGTGTGGGCTAATGAGAATGAGTAATGAGTGTGTAAATGTGCAGGTAAGACTGGTTCTCGACTGTGGTTCTCTTGTGGATGTGCTCGGAGTCTCTGCGGAAAGAATCACTAAGCACACACAGGTAGCACAGCTAGAGAAGAGTAGAAGAAAAGAAGAGCACGAAACAACAGAATAGCATTTAGCAAAGAGCAGAATAATAATGGGGTGCTTCCAGTTTCCCTATAAAATGAAGTTTTGAAAATTAAAGTAAAATTTAATTTCGAAGGATGGTTCTAGACAGGGGTTTGGAAAAAGATTTCAGAGCACCAGGACTGTGATTGTTATTAAAATTCCCTTCAGGGTGAAAGAAAAACAATAACAATGACAGTATTGGTTTCTCAGCTAGTAGGATTGACAACCATGCACCACTTAAAGCATTTCTAGATGTGTGCTTGGGGTTTATGGACGCCTACCAGTCTCCTTGTCGACCTGCTTGAGCCTAGGCTGGGACAGCTGAGAGAGAGAGAGAGAGAGAGAGAGAGAGAGAGAGAGTGAAGTTTTGCTCCCAAAGTTTGGAAAAATTACAGGGTTGCCAGAGTGGTGGCACTGGGGAGTCGCTACAACTAGGGGGTTAGCTTGCTGCGCTAGCAGGAGAAGTTAACTGACCCAAGTATTGAGGAAGACCCCCAAATTTTCCTTTAAATAAATTAATTAAATCAAAGACTAAGGGAGTGAAAGTCTGAGACTAAACTTTATTTTAAATAAAATTTGAATTAAAATTTGGAAATTAGAGTTGTGAATTAAAATTGTAATGGGTTCAGCATTAAACATTGAGAGCAATTATAATCAAATTAATCAATCAAGTATTAAGTCTGAATTAGGGAAGCCCAAACCTAATTACTGAGTAATGAAATTAAAATTTCAAAGCAATAATGATTAGTTAATGATTAAAATTGACAAATGTTTGTAAGCAACTACCATTACTACCATAATCCACAAATATCCATACCATATGAAAGCTAAACTGCAATTGATTATGAAATTGATTTACAATTAAAATTGAAATCGAATTAAAATTCCCAATCAACAATTCACATTCCCAGATGTCATTACAATCAATAAGAGCAGTTACAAATAACAGGAAATGGCATTAAAAGTAATAAGGACGATTGATAATTACTAAAACAAAACAGTGTTTAACCCACAAAAGTAAATTTAGGAGAGAGAACTCTCAAACAAATGAGATTAAAAACCAGGTTTATTAATTTAACATTTGTTACGTTCTTTCAAAGGGGAGATTTTTCTGCAATTAATAATAATAATAATGTTACTAAGATCTCGGCCATCTGAATTATTCGTGTCAGTTTTTGGACACGCAACAACATGCAGGATTTACTGCAACAAATTATTTGATCAAGAATTTTCAAAATAATCCCATTCAAATCAACCTCGGACACGCGCAGTGTTTACAAGTATTAATATCTCATCTCACGAATGAGCGTATATAGGCGGCACATTAGGTAGCTACTCTCTAATGTAACCATGCAGGGATTTTAGCTTAGTTGAAATAATATTGGAACACGCAATATTATCACTATAGCTACAAGGCCTTAAAGGAACAAAAGCAAGGAACACGCTTACTCTGTCCTGGTGCGCTCTCAGGCAACTTTTTATCTTGACAGACAATCTTAGATTCACTTACTGCAGTTTTAACAACAACAACAAAACGTATGAACAAACAACTCGAGTTCAGATTTCATTCATCCACTGCGCCTTATGTGCAATCATTGTTATGACAATCAAAAGCCTCGTTTCTGTCTCTAATCTATCTTCCGGATCAATAGAAAAGATACAATCACACAAGTTACTTGTTTTGTGTTGTAACACCTCCTTTGATTTTTTTAGATGTTACTCTGAGGGGTTCAGCAGATTTGACATGTACTGACATGTAAATCTCTTCACAAAACAAATGATCTTGAAACCTATTTTATTACTCCCACAAGTGCTTATTTACATGTGCCACAAAGTCAATGTATGAAAGTCTTTTAAATGAGTTGAAAGATGTGAAGATGAAGATGAAATGAGCTTTAAATCCACCAGGTTATTTGAGTGTGACGCAATGTTTGAAGTCCTATTATCCACAATGAGAGATAATCCTTCTACGTCGTTTTTGGAGTCCCCCATTATGTGGGTAAAGGCCTTGATCTGTAGCCTCACTACCAGCTTGACTTAAACTGGAAGTGCTCCCACAATGAACACCATGATATGACACATGACACAAATAAAGTCCTTTAGTAGAGCAGAAACTCAGTTCTCAACAAAGGATATTAGAAGAGCAATTAGAAGAGCAAGCAGGTAGCTTGAGTTAAAACCATGAGGCTTATATGCTGGCTACCTCCAGGCACTAGCGCCCTCAAGCTGCTCCTAGTGGTACTACCATTGCTTTACCCACTACACACTAGGAAAACAATAATAATAATGGAGCTAAAATACAATAATAAAACCAGGTAACATCTTGTCTGTTACAGTGTACAAACTAGATTAAACTGCCCAAATTTTTCTCCACCAAATAATATATGTAAGGCTTCACCTATTTATTAGCTCAATTAATTATAAAGAGGGGTAATTAAGTTACAGGGAATAAGAATTGAATCAACTGTAAATGATTCACTGTAAATGATTCAGAATTAATATTTAACACTTCATCAATTATTCGTCCAGCGAAAAATTGAGCTTAAAGTATTTTACCAATTCTGGATAAAATATTATCCTGTGGCCAATAGTAACAATACTTTATTATGATTATTATAAGCAAAGGTAGCTTAGCAGATCTTTAAGTTTAAGACATTAATTTGACACACAGCACAAGAAACTTATTGTGAAATGTATATGTGAAAATCAAAACAAGGTATTGACTACTTCTACTGATTACAAGAAACTAAGGCTAAACGCACACACACACACACACACATTCGTGGAGTTGATATGAGCTATGAAAAGTCCCAAGTTCAGTGCTAACTGAAATCGTAACCTGAGAAAAATCACAAAAGCAGAGCTTTGGCTTGATTCTTTCCGTTTAAAGGAGTTTCACCAGTTTCCAGCAAGAGAGAGAGAAGTTTTGCTTGTACCTGCATTCACTCTGACAGCTGAGGTAGTTGGGTGTTCCGCGGAATCCCGGCCTGGATTGTTCACGGATTGTTCACTGGATAGTTCACGGAGTGTTTGTGAGTTCTGGATGTGACGGCTGTTGGGTGAGAAGTATCAGCTGCGCGGCTCGTGGATGAAGATAGTCAGCGACTGTTAGATGGAAAATCAGCCACGGCCATTAGATGGGACAAAGCAGTTGTGGTGCTTAGATATAAAGTTCAGCGATGGTGAAAGTATCGGTTCTTCAACTTCTTTTCAGCATAACCCAAGCAACTTTTCAGCCGTGGTCAAAGTATTGGTTCTTCAACAACTAGCTGTTTGGACAGCATAGTTTTAAAGGAGAAAGTTAGCTCAATCCTCAGATGTGGTCCTCCAATGAGACGTTGCTACGGAGCTTAGACACGCCCCGTCTATTGTCCATTGATTATATCACGTGATATCTGTGGAACATTTTCCTGTTTTATTAGCAACTTTATAACATTTCTTAATATCTTCCTGATACCGAATTTCAATGTTTCATGCACACAGAATTAAAGACAATAATAAATCCTATAATTTGAACTCAAACATGACACACCTCTCACACACATTACTAACCTTAACCTGATAAAACGATGATTACAATAATGCATTTTAAGAAAACCCACATATATAATGTTTGTGTGTGTATGTGTCTTAAATAGCTGGCTGACGTGAATCAGGTGCGTCATAATCAGGCTAGGTATGTGGGGATTTGTAGTCCAGTTAGTACTCGGGAGAGTGAGACCTCCGGTGGCCGATCGAGGGAACTTCGCTGGCGTTCGTGACAGAGCCACCCCGGTTTCAACAGTGATACATGGAAGGTGGGAGAAATACGATAATTAGAAGGCAGTTGGAGTCAATATGACACTGGATTAATTTGGCAGCCGAAGGTCCCGGGTTGAAAGCCACACCCACTATCCAGGCAAGTAGTTGGGGCTGGATCGACGATGACAATCAGCTTGCACCTTACTCCTGTTTATGGCCCGTTGTAAGAGGACATGGGCCTGATTGAAATATCTATTTTATGAATTAAGATAAAAATAATTTTTTTTAAAGCTTTAAGAGATTTTTAACTTTAAGAAAAGTATGATGATAAATGAAACATATAAAAAGGGTTTATATGAAACAGTATTAAAGCATATGAAATAGTGTTTATATGAAATAAGATGAAATAAACTGAAATTATTATTATTAAACCTTTATTTAACCAGGATATAGAACTCTTGAGATTTAAAATCTCTTTTACAAGAGGGCCAAGAGGCAGTACATTTAGTTGAACATATAGCAAATACAATAATTTACAGAAATACATAAAATGCACTCAAAAACAATTACAATCAAATGACTCAGAAACTAGATCCTTTAAAATACCATTAAAATCATTTAGTGATACCAACTCTTTTAAATGTAAAATAAATAGAAATTATTTGAAAAAATATATGTATTTTGAAAGCTTTAAGAAGTTTGTTTTCCACCTTAAAAAGTACTGATGTTAAATAACGCAGTTGAAATTTTATGAATTAAGATAAAATAATATTTTTGAAGTTTTAAGATATTTTTAACTTTAAGAAAAGTATGATGATAAATGAAACATATGAAAGGGTTTATATGAAACCGTATTAAATAGTACTGATGTTAAGTAACGCAGTTGAAATAGTAATTTTATGTAATAAGCTGAAATAGTATTTTTAAGGCAACTTACTAGTTGAGTTGAGATGCATGCAGTCCATTTGCTAAACTGAAAATGAGTTTGTTTCCCGTATTGCTGTGGGCTGGTCCAACTCTGTCTGCGGATGTGATTGGTTTGCAATGTGTCAAACTATTAAAAGTGAGTTAGGGTGGATATAACACCTCCTATGGTTTATTATCGAGGGATGAAAGCTAAATCTTTCTTCCTTCCTTCCTTCCTGGCTCCCCTGACACTGACAACCTGGGAGACACCCCAAAAAATGACACCTCATTTCTGACGCCTACTGAAGATATTCCATTTGTTTTATTTTGTTTTTATTAAGACTTTTACTCTCTTTTTCTATTGCATTACATATTTGTAGTTTACATGACAGAAATCTTACCAAACATTTTAATCTTACAGTTTTTAAATTGTTTACACACTAAAAGTGTTACTCTATGCCTGCTCAATGAATCTTGTCAATACCTTCTCTCTATGTTGCAAGTAACAAAAATAAGATTCTAATGAAGAAACAGTCAGATCAAACCATAAGAGATATTGTGGTCATGTCCAGACATGTAGGGATTTCCATGTTTCCACATTTGAAGTAATAAATAGTTCAAATAAATAAAATAAATAAATATATTTTATAAGCTGTTTTGCTCATGGGACAAATTTCGCTCAGTTAGCACAAACACACACAATTGGTTCTATATAAAGGAATTTCTCTCTAGTTTAAATTAAATGAATATAAATAAAATATATAAGACAATGAATAATAACAAATATGTTACTAACATTTATTTAAACCTTTATAGTTATAGTTTTGTCTAAATGAAAATATAAATACAAATAAATAAATACCATAACTTTAAAATGTTAGATCAAAAAGTTCATTCAAAAAACATACACTTCTTTTAAACGATTATAAATAGTATTTATGATTGTATATAACACTCCCTACAATAAATGTGCTACTAAAACAATGTTAAACATTTATTATAGTTTTTAGTTAAATAAAAGTATAAAAGATCTTATATTTGAAGATGTAACTCCTTAGGCTATATGATGTATATTTATTGAATGCAATAAGTTGAAACAAACTCTCTCTCACCCTATCTCTCTAACCACTTCTCACACCAAGGTGTGGAATGTGAGACAGTCACAGCAGTGGGGCAGGGAACAATCTGTGGATACTTCCACATGTGGGGATTCCATGTTTTATGGGGGGTTTTCCATAGACATGATTTTTGTAGTGATTTGTAGTATATTTTAGCCCATACACAAACACACGACCCTCACAGAAAACTTTCTGCATTTTTACATTTAAGTAATAAATAAATAAATATATTTTAAAAGCTGTTTTTCTTATGGGACAAATTTTGCTCAGGGGGAAAAATGTGTGGTATTACTATACTTTTGGCCGCATTTTGTCCACACAATTAAAAGCAATTCATCTCTATTTTAAATGAAATGATTATAAAAAAATATATAAGACAATGAATAAGAACAAATATGGTACTAACATTTATTTAAGCCATGCTTCAGACCCTCACATGGACGGGTGAAGTCAGACTACATGAGCCTCTGTGTCACGGCATATGTTAAGACTGCCAACTCCTTTCCAGTGAATGTTTTTGTACTAAATTTATTACAAAGCACAATCTTAAAAGTTCAAAAATGATCTTTTAATTTTAAAAGGTTGTTTAAATCCAGTCTTTAAAGATTTAATAATCTTTTTATCTTTCTGGAAGTCTGCTGTATAAAGATAACATCTGACAAACGATGGTAGAAATGATTTGCTTAAATTTTACCTAAAGTATTATTTTTATTTTTATTAATCAAGAACTGTAAAATGTTGAAATCAAAAACCTGTACTTAGTTGTCTTAGATCTTATTTCTCAAAGATTGAAACAGTATTTTCGTCCATGCAACACACAAAGTTTTTGAAAAATCTGTACGTTTTTAAGATAAACTGCGAATGTTTAATTTGATTTTTAAAAATCGAAATGTGAAGGTGTCTGTGTGTTTGATGCCTCACAACTCTCACGTAACCTCGAACGAGGGCTTAACATTGCTCTTGTTTAGCTTAAGTTGCATCTTTAAGAAATTCACACATATTCAAACAGAGACCAGGTGTTCCTCTGTGCTGTTCCCATGAAAAAATTTGTCTTGAGTGAATATTTAATTTTACTCGTCTTAATTCGAAGCAATATATTATTTTAAACTTCAAATAAAAAAAGTGGTCATATGTTGTCATACTCTTATGGTGTGCCTGAACTCAGCATCTGACATAAGTGCAATATAGATCATGGCTACTGCAAAATAAGTTACATTCAAAAATTAACTTTCACTGTTGTTAATTTCACTCAATCCATCCCTGTTCACATTACTAAAAAAAAAATAAAAAAAAAACAACAACATGAACTTAATTTAACTGAGTTGTTTTTACTAAAAATGAATATTGTCAGGTTTACTTAATAAGTGTTTGTTCAGTCAACTTAACATTGCTGAGTGAAACACAAATTAATGTAGACATAACTAACTGGGCAGTGGATCCGTAGTTTCCGGCATGCTTTGCACGGGTCTGCATTAGGAGAGAAAATTTTCCGTTTTTCAGTAAAGGGAAATATGTTGGTTGTTTATGATAGTGTTTAATGCTCAGTTATATTGGACATTTAGAGAAGTTTCTGTAATGTTTTTGAATTTTGTGGTTACCATTATGCAGAAGAGTGTCGCCTGTGTTTAGGCTGTGTGCACTCGTATATGCATGTTTAGGATGGAATTCTTGATCGCAGTTCAAACGAGTTTGATCAATGAGTTCATTTTGAGTGCATTTTGTATAACAAATAGGTAACTCAATAAGGTAAATTAAGTCAAAAAATGTATTCACCATACATAATAAACATGACATAACAATAAACTGCACATATATATTATGTAACTGACAAATTCAAATGATTTGTATTTACGTTCTGTCAGCTTTAAATTGTTATTTGTACGATTTACTCAATATAGTTGCGATACTTTTTATTTTTATTTATTTATTTATTTTATTTTTGTAAGTAAAACCAGCAGTTCAGTTTTTGAATGTGGTTTTTATCAATGTGGAAACATACCCTTTACTGAAAATATACAAAGATGTATAATATCGGTTATCTACTCAAAAATAGATGTAGAATTTTAAAAATGTTGATGCGACATTTTTTCTGTTGGTCGCAGTGATGACTCTAGCAGGAAGAATGCCCTTTGACACCCAACGCTTTTGCAGGGTGTTAAACACCCTACAAGGTAGTCATTAATTTCAGTTGTTTATTTGTTTATTTTTCAACTGAGTGAATTCACACATGTGAGGTCTTTCAGAAGAGTTCCTGAGAGAAAATATAATTGTGCTTAAAAACCAAACATTAGGCCAAATCACTACCTGGCATGTTCACATTAGACCCTGATGTACTGCGATAGTATATATATATATATATATATATATATATATATATATATATATATATATATATATATATATATATATACTGTTAAATACTAGTGTATGATGTCTGTTAAATATGTTTATTTGTGTTTAAAAACCTTACATTTATAATTACATTTTAAGGTGACGCAGGTCACACAAAGCCATCTGATTTTACTTTTCTTATTTCTACAAAGTTTCAATTCCTAGTAAATATTAATTAAACATATGATAAAACAAGAGAATAATGTTGACAAATATGTTTTTAAAGAAATAGGGATTACCATAGTCCAAACAGTTCCTCACATAATGACACCATTAAGGAAGGTCGACACATCTACTGTCTGTGTGTGTGTGTGTGTGTGTGTGTGTGTGTGTGTGTGTGTGTGTGTGTGTGTGTGTGTGTGTGTGTGTGTGTGTGTGTGTGTGTGTGTGTGTGTGTGTGTGTGTGTATGAACGGACGTGCTGGCCAGATGAACTGCTGCTGTCCATGAGTAGCTAGTTTTACCCCAAATCAAATATTGTATTACACTTTTTCTTCATACCTGTGTTCTGACACAATGTCATTAATTAATGCTTTTTGTTTTATAAAATGCTCACACTACTTTTATCAGCCTGATAAATATGGAGTTAATGCATGATGAAACAAGAGAATCATACTACCAAATTCTTTTGACACAATGTTTTTAAGAATAAAACACAACTAAACCAGATACCACGTCATTTTTCTTTTTGACAAACCCCCATTTCAGACGCAACCGTGAAGTGGAATAGGTCTTATTCTCAAAGTTTTGGAATTGATGCAAACATGCGATACAGGTATCTGGCTAAAACCTCGTACTAAACAAAGAAGGGAATATGCCTCAGCATGTATAATACAATATTTTTACACAAAGTATCATGGTTTCAGACCAAGGTTTTAGTGCGATGTCTACCATTAGTCTCTTTGTAGTTTTTAGATGAAGACTACTCTTTGAGCATGGTAAAACATGCATAGGCATTAATGAGCAAATACAGCATAAGAAAATTGAATGGCAGTCCTTATACATTAGACACCTTATACATTTTGTTTTTGTTTTTTACATATATGACTTTTACACAAGTTACAAATTACAAGTCAATGATGTCACGGACACACAATTTGACATGTTTGTCTTAATAACTTGTTCTTCTTTAAGAAAACCAAAATGTTTTAACATATCGTAAATTTCATAGTTAGCCAGCAAATCCAAGTGAACTGTTTATTACTGAGATCATTTACAGTTATATGTGAAACAAGCTCTGTCACATCAAAGTTAAATTCTAGTTGAACATTGTTATTTCCCCCACATGTTTAACAATGCTAGTGTTCTTGGTCACAAAGTTCTCATTGTAGCATGCTGGCTCTGAACCCAGACCAAATATTAGCATGTAACAGTTTGCAGACATTTGTGTTTATGTTTATTTGATTTTGTTTACATTTTTCTGAAACACACTGTTTTACCACGGGTTCACCACGGTTTCATTTTTAACATCACCATTCTTCTTTCGTCTGTAATTGTTTTCCTTTATTGTTTTACCCATTCCATTTTGTCCGAAAAACTGTTTCCTAGAATCTGTTGTAATGTTAGTGAACTTTAGGTGTTCTCTGCATCTCTTTGTTCGTGATGACGGTTTAAATCATCGTCTTGGGTCATTTTACATACTATGTTATATTTTGGGTAATAGAATGCAGAGCAAAGAAAGAAGACATTTTATTTTGAAAAACATTAAAATAAGGCATTATCGATGTGTAGTGTTATATACAATATGTAGGCCCTACATTGTGTTTAAATTTTACTCGAGACACTTTAATATGACGATGTCAATAAAAGTCTTTAACCCTTAAAAGCCTTTAGTTTTGAACCAATTTTTAATATCTTAACATCTTAACTTAACTCTTAAGTAAAAGTTAAAAGTCTGCACAAAAAGAAATTCCATCTTATCTACTTTCTAAATGCATGTCATGGATCTATTGCAACAATTCATAAGTGCTTGTTTTTGTTTTTGAACTTTTAAGATTGTGCTTTGAAATAAATTTAGTACAAAAACATTCACTGGAAAGGAGTTGGCAGTCTTAACATATGCTGTGACACAGAGGCTCATGTAGTCTGACTTCACCCGTCCATGTGAGGGTCTGAAGCATCATTTCACACCGGAGTTTATCACTGCATGGGAGGATGTGGGAGTGTCTTGTTTATGATACAACTATTTATTTCACTTTTATTTTATTTTATTTTTTATCTTTGCATAAAGGACTACTTTGTCAGCTCTCTGAAAATGTAAGTTGTTTTCATATATATATATATATATATATATATATATATATATATATATATATATATATATATATATATATATATACATACATCTAATTTAGGTAAAACTATAACTAAAATGGCTTAAATAAATGTTAGTACCATATTTGTTCTTATTCATTGTCTTATATATTTTTTTATAATCATTTCATTTAAAATAGAGATGAATTGCTTTTAATTGTGTGGACAAAATGCGGCCAAAAGTATAGTAATACCACACATTTTTCCCCCTGAGCAAAATTTGTCCCATAAGAAAAACAGCTTTTAAAATATATTTATTTATTTATTACTTAAATGTAAAAATGCAGAAAGTTTTCCGACCCTCGTGTGTTTGTGTATGGGCTAAAATATACTACAAATCACTACAAAAATCATGTCTATGGAAAACCCCCCATAAAACATGGAATCCCCACATGTGGAAGTATCCACAGATTGTTCCCTGCCCCACTGCTGTGACTGTCTCACATTCCATACCTTGGTGTGAGAAGTGGTTAGAGAGATAGGGTGAGAGAGAGTTTGTTTCAACTTATTGCATTCAATAAATATACATCATATAGCCTAAGGAGTTACATCTTCAAATATAAGATCTTTTATACTTTTATTTAACTAAAAACTATAATAAATGTTTAACATTGTTTTAGTAGCACATTTATTGTAGGGAGTGTTATATACAATCATAAATACTATTTATAATCGTTTAAAAGAAGTGTATGTTTTTTGAATGAACTTTTTGATCTAACATTTTAAAGTTATGGTATTTATTTATTTGTATTTATATTTTCATTTAGACAAAACTATAACTATAAAGGTTTAAATAAATGTTAGTAACATATTTGTTATTATTCATTGTCTTATATATTTTATTTATATTCATTTAATTTAAACTAGAGAGAAATTCCTTTATATAGAACCAATTGTGTGTGTTTGTGCTAACTGAGCGAAATTTGTCCCATGAGCAAAACAGCTTATAAAATATATTTATTTATTTTATTTATTTGAACTATTTATTACTTCAAATGTGGAAACATGGAAATCCCTACATGTCTGGACATGACCACAATATCTCTTATGGTTTGATCTGACTGTTTCTTCATTAGAATCTTATTTTTGTTACTTGCAACATAGAGAGAAGGTATTGACAAGATTCATTGAGCAGGCATAGAGTAACACTTTTAGTGTGTAAACAATTTAAAAACTGTAAGATTAAAATGTTTGGTAAGATTTCTGTCATGTAAACTACAAATATGTAATGCAATAGAAAAAGAGAGTAAAAGTCTTAATAAAAACAAAATAAAACAAATGGAATATCTTCAGTAGGCGTCAGAAATGAGGTGTCATTTTTTGGGGTGTCTCCCAGGTTGTCAGTGTCAGGGGAGCCAGGAAGGAAGGAAGGAAGAAAGATTTAGCTTTCATCCCTCGATAATAAACCATAGGAGGTGTTATATCCACCCTAACTCACTTTTAATAGTTTGACACATTGCAAACCAATCACATCCGCAGACAGAGTTGGACCAGCCCACAGCAATACGGGAAACAAACTCATTTTCAGTTTAGCAAATGGACTGCATGCATCTCAACTCAACTAGTAAGTTGCCTTAAAAATACTATTTCAGCTTATTACATAAAATTACTATTTCAACTGCGTTACTTAACATCAGTACTATTTAATACGGTTTCATATAAACCCTTTCATATGTTTCATTTATCATCATACTTTTCTTAAAGTTAAAAATATCTTAAAACTTCAAAAATATTATTTTATCTTAATTCATAAAATTTCAACTGCGTTATTTAACATCAGTACTTTTTAAGGTGGAAAACAAACTTCTTAAAGCTTTCAAAATACATATATTTTTTCAAATAATTTCTATTTATTTTACATTTAAAAGAGTTGGTATCACTAAATGATTTTAATGGTATTTTAAAGGATCTAGTTTCTGAGTCATTTGATTGTAATTGTTTTTGAGTGCATTTTATGTATTTCTGTAAATTATTGTATTTGCTATATGTTCAACTAAATGTACTGCCTCTTGGCCCTCTTGTAAAAGAGATTTTAAATCTCAAGAGTTCTATATCCTGGTTAAATAAAGGTTTAATAATAATAATTTCAGTTTATTTCATCTTATTTCATATAAACACTATTTCATATGCTTTAATACTGTTTCATATAAACCCTTTTTATATGTTTCATTTATCATCATACTTTTCTTAAAGTTAAAAATCTCTTAAAGCTTTAAAAAAATTATTTTATCTTAATTCATAAAATAGATATTTCAACTGCATTATTTAACATCAGTACTTTATTAAGCTGGAAAACAAACTTCTCAAGGCTTTCAAAATACTTTTTTTTTTTTTCATATAATTTCTATTTCTTTTACATTTAAAAGAGTTTGTATCACTAAATGATTTTAATTGTATTTTAAAGGATCTAGCTTCTGTGTCATCTGATTGTTTTTGAGTGATTTTGTATATTTCTGTGAATTATTGTATTTTGCTATATGTTCAATTAAATGTGCTGTCTGTCTTGGCCCTCTTGTAAAAGATATTTTAAATCTCAAGAGTTTCATTCCTTGGTTAAATAAAGGTTTATTAATAATAATAATAATAATAATAATAATAATAATAATAATAATTTCAGTTTATTTCATCTTATTTCATATAAACACTACTTCATATGCTTTCTTTAATACTGTTTCATAGAAACAACAGCGCTTCTAATTTATTAATCTTGTTTGTATTGTTTCATTTACAGACATGTGCCGGAATGCGGATATCATCGTGTCAAAGTTCATACGTTCAATCATCAAATTCCCACCGCCTGTTATAAACATTCCCACACCATTTCACATCCAATGCAATCGTCAGATTGCCCACCACACCTGTATAAACACCCCAACACCATTCCACTTCCTGAACATAAAAACATATGACGCTCATAAACACAATCCAGAAACAGATGGTCACACTTCCTGTCATAAACACTGTCCGGAAACGGTCGGTCAATAGGTCACACTTCCTGTCATAAACACAGTCTGGAAACGGAAGGGCAAAAGGTCACACCTGTCAAGTCATCAATCAAAAATCATCAATCATTTTTGACAGAAGCACCCAGGTAATACTACTGTTGTTTAACCATCGTACCCCTGCACTTGCCTGTAGGATGCCCTCATGGATGTAGAATTGTCCATCGACGTAGGCCGTGGGCATTCCTTGGCACGCATTCTCTTTGAGGTACCTGTGACAGGTTGGTTGCTGTTGTTGGGGTACCATTATCTCAAGTGTCCAAGCTGGTGTGCTGTTATAGCAGTTTTGGCAGGCAGCTGAATCTCTGCCCCGTGCAGACTTGTGAGATCCGGCATGTCGTGAAAGGGGCATTTGCTGGTTCAACTTCCTGAAGTTGATGGTGGGTCGCCACTTGCCGTCTGGTTCGACAATGGGCCAGATGGTGACTGAATAGGTGCTGTTGCATGGGCAGATAACACCTTTTTCTTCCATTGAACGAACAATCTCCTTCGCTGGTTCATGTGAGGCGATGTGACCTTTGTATTGCCTGACGAAGGTGGGAGGAGCATTTGGGTGTGTTGCACTATGCACCGTGTGAAGTTTAGTGAGACCACAGTCTAAAAAGTCATTGGCAAATGTCACTTTGAATTTGTTCAAGACCTGTCGGAGTTTTTGACAGTCTGCATCATTCTTTAGGGCATTTGCATCTTTCTGAATCTGTTGGCCTTTAGACTCAAACCTTGGGAGTGGCTCCTCCGTTGTGGTGTCGGCTGTCAGGTTGGCTGTCAGAGGTGTAGCGCTTTCCTGAGTTTCGCAGGCAGGCTGGTTAGCAACTGTGGGTACAGCAAGGTGTTGGTCCTCCATCAGCTCCGTCCTGCGCACCTGTTCTGTGGGTACCAGTTTGATGGAAGTGATGGAGATGCTCTTGAAGGATGCTGTGAAACTTGTGTTGTCTAAGCTTCCTTCTGGGACCATTGCAGCTGGTATTAAGTTAATGACTGTTAACCTGAGTTCAAAGTCATGGAAGTTGTGGTTCAATATCCATCTCAGCTGATAGGCTTTGGGATTGCTGATGTCTGTAGCCCTGCAGTCGTTGAGCCAACTGTGAACTACACAGGATGACACTTTAGTGAAAGGTGTAGCTTTTAGAGAGAGTTCACATTCCACGCCTTAAGGTGAAAGTTTGAGGGAGCCCAGCGTGTGGTTTAGGGTTTGACCACATTGTATGTGGAGCCAAACAGCACCCCCTTTGGTGTAAGGTGGTACTACAGTTTACTGTATGTGGAGCCAAACAGCACCCCCTTTGGTGTAAGGTGGTACTACAGTTTCCTGTATGTTGATCAGGATGCAGACCTCTTGGATGGTCTGGCCTGACAGGAAGTTGGCGGTGTTGACAGGAACAACAGGGGCTGTACCATCCTTGGGGCCCACAACAACTCATTTGCACTGTCGATATGAGCTTTAGAGTACGTCAGAAAGTCTGGAAAGTCCAGGAAGTGATGGGTTAAACGCCGGTTGTTCCATTTCAAGTTCAAATCACGGATGTCCTTGGCAGTCGTCGTGGTTGACAGACGAAAGTCCAATGGGAAGTGTGTTTGCATGTTGACAAATGGGAGGTCCAGTGTTCCTTCAATGAGAGCACTTAGCGTATGGCTGAAGGCTGAGTTGTCTGCCCACAGTGTGTGAATAATGTCTGTTGTAGCCACATCATTCAGCTGTGAGTCTGTCATGATCTTGGAGCAGAAGGAGTTAAAGTCTATGGTGAGTTGAAGTGTGCAGGGCAATGAACTTGAACTTTGCTCTGAGACGGGGTTCCCGCAGCTAGCTGTGAGATTTCCTGTGACCTCTGTGACCTGACCGTCTGGTTCAGGTGGTCGGGGTGACTGGAAAGGCAGAAGTTCACACACTTGAGCCCAGATTTTCAGCTGTCTGGAGTTCAATAAGGGCTCAAAGCAGTTTGGCAAGTCTTTGTGGATGAAACAGGGAAGCGTGTCCATTTGTGCTATGCACACAGGAGATACCAAGCTCACTCGACCAGTGGTGTGGTGCGTGGGAGCTGTGTGTTCAAGTTGGACCTCATTTGGACTGTGCGCCTGCACATTCAGCTCACATCTTTGTGACTTGAGAGTCTGATTTTGTCTTTCAGCTTCATTTCTCAGTCTTTCAAAATGGTATGGGCAGGTTTCAGTGCAGTGATCAGAGACTGTGTAACTGGTTTGATTTTCTACAGTCTTTTCAGGAGCAGTGCTCTGCTTGGAGTGAGCTTCGTCGACCAAGTTTCGCAGCTGCTGAGTAGACATACTGTGTGAGCAGGCCAAGGCTGCCAGATGATCACTCACCGCAGGGTGCAGTTCTCGGAGAAGCAGAGTGTTGAAGATGACATCTTCCTCCATTGCTGGCTGATCACGTGCTCTGAAGTAGGCCATTTGCAGTCGGTTGCCGTAAGCTTGTGGGTTTTTCAGTCTGCCCCGTTTAAGGTCCATAGCAGTGGGGAGCCCTTGATCTGATGAAGGGTCAGAAAGCTTTTGAATCAGAGCCTGTCGCAGGTGCTGGCAGTTGGATGTGACAGCTGCTGGCGACGGCTCTTGGCCGCTGGATGTTTTGGGCAGTGGACTTTTAACCCCCTTTGGACTGATTAGGGATTATTTACTGGTTAAGGGAAACTCTGTGACGTGTGTTTCCCCTCCCATGCCACTTTTTGGTTCTCTGTAACCAGTGTCAAGTTCATTCACATAGTCTCTTTGTTGTTTCGGAGCCATAACTCCTTTCTGGGCCTGTTTAAGATGATTTTCACAGGCCATGGCTTTAGTGTGTCTGTCTTTCAGCTCAGTCTCTGCTTTGGCTAGGAGAGCTTCGCTGTGTTGGAGTTTTCCAGTCAGTTCTTCTCTGGATACCTTTTCCAACAGTTCTCTACGCTCCACCTCCAGGTGGAGCTCTGCCAGGGCTTTTTGAAGTCTTTGCCGCTCCTCCTGTAGCTCGGGTTTGGATTCATCCGCTGTCCTCCGCTGGTCCTGGCTGATTGTGGTGATGTTGAGTCTGGGCCTGATTCCTCCGGCCGTCCTCTGCCTGGAGCTTGAGGTTGTGGGCAAGGACTCGGATGATTTTCGCCCAGTCTTTGTAGCTGTAGCTCTGCGTCGGATCGTGGGCCATCAGTCGATTCCGGTTGTCGTTCAGCTGCTCGTTGCTCAGGTGCTGGGGATCCACAGCGGCGTTGGGCAGGAACGTGCTGGTCAGGGCGCCCAACCAGGTCTCGAGTCGGTCCCAGTGGGTGCCGGGGCTGGATGATTTGGACATGTTGGCTTGCTGTTGGCGAGAGAAAGACAGCACAAACAGAACCAATGCAAGCACACGCAGAGCTAATGAATTACAATAATACATGATTATATAATTCTTTGGTTTGGTTCCAGTTAACTGGTGCAGACAGTTAGTGGAATGTAGGCTAGACACTTAATTGTCGATAGCCAAAAGGACCACGTGGGTCAATTTGTGTGGGTGAGTGCCGGATTTAAACAAAGAATTTGACAGGCGGTAGCTCTAAGAGTCCTTTGATGACTCTCGCTCCTCAGTCGTCTATCTATTATTCAGTTTCCGTGATGGCTCTCACAGGCTCTGCCTTTACGCGAACTGAAAGAAACAAACACAGTAGAAAAGCAAAACAGAACAGAACAGAATAGCAATAAAATAAAACAGAAGGGCTAGAGGGGAGAAGTGAAACTTAAGCTTCCTATCACAGCTGGGTTTATGACGAGGCCAGGCGAGTGCACTGTTGCGTCATAAAACCTAGAGGGATGGTATGGCTTAAGAGTATAAGGGTTGGCCTGCACCTGAATAATTTAAGAATATGTAATATTCTGTGGCTTTCAATTAGGTGAAGTGACTGTATGTCACTAATTTAGGCCTGGGTGAATCGTGGGTGCTCAGATAAGAACTCAATGGCAGGCAACCTTTCCTAGACGTTCAAACACTCGACTGCGGTGTCCGTGGCAACCTGTCCCCTTTGTACCACGGTGCAACCTCTCAAACAGGGAACATCAGCACAATTGCGCACTTCGGCAAGGTATTTGCGCCAACAGCCAGATTGACCGGTCAAAATTGAGGTTTCCCTGAACTCAGAGTCTGTCCCCTTTACGGGCAGTTACTCCAAATGGGCGGTTCTGTCGTGCAGAAGCCTGAGCAGGGAAATTAAACAAAATTGCCTTTGTCAAACTGGACTCGTTGCCTCTCTGTACCTGACACACAACTCACTGAAGTCCTTGCGTGTTGCCCGTGATATGAGGTCAGAATGTCCCCGATTCACACACAGTCAGTGCGAGATCCGCCAGGCTAGGCGGCTCCACTCACTGGAACTCAACCGTCAACTCACCACCGGGCGCTGGAGGGGCCTTATCTGCAAGTACACAAACAGTCAAGTAAACACAACTTAATTGTAAATTTAAATCTCAATTTAAATCTTGTTTAAACCAAATTTAAATAATTAAGTGTGTAGGACAAAAGGATAGGGGTCTAAAAATGAAATAGCTAGAAGCAGAATAAAATAAACAAAAGACAAAGTAAAACAAAACAATTCAGATGCCCTTGATTCAACTTTGAATTACACTCTGTTCAATTTAAATTAAACGAGTGCACAGAATAACAGAATGGGAAAAGAGAAAGAAAAGAGGACAATTCAGATGCACTTGATTCAAATTTGAATTAAACTTTGCTCAATTAAATTTAAATGAGTGCATAGAATAACAGAATGGGAAAAAGAAAGGGGAAAGCCTTCCTGTAATGGCAGACCACTCTTAGCTGGGACATATTGCTTAGCTTCTTTGACAAGCTAACCAACTCATAGAAACTTAAATTGTACCTTTTTTGAGGTGGATGAGACGGGTTCCAGCCGATGGATGAACAGGGCAGGTGAGCAGAGCAAGACAGGCAACAGGGCAGGTGAGCAGAGCAAGACAGGCAGCAGACAGGTAAGTAGGTTGGTAGTAGCAGACAAAGCATGGACTCCAATAATCCAACAAACGATTGGTAAGTGGTTGAAAAGGGTGGTGGTTAAAGAAGGCACAACTTAATATCAAAAATAATGTCCAAATAGTGTTCAACAGCGATTCAATTGTTTCAATATAGATTCTTTAGCGATTCAAATAGCGATGTAAAGAACTGTATGCATAGTACGTTTCAACAGCTTCCTATGTTCCTTTGTTTTAGAAAGGTGAGAGGCGGCCATCTTTATCTTCAAATATTCTCACCAACTGTCAAAATAAAAGTCCCTACAAAATAAAGGACCCTAATCTAACAAAACGTACCCATGCTCCAATAACAAAATAATTTAGATTAACCTAAACTCAAAAATGGCTCCGACACTTCCCTATTTGTGAGTTTCCCTAAAGAGAATTGCTTCTGGATGAGAAAAATGCCAACTGATTGACACTACTTAATTTTAAATTTCAATTAAATGTTATTTAATTAAATTTAAAATAAGTGTATAAAGTAAGGGAGGCTTGGGTGTGCGTGAATGTTATTGTTAGACAATAACAAACAGGACACAGGACTATGAGTGAATACAATAAAGCATTAAGTAATACAAAGGAAAGAACTTCCAAAGTAAATATAAAAAACTCAAGAGCAAGAGGGGGAGAAGAATAAAAAGGGAATAAGTTAAACCAAATAGAGTAAAACAAAATAAAAAAAAATCGAATAGAGTAAATCTGTGAACACAGGAAAAGAAATAAGGAAAAGGGAATTGACTTATCTGGGAGTGTCCACCAGGGCGAGATTTAAATCAGTAAACCACATTCCAAAAACGATTGGAAAGGATAACCATCGAAACAAATTACTTGTACAACTCCACGCAGTTTAGAGCAGCAAAGATAATTTGGAGATAATTCAGTTCAAAGTATGGAGAGCGGCTTTAACTCAGAACGTCCACACGGTGGCGTCAATGAGTCCACACAACCAATAAGTAGGGAGGGGTGCCACACCTGAACAGACTGCCCTCTGGCGTCTGGTCAGAGTTACTGCATCCACCTTCTTTAATTTGTGATATAAAAATGAGCGCGCTTGTAGGGTTCTAACCCTTTACGGCTGTTTTAACTGCACATTCACGATTACAACTATAGAACCTCAGCGGATTCTTTGGTGCCAGTTTACTGGACACAAATATGTACCGTTTTACTCACAGGTACACAACTTTGGGAATCAGTCCCTTTTGTGCAAACTTTAGTGCACGCAAATATGTAACTCTTGCGGGATTTCTTCGCCGCAGTTACTAATCAACATTGGATCAGGATGTCTTTGCTTTTATGGAAAACGAAACTAACCCACCTCCTGAGTTGGGTGGCCAATGGATGCAATGCAATCTTTGGCGGGCAAGGATTCCTTTGTCTTCTCTTGCGAACTCATTTGCATAATTCATGAGGTTGGATCAGTGTTCATTTTCCTTCGAAGTACTATTAAAAATAGTACAATGCATTTGTCAGCAGTGTGACATACATTAGTGAATAGCTCGAGTCCGGAGCTTTACGGAGAGATCAAACTCGACAAGTGTCGCACATCATCTAAGGAAGAGACACTTTATACTCTAATATTATCGTTTAACAAGAAACCTAACCTACTACAGTAAATTCTACGCTTCTACACTAGTAACACATAAATGCAACAAGCACTACAATGGCAGATACATTCATATTTGCAGGTACAATCATATTTGCGGATACAGTCTTTATGCAGATCTTTGTGTGTGTGTGTCTGTGAGTAGGTGCGTGTAGTTTCTTCTTTTATTATAACCTGATCCGTGGTGTCCGCATTGCCTTTGAAGTCACGAAGGAGATGCTCAAGAATCTATCGAAGCAATCATAAACGGAGTCACGTGATCCGTTCGTGTGCGCCAGGACGGCGCCAATGTGAGATTTATGGATCAAAGTTTCTTGAATTGAGGCTTAAACACAGTTTATGGGGGGGGACCTGCTCACTCTCGACATTGTGCAGATGCTACAGGGTGTTTATCTTCGTGAAAGGCTTGACAATAGAATTTTGCGCATATTCTGCCCAGGGGAGAAAGCGGCTCCAATTGGATTGGTTCTGCTGGCAGTACATACGTAGGAATTTGGTGATTTCTTGGTTAAGATGTTCTGTTTGACTAGGGGTGGTAGCCTGAGGTGAGGCTTACATTTACGTTGATTAAACGAAAGAAGGCCGTCCAGACCCTTGATGTAAACTGAGGGCCCCGGTCAGATATTATATCTTCAGGGAGACCATAATAACGGAACACGTAATGGAAAGGTGTTCTGCTGCTTCAAATGCTGATGGGAGCTTAGGCAAGGGTATCAACTGGCATGCTTTGGAGAAATGATCAATAACTGTTAATATGGTGGTATTACCCTGTGAGACAGGCAAGTCAATGATGAAGTCGATGGCTATGCGTGACCAGGGTCGTTGTGGTATGGGTAGTGGATGTAGCAGCCCTGCTGGTGGTAGCTTGGAGGACTTTGCTGTGGCACAGATGTGACAGGAGTTTACGAACGTTCTGGTGTCAGCTTGTAATGTTTCCCACCAGAACTGATTCTGCAGCAGGCGTACTGTTGCTGTAATACCTGGGTGGCCGGAACTTGAGGCAGAGTGTACCCACCGAATTACCTTTTCTCTTAGACTGGGCGGAAAAAATGTTCGATTGGGCGGGCATTCCTGGGGGGATGGATTTTGAGTGTTCACCAGGTTTATTTCGGAGATGATGTCCCACTGTACTGGGGCTAGAATCAAGGAGGACGGAATAATGGAGTCTGGAGAGGTGTTCTGAGGAGTAGAGTCATGTTGGCGGGATAACGAGTCAGCTTTGGTGCTTTTTGATCCAGGGCGATATGTGATTGAAAAGTTAAAGCGAGTGAAGTACAGAGCCCATCTGGCTTGTCTGGGATTCAGTCTTTTGGCAGAGCGCAGGTACTCAAGGTTGCGATGGTCTGTCAGAACCAGGAATGGATGTGTTGCTCCCTCCAACCAGTAGCGCCATTCTTCAAAAGCAGCTTTTATGGCGAGTAATTCACGGTTGCCAACGTCATAATTCTGTTCAGCACCAGAAAGTTTCCGTGAATAATAGGCGCAGGGAAAGAGTTTTATTTCAGTCGTCTATTTTAGATTGTGGTTCAATCTCAAATTCTCTTAAGTATTTCTGAACATAGTTCCTAACTTGTAGGTAATGAAAGAAATTATTTTTTACCCAGTTCATACTTCCTCTGTAGTTGCGTGAATGAAGCAAAGACGGCTCCCATGTATAAATCACCGATACATTGGACACCCCTCTCACTCCAGGTAGAAAAGGCTCCATCCAGACTGGAGGGGGCAAATGTGGGATTTCTAGTGATGGGTAACAGAAGAGAGATTGGTTTAAGATTAAAGGTGGTCTTGATTTGTTTCCAGGTACAGATCATGCTATGAATGATGGGATTGTTATTATACAGGGACTTATTAACCGCGTCTGGAGCTAATAGGACCACAGCCATAAAATACGGGTGGCAGTCTTCCCGCTCCAGCATTAGCCAATCAGACATTGGTATTGATGTGTCCAACCAAAAGGTAAACATCTTAATCGCTGAGGCCCAGTAATATAGTAAAAAGTCTTGGAGTGCCAATTCCCCCCTCTGGCTTTGGCCTACAGAGATGTTTTTTACCTATTCTGTGAACTTTGTGTCCCCACAGAAAAGGAACTATTAAAGAATCTACGTTTTAAAAAAAAAATTTTTTAGAAATATTGGGATGTTTTGAAATAGGTATAGCAATTGCGGGAGGAAAATCATTTTTATAGAATTAATTCTCCCAATTAAAGAAATTGGGAGCATGTCCCAGAATAATATTCTAGTCTGAAATCGCTCTATTAGAGGGGGGAAGTTTGCCTGAAATAGAGATGAGTACTACTTTGTCACTTCTATCCGCAAATAGGTAAATTTCTCTGTAGAGACTGTAAATGGAAAGTGATCTAGGTGTGATAAGTCACTCATTTGGACCGGCATTAAAATGCTTTTAGACCAGTTGATCCGATAAACCCAAAAAGGTCCCAAACAGGTTGATTTTGTCGAGAAGATTAGGGATGGTAATTTGAGGCCTGGTTATATATAAAAGGATGTCATCTGTGTATAATGATATTGTATTATTTGTGTCTTTGGTGGAGTATCCATAAATCTGGGGTTCCATTCTAATACATTGGGCTAGAGGTTTGATAGCTAATGCAAAAATTAAAGGGGATAGTGGACACCCCTGCCTTGTCCCTCTATGTTAGCGAAACGGGGAGGATATTGTCCGGTTTGTTAGGATTTGAGCCGTAGGATTCTTATAAATGAGTTTGATTAGTGACATTAACTTATTTCCAAAATTGAACCTATTAAGAACTTCAAATAAGTAGCACCACTCAATCTGGTCAAATGCCTTCTCGGCGTCAAGTGCAAGTATGACAAGATCAGAGGGTGGACCTCTCTTTGTATATATAATATTGAAAAGACGTCTAAGATTAAAAGTAGCACTCCTATTTGGTATGAAACCCGTCTGGTCCATATGAACTAGCTTTCCCAATAGATGATTCAGCCTGTTAGCTAATATTTTGGCAAATAATTTCCCATCGACATTAAGGAGGGAAATAGCACGATAAGCGCCTACTTCCTGTGGGTCCTTCCCTTTTTTGTGAATTAATGTGATCACAGCCTCAGTTAAGGTGGGGGGTAAATTACCCTGTATCTGGGCATGTTCATATAATTTCAACAGGTATGGGGATAGATTCTCACTGAATGTTTTGTATAATTCCCATGGAAGTCCATCAGGACCGGGTGTCTTATTTCTCTTTAGGGAGGCAATTGTGAGGTCAGAGTTCAAGGAAATTACAATCTTCCTCGCTTAGTCTGGGAAGTTCACATTTATCCAAAAATGCATTCATAATTACAGAATTTGAAGCAGTCTTTGAGGTATACAAAGTATAAGTAATAATCAGTATAAAATTCAAGAAACCTGTCATTAATATCTTTAGGCGTAGTAAGTATTGTATTATTGTGGGCTTTTATCTTGTGTATCGTTCTGTCATTTTCCATTTTTCTAAGTTGTGTAGCTAGTAATTTGTGTGGTTTGTCAACAAAATTCAAAATATTTTTGCCTAGTACAGAGGAATGCTTTACTTAGTTTTGCAGAGATAATTTTGTTATATTCAAACTTAAGTGTTGCTATTTTCCTGTGCAATATAATAGAGGGGGAGTGTGCATTTTCTATGTCAAGTGATTTAATTTGATCTTCTAATTCTTTTAATTTAGTCCTATTTACTATTCACCTAGAAGCTTCAAACGAGATGATACAGCCTCTTATATAAGCCTTGAATGCTTCCCAGAGGATGGAGGGAGAGGTATCAGGGTTGTCGTTTATTTCAAAGTATAAAGAAATCTGGTCTTTTAAGTATTCGCAAAATTTATTTAAAAATTCAGTAGAGACATTCCTTGGGAGTCTCTTCGTGGAGGACCTATCAAGATATGTATCGAGGACAGTATTAAAATCGCCCCCTATTATCAAGTGTGTTTGTGAGATGTCTGGTATCAGTGAAAAAAACTTCTGAAAGAATATGGGGTTATCTATGTTGGGAGCATATATATTTACTAGAGTAAGAGAAATGTTATGGATTTCACCAATCACTATAATATAGTATATATTATAGTATATATAATATAATATAATATAATATAATATAATATAGCCCTCTTTATCAGTGATTGTTTTTTTTTCGGTAAAAAGGGCACACCTTTTCTCAAGTCAAGTCAAGTCAAGTCAAATTTATTTATATAGCGCTTTTACAATTGGTAATTGTTTCAAAGCAGCTTTACATATTAGAAGCACAGAAAAAAAGGGAAGTGGTTAAAAATAAGCTGTACAAACAAGCGTGGTAATATGTAACATATACAAGATGGTGCTACATTAAGCCAATGTCGGCTGACTCCCAGGGGTGGAAAAAAACCCCTAGGAGAAAAACCCAGCGTGCTAACACTGGGAAAAAAGTCCTAGGAGGGAAAAAACCCCTTGGAAGATATATATAATATATGTAAATGGATATGGAGATCAAAATCTGAATTATACATTTTTATTATAGAGATTAAAAATAGATTATATATAAATATATGTAAGCGGATACGGGGATTAAAAATCTGAATTATAGATGCAGCCAGAACTGGATCTGTAGGCCCATTGTCTCCTGGGCTACGTTGTAGTCAGGTCCAGACACAGGTTCTCCATCTGATCTGGATACGGCCTGGATCCAGCACCCGGAAAACCTCAGGATAAGCAGAGAGACAGATATTAGCGTAGATGCCATTCTTATTCTGATGTACAGGTATATCTAGTGTTATAGGAAATGTTCTCGGTTCCGGCCGACCTAATTATTGCAGCGTAACAATCCTTTAACGGATTAACAATCCTTTAATCCTTTTTCTCAGTAGAATGGCCGCACCTCTTGCCTTGGATAAAAAGTTTGAGTAGTAAACTTCCCCTATCCAATTTGCTTTTAACCTGCCGTGCGAGCCATTCCTCAGGTGAGTTTCTTGTAGGAACATAATGTCTGAGGTCAGTGACTTTAGGTGGGTCAGAATTTTACCCCTCTTGACTGGGTTATTTACTCTGCGTACATTCCAGCTAGAAAATGTGAGACCCTTCACCCCTCTGGTGTGATTGTTTAAACTATCATGCATCTGGAGTATGTGATCAGTACAGTATCCGCAGCAGTACAATTATCAATATGTAGGATTTGAGTGAATGGTCTTCCTATCCCTCCCCTCCCCTCTACCCCAGTCCGCCCCACAACCATTATCAAGGTCAGCCCAGTCCCCATAGTAACAAACAAAAACAAAACTACTCTAGCCAATTTGAAGTGAATGTGGCACGAGCCTTCTTAAGGAAGTAAGTACAAACAAACCAGTAACTTCCAACTGAGTTCCAACGGAGGCAATAACGTTTTGAATACCTTTCAATAACAGTAAGCCCTTTACACAGTTTAAAGAACTAGCTGAACAATTATCAGGGCTCTAGATAAAATATCAGAAAAAGAGAAAGAAAGAAAAATAAATAAATAAAATAACAGTGCAAACCTCGATCTGTATGAGGCTGAACATAACATTTTCCAATTTTTCTTCTAATGAGAATGGCAGATTTACGGTCAGATAGTGAGGCACCAGCTGTGTGTGTATAAGTGTGTAACTCACGTGGAGAGGAAACCTCTCTAAATATCTTGTTTCTCCGCGTCAGCAGTGATTGCATCAGTTTAAGCGTCCTTCTGTCTCACTTCAGTCGAGCCCGATGTCAAGAGGCGTTTGGCATATTCCTCCACTTTTTTGGCATCTATGAATGAAATCTGTGTGCCGTTATGGGTTATCAGGAGTCTAGCAGGATAGAGGAGGCCGTATCTGACCCCAGGTTTGCCCCGCAGCAGCTCCCTCGCGCGGTTGAATAGTGCCCTCTTTTTAGCTACAGCAGGCAGGTAGTCTGGAAAAATTTGGATTCTTTTACCACCATAGAAGAGCTGTTTCTCCGCTGCTGCCTTGCGTAGGATGTCCTCAAGCGTGTGAAAGTAGTGTAGCCTCAGTACAAAGGTTCTAGGTGGCTCATGAGGTTCGGGCCGTCTCCGGAGGGTCCGGTGCACTCTATCAATGAGAGGCTTCTCATCCAGGGATAACACCTCTTGTAGCAACCCGGCGATTAAGTCTCTCGGCGTGGGTCCTTCGGTTCCCTCAGGAACTCCGATGACCCGGATATTGTGTCTCCTCGAGCGCCCTTCTAGGTCTTCGCATTTCTCAGTTAGTTTTTCTACTTCAGAGCTCAGGCGGGTGACTTGACGTTGAAGTGCAGTGACACCGTCCGACTGGTGTGAGGCAGACTTCTCTATCTCTCCAATAGTGTTAGCATGCGAAGTCGCGGTTTTCTCCAGGGTCGTAATGGAGGTCTGCAGTTCTTCTTTAGTTGTAGCCAGTTCACCTCTCAGCACAGTATACACTGTCTGTATACGGACATCGATAGTGGCGCATATGTCATCTTTAATCTGGGTAATTTCATTTCGCAGCACAGCAATTATAGCGGCCAGTACAGCTTGGTTTGGTGGGTCCGCCTCCTCACTCAGTTGGTCAGGTTCCACCACCTCAGTTAAGTCCGGGGGTTGACCAAGGCCTGATTCTTGTTGGTTGTTCTTTTTGGATTTTCCCTTTTTTGACATTGTTCTCTCCTTTTAGGTTTAGTTTCCCACTTGCTTGTGTCTCCTTATGTCACTCCAAAGCACTTTTAGGTGGATATACAGGTGTTTAGTGTATTAATAAAAGAAAAGTTACTAGAGCTATGTAAAACACATCTCACTCCTCCATTGCTCAGCAACGCCCCCACGGCAAATAGGTGTTAAAATGGAGAAAAAAAGCCTTAGGAGAAACCAGGCTTAGTCGGGGGGCCAGTTCTCCTCTGGCAAACAGTGCTTTGTTACGATTCAGGTTGCTATCATAAGTCTGATAGGATCGCAACATTCAAAGTATTTATTCCAGTTCCATCAGTGATGACAGAACTGGGCTAATATGGTCATACTTCCTAGTTCTAGTAAGAACTCTAGCTGCTGCATTTTGTACGAGCTGTAGTTTATTTATCAAGCGGGAGGAACAACCACCCAGTAGAGCGTTACAGTAATCTAGCCTCGAGGTCATGAACACATGAACTAACTGTTCTGCATTCTTCATTGAGAGCATATGTCGTAGTTTAGATATATTTTTAAGATGGAAGAATGCGGGTTTACAGATGCTAGTAACATGGCCTTCAAATTAAAAATTGGTATCAAAGAGCACACCCAGGTTCCTAGCTGACGACAAAGACTTAACAGAGCAGCCATCAAGTGTTTGACAGTATTCTAGTGTAACAAGTTAAAGTAAATACAATTTGAATGTTATACATTGCTTTTCACTAAAATCCTTCTAATGTATTTTATATTTATTTATTTCCGTTTTCTTTGAGTAATATGTTGATTCTGCTGTTCACTATTTAGAGACTTTTATTTTGACATTTTCTTCTGGCGCTCTGCTGACGCCATTTTCGAGTGACTCCGCGCCTCTCGCCAGTTCACATTGGTTATGCTGGGGAGAGGTAAGCGTTTTTCTGAGCTCCGCATTTAAAGAGTGAAATATGTTGACAAAGTTTATAAATCGACTAAATATCTTATTGTAAATAGTACTGAGACTATTTGCAGTGTTCTGTTGTATGTTTTATACGTGAGTGGATTGAGAATGTAAAGTTATATCGTGTGGGCCGTATGATATGCTATTCGCATGGTTTTGATTAATCAATCAGCTAACAAATGTTATATCATACAGGTTTGTCTTATGAAACACCCACAAGAGAGAGATATGAACTTTATTCATATTAATCAACAGGTATTTCACTCGTTATTGTCTTTTGATGTCCTTTTATACTCTTGTACTGTGTTAATACTGTAATGTTTCAATGTTAATGTTTATTTTTTCTATTGTAACACAAAATCAGTTCAGATTGGTTATGCTGGGGAGAGGTTTGTCTTATGAAACACCCACAAGAGAGAGATATGAACTTCATTCATATTAATCAACAGATGGAGTGAAGTTAATGCTGGCTCTGGCTGATATTAAATCCCTTTTTTGGTGAACTGCATCGGAAGTGTCCTGAGTCTTCTTACACACAACACAGATAGTGGTAACGGCGGTCAGCAGAGGACCGGTTACACTAGGTTATTACGTGAAGAAGTTTTTGGTCCAAAAATTAGAATCTCTGTTTTTTCTGAATTTAGTAGTAGGAAATTACTGGTCATCCAGTTTTTTATATCGGTTATACATTCTGTTAATTTTTTGAATTGGTAAGTTTCATCAGGGCGCGAAGAAATATAGAGCTGAGTATCATCAGCATAACAATGAAAACTAACGGCATGCTACTTAATGATATCTCCCAAGGGTAGCATGTACAGAGTGAAAAGCAACGGTCCTAGTACTGAGCCTTGCGGTACTCCATATTGAACTTGTGATTGATATGACCTCTCTTCGTTTACTACTACAAACTGATAACGGTCAGATAAGTATGATTTGAACCATGCCAATGCAATTCCACTAATGCCAACATAGTTTTCGAGTCTATTTAGAAGAATATTGTGATCAATAGTGTCAAATGCAGCACTAAGATCCAGTAACACTAATAGAGAGATACAACCACGATCTGATGATAAGAGCAAATCATTAGTAACTCTAATGAGAGCAGTCTCAGTACTATGGTACGGTCTAAATCCTGACTGGAAATCCTCACAGATACTACAGTATTTCTTTCTAAAAAGGAACATAGTTGTGATGAAACTGCCTTTTCTAGTATTTTTGACAGAAAAGTAAGATTTGAGATTGGCCTGTAAATGACTAATTTTCTAGGATCAAGTTGTGTTTTTTTAATAAGAGGTTTAATAATAGCCAGCTTAAAAGTTTTTGGTATGTATCCTAGTGATAAAGATGAATT
The DNA here is from genome assembly GCF_018812025.1 of Megalobrama amblycephala. NCBI lineage: Eukaryota > Metazoa > Chordata > Actinopteri > Cypriniformes > Xenocyprididae > Megalobrama > Megalobrama amblycephala. Next base: position 11,222,110 of record NC_063063.1, on the reverse strand, counting down.
AAGAATATTAAGAAGAGGATCTATGACCTCTGGAAACATCTCTTTCAATAGCTTAGTCAGTATAGGGTCTAACATACATGTGGTTGATTTTGATGATTTAACAAGTTTAGACAATTCTTCCTCTCCTAAAGCAGTAAATGAATTGAATTTTTCCTCAGGGATACTTCAATGCACTGTCTGACACGATACTGCAGTAGACGGTTGCATGGTTATAATTTTTTCTCTAATATTATCAATCTTGCAAGTAAAGAAGTTCATAAAGTCATTACTGCTGTGCTCTTTGGAAACATCAGAAGTTGAAGCTTTGTTTCTTGTTAATTTAGCCACTGTATCAAATAAATACCTAGGGTTATGTTTATTTTCTTCTAAAAGTTTTGAAAAATAGGCAGATCTAGTAGTTTTTAAGGCCTTTCTGTACTCAATGATTCTCTCTCTCCACGAAATGCGAAATACATCTAGTTTTGTTTTCTTCCAGCTGCACTCCATTTTTCTGGCTGCAGTTTTTAGGGCCCGAGTGTGCTCATTGTACCATGGCATTGTATTAATTTCCTTAATCTTTTTTAAGGAGCAACTGAATCTAATGTGCTGGAAAAGACTGAGACAAGAGTTTCTGTTGCAACATCAAGGTCTTCTAAGCTGTCTGGTATGCTAAGGCGATGAAACTGATCAGGAAGATTATTTATAAAGCGATCTTTAGTGGTAGAAGTGATGGTTCTACCATATTTATGGCAGAGAGGCAGTTTAGCCGCTTTGACCAAATGTAGTATACACGAGACTAGATGATCTGAGATGTCGTCACTCTGCTGCAGAATTTCAACGGCATCAATATCTAGATCTATCTAGATCTAGATCTAAAGTATGATTACGACAATGAGTGGGTCCTGACACGTGTTTTTCTAACACCAATAGAGTTTAGAATGTCTGTAAATGCCAATCCCAATGAGTCTTTTTATTATCTACATGGATATTAAAATCACCAACAAAAAGGACTTTATCTGCAACTAGTACTAACTCCGATAGAAAATCAGCAAATTCTTTAATAAAGTCTGTATGGTGTCCTGGTGGCCTGTATACAGTAGCCAGCACAAATGTCAACTTACATAATGTTACGTAAAGTACCATCACTTCGAAGGAATTATATTTGAAAGACTTTTGACTAATACTGTAAATATTACTATAAATTACAGCAACACCTCCCCCTTTGCCTTTCTGTCGAGGATTGTGTCGATAATCATAACCTTGAGGGCTAGACTCATTTAAAGTAATGTAATCGTCCGGTTTTAGCCAGGTTTCTGTCAAACATAGCACATCTAGATTATTGTCTGTGATAATATCATTTACAATAAGTGCTTTTGAAGAAAGTGATCTAATATTTAACAACCCAAGCTTTATCATTTGTTTATCATTATTTTCTCTATTTTTTATTTGTTGAACATCAATTAAATTTTTACCATTAAATGGGTTTGGAAGTTTTTTGTTTCTACTAATTTGGGGTACAGACACAGTCTCTATGTGATAATATCTAGGTGTGAGAATTTCTGTGTTTTGGGAATTATCTGACTTCTGTAACGTGAGGCAGCTAGCAGATGGTCGGTTTAGCCAGTCTGTCTGCTGCTTTTTCCTGTCCTGGGCCCCAGTTTGTCATGTTTCAGCTCTAAGACTATGTGCCATATTACTAGAGAGAAGAGCAGCACCATCCCGGGACGGATGAATACCATCTCTTTTCAAAAGGTCAAGTCTGCCCCAAAAACTTTTCCAATTGTCTATGAAACCTATATTATTCTGCGGACACCACTTAGACAGCTAGCCATTGAGTGATGATAATCTGCTAACTATCTCATCACTCTGACGAACAGGAAGAGGGCCAGAGCAAATTACTTCTCCTGACATTGTACTTGCGAGTTCACACACCTCTTTAATGTTAATTTTAGTGATCTCCGACTGGCGAAGTCGAACATCATTTGTGCTGACATGAATAATAATTTTAGAGTATTTACGATTAGCATTAGCCAGCACTTTTAAATTTGCTTTGATGTCAGGTGCTCTGGCTCCCGGCAAACATGTGACTATGACAGAGACAGAGAAACATCATGTAGTTATTTTGTTCAACTAATTAATGACTGAGCAGCCTATTATGACATTTATAGTCTTAGAGTAAAGGGATTTGTGGATTTTGATGTCACTGAGTTATAGAAGTGGCAAATTAATAGATTCATGTTCTGAAAGGAATGGTTTAATATATGGCAGATTAAACATTTGTCAACTTAGACAGTTACAGTAATATAAGGTTTGTCTATATTCTAAATTAATATTAATGAATATAATCTGGTTAGTTAAAATTATGTGAAATGAGATCGATATTCAGGGATTGCCTTGAGAGGTAGTGTAGAACCTATTGTATGTATTGTACCTAGTATACAAACAATATATTAAATGTTTTTTAATCACATTCACAACCAAAAGAGCTCTCCTCAAATATCAGTTTAGAGAGATAAATCCATGGCACTACAGTCCACAAAAAAGGAACAAAAAGCATATGATCCACAAATGGATAAAACAGATTGCAGAAAAATCTCAAACCCCATCCTTGAGAATGACATTGCTTAGGCAAACATCATAACTGAACAAAAACAATAGGCACTGAGGCTTTAAATGGGTCTGACAGTTAAGAGTAATCCAACACAGGTGAGAGCACAACCATTTAACAAAGGAGAAGTAATCTGTGGTTTAAATGATACCATCTAGTGGTGAAATCAAGGACCAAAACATTACAGAACAAGCTCGGGTTGAGTGGAAACGAGTCCCTGTTGAATTTTTTGTCCAGGATGTGGTGAGCAGGGACCCAAGACTGTTCTTCTGGCCCAATCCTTCTTTGTCCACTTGAAGATTTTCATTAAGCAGAATATAAAGATTTAAGCATAATATAACCATTTTATTCTCCTATTATAATCATGTATCTGACTATGTCTGTGTAAGAGGCCTGTGAGAGAAAGGAATGTGCTTGCATATGTTGGAGCCTCTCGCTCTACCTCTGCCATTAGATAAATGGTAACTGTGCCTAAGCTGTGTGTCTCATTCTGCCATTAAAGAATATTTACAGGATGAGCGGGGGCTTCTAATATAATAGGTTGCGGTCTCTCGTTCCACTTTTTAAAACAGACTGGGTTCACAACCAACAAATGAAAGAATAGATAAACAATATTGGTGCAGAGTTTGAAAATGTATAAGATGTATTGATCCCACCTTAGTGGAGAGCTATAGAAAAACTGTATAAAAAGATTGTGCGAGAGCTGGTCCGGCAGTTGTGTTCTGCAGACCAACTCGGTTTTATTTGTTTGTAATAGAACCTGTCTTCTGGCATCAAAACTTCAAGACTTCACAGAGGCAAGAGAAGCCATTATAAATTGGCGCTGCGAGGGTCGGAAAAGAGCAGAAGAGTGGACAACCACAATGGGCTGGCTGAATGAGCAACACAATAGGTGGCCACAAGGTAAGTAGTTTTTACTTAATTTGTGTTGTTTGTTGGAGCCTGCCAATGGTGGTAAGGAAACTCAAAAAGCTCCTCCAACCTTAAAGAGCAAAAAACAAGATTTTTGAGTTTTGATTCCAGAAGGAAAATTGCATGCACTAATCTGTATTTGTTGTTAAGAGGGCCTTGATGGATAACAGTAAATATTAGTAAATAGTGCATGATCTGTGTTTATTGTCAAGTGAGCCTTGATGCATGGCAATACATTTAGTAGATTCCAGAAGGAAAATTGCATGCACTGATCTGTATTTGTTGTTAAGAGGGCCTTGATGGATGACAGTAAACAAATGAAAACAGATTAAGTATAAAGGTTAAAGAAGTGTGCATAAGAGTATAAGAAAATTCCTAGGTGAATAAGAAAATTCCTACAGGTTACCTTACCGCTCCATCTAATGGAGATCTGCGTGGTAGGTGAATAAGAAAGATATAAAGAGAAAGACAGATATGTCAGTGAAAGACAGAGTAGAACTGACAGGTGTAGAATAGTATAGCATTTGAATAGCATTTGTGTGAGTATGTCTGTGACTGTGCCTGTGTGTAAAATAAACTGCTTTTTGTGGATGGTGAGTGCATACCCCTCCCTGGCTGTCACTTGAGTGTGATATGGCAGGGTGGGGCGCAGTCGTAGTCCACTTGGAAAGAGTACGAATTAGCCCTGGAAATAAAGGGACATAGAACGCGAGAATGAGCCCTAAATAATAGGGACAAGAATGTATGAGAATATTATCCCCATTTCATAATAAAGGATTTGTATGAATGTTGTTAATGAATGTTGTTTAGAAAGAAAAAAAATATTGTTTCAAAATATTGATTTTGTTGATTATTGTAGTTGAAGATAAATTTAAATATATATATATATATATATTAATTATCTTACCTTAATAGAAAAATAAATTATCATAATCACCCACTGGAGTGCCCATGTTAGCCACCAGAGGGCACTCCACCTATGACTATTGCCTCACAATATCCATCTCCCATAATCCTTTTGTCCTGGACTCATCACTGATCATTGCACACACCTGTCTTCACTCATGTTGTTATTTTCTGCCTATTTATACCCGGTTTGTTTCAGTCAATATCATCAAGGTTTTACTATTGTTACTTGCACATTTGAGCATGATCTCTGGTTTTGTTTTCTTGTTTTTTGGACTGGTTACATGTGTTTTGACTCTTGCCTGGCTTTGTACTACGATTCTGGATATCACAATAAAGCTGCACTTGAATCTTACTAAAGTCTCAGAGCAATCTGTGGTAACACTTTAGAATACTGATCCCTCATTAATGAATGACTACACAGGAACAAATGAATTACGCATTATTAACACTCTAGTAAATACTATTAACTAACATGAAACTCAGATTAATCAATTAGTAAGTAATAGTGATCAGTTGATCAGTGGTAGTTTACTATTAGCTAATCACTTCTACTGTTTTTGCATACCTACCAGAGAACTTCTAAGAACTACTATATGCAGGTTCATAATTAACATGAATGATGCATAAAGTATAATTAATTCTAAAGTAAAGGTCATGGTAACCCACTAGTAATGACTGAAGTATTACCAATTGGATTTATGTTTATTTTAGTTATTTTACTGTAAAGTGCCTTTTGGCGTCCTCATCAGAATCTCTCAGTCATCATGAACATAATGCAAAATAATGAAATTCTGAGGTTTTTTTTTTTTTTTGATAAATGAGCAAACGTTTACACACACAATGATAAATCTCTTTTTAAATGCATTTTCTACATTTTAAACTTCTTTGGTTACTGGCGTACCTTGGTTTCCTGAAATGAGGGAAGGAGACGTCGTGTCAGATGTTGACGCTGTCACAAACTCAGCCTCTGTGGCTCCCTCCGATCACCACCTGAGGGCACCCTCGCCCGAATACTAACCATTCCTGGACTACATTTCCCACTCCCCGTACCTGGACTGATTACTCTTCCACCTGAATTTCGTTTCCCCCGGACTATAAAAGACACTCACACCCCATCATGCTTTGCGAAGTCTTGTTTTGCCCCGGCTACAATTCTGAGCGTTATTTCTAGTGTTTGATCTCTTGTGTTTGACCTTGGACTGCCTACTACCCCTATTGTCTGCCCGCCGCCTGCCTTCTGATATCTCTGCCTGTTTACTGTTTACCCTGTCTTGTCTGCCGCCTGTCCCGATTATCTGCCTGGTATTTGACTCTGAGTTTGCCCTGCCTCCGACACTGTCTTTGCTGGTATCTGACCCCTGCCTGTACGACTATGATATTCTTAATAAAGCTGCAAATGGATCTCCCTGAGTCTGCCTCGTTACAGACGCATTGGGGAAACACCTTACCCCTAGAAATACTGAAGTCTGATCGAATTGCGCTATTGCACTGCAATAGCCAATGGCGTTGTGCAATAGCCAATGGTGCCAAGCTTCGCCTCTATATAAGGCGAAGCTTGGCTCCATTACGTCAGAATCTTTCGACTGAATAAGCAAGTGATGAAAATCCTGAGTACAAGTAACATGGCATGATCGCGGTGTCTCGTTCTCTCATTTCAGGGAACCAAGGTTACACCAGTATCCAAAGATGTTCCCTTTCAATATCGGTCTCTCAACGTCGCGTCAGATGCTGACACATTAGGGAACGTGTCAAATCACGCCGTGTTACTATGAAGGGCATCCAGAATAGGCAGATCAGACAGCCCTAAACATGTATGTGAATACTATGTCATATGACAGAGTCATGGCAATGAAGTTGCATAAGCATTCAAGTCATTTGCATTAAATGACTAGTTCACCCAAAAATAAAAAATTCTGTCATTTATTACTTACCCTCATGCGTTCCACACCCGTAAGACCTTTGTTAATCTTCGGAACACAAATTAAGATATTTTTGTTGAAATCCAATGGCTCCATGAGGCCTGCATAGGGAGCAATGACATTTCCTCTCTCAAGATCCATAAAGTACAGTGGTGCAATATTAATATTATAAAGCGACAAGAATATTTTTGGTGCGCCAACAAAAACAAAATAACATATAGTGATGGCCGATTTCAAAACACTGCTTCAGGAAGCTTCGGGGCGTTTTGAATCAGCGTGTCGAATCATCGGTTTGGAGCACCAAAGTCACGTGATTTCAGCGGTTTGGTGGTTTGACACCCGATTCGAATCATGATTCGACACAGAAGAATCATAACGCTCCGATGTTTTCTGAAGCAGTGTTTTCTGCCGAAATCGGCCATTGCTAAAGTCGTTATTTTGTTTTTTTGGCGCACCAAAAATATTCTCTTCGCTTTCACAGAGACGAACTCCGTGATTCCCTCCTCTGGCCATCGGAGGGAACCCTCAACAGAATACTGACACACACACACACACATCACTACATTTCCCACAATCCCGTGCCTCGGACTGATTATCCCGCCAGCTGTTGCCCATAACCCGGACTATAAAAGACTCTCATCCCCACCCATGCTTCGCGAAGTCTTGTATTGCCACAGTGTACATGGTGGGGCAGGACATGTATACATGCAAGTTCTGTACTCCGAAGCAGCATATCACTTAGTGTATAGCAGTATACAGCAAGCTAAATAGGCCAAATATTAAACCTAGCTCTCCTGTACAGACAGAAATTGAGAGGCTATCGAAGAAACATCCAGATTGTAGAATCTGGCAAAAGTGTTCGATGAAGCCCATCCTGCCTCAGAACAAATGTCTTCAATGGGTATACTGTTTGTCCATGCCCATGATGAAGCGATACTCCTTGTAGAGTGTGCTCGGAGACCTACAGGGCACTCTACATTCTGTGAACTGTAAGCTACAGCTATTGCATCCATAATCCAATCCAATTCAATAACGTACTTAAAGTGGTCTATTTTCGTGCACTCATTTTGTACTTAATATACTAAAAGCTCTTCTTTAGTACTTCTTAAGATAATCTTAAGAACATCTAAGCGCACTCAACTGTGCTATTTTGAGACACCATGAAATATGAATTTTAATGTGCTTTTAATATACTATCTCTGTATTTAAAAAATGTACTTAGATACCACTTGTAGTACACTATGGGTTCAAATGTACTATAAGTGGTATCTAAATACATTTTTTAAATACAGAAGAATTTTTAGTATATTAAGTACAAAATTAGTGCACGCAAATAGAGCACTTTAAGTACATTATAGAAATTTACTTTTTTTTCACTTGGGAATTCTGGATTTGGGTGTCAGATCAAGCCCCTCGCTTGAGACAGTAGGTCCTTCTTTAACGGGACTGTCCAGGGGGGTCCCGTTAACAGTTCTAGCAGGTCCGGGAAACAGGGCTGAGTGGGCCATTTCAGCGCAACTAACAGCATGGTTTCCCTCTCCTTCCTGATTTTGCACAGCACTTGAGGCAGGATTTTTACTGGTGGAAATGCATACTTGCGCGCTTTCGGCCAGCGTTGAGCGAGCGCGTCCACTCCCAGCGTGGACTGCTCCGTCCACTCCCAGCGTGGACTGCTCCGTTAGGGAGTAAAATAGTGGGCAGTGAGTGTTCTCTGCTGATGTGAAGAGGTCCACCTCCACTGGTCCAAATAAGTTCCAAATCATGCTCACTGTTTGAGGGTGTAATTTCCATTCTCTAGACAAAAGGTGCTGGTCTTCCCAAAACAGAAGAGCTGTTGCGAGCTTCAAGAGGGAGCGCGAGCTGATGCCGCCTTGGTGATTTATATATGCTACTACTGCCATGTTGTCCGAATGAATGAGAACATGATGGTTGTGGACTTGAGCGTAAAAATGCTCCAGGGCCAGGTGAACTGCCTTCAATTCCAGGCAATTTACGTGCCACGCTTTCTCCGTGTCTGTCCAAACACCAAAAGCTGGGCTGCCATTGCAAATGCACCCCAGCCCGTGCATGATGCATCTGTCGTTTACAGTTTTGCATCTGCTTACCTGCCCCATCATCACGCCCCGTCTGTATAGGGCTGGGATTCCTGAAGGGCGAGGACCTTGCCATTTTTGGGAAGGGGTAACGAACAGCTCAGGGCTCCTTGGGTCTGACTGGAAGCTCCGGCTCCTTCCGTGGCTTAAAGGCTGGGGCTGGCCACGGTCCAGATGATGAGCGCTTAGCTGAGGATGAGAGTGAGCGCCTCCTCCTGCGCGCTTTGGCATAAAGTGTTTTATAGCTCTGTATTGTTTTTGAGCCTCGGTGAAGCGCTTCGAGAAGGACTCCACCGAGCTGCCGAAGAGGTCGGAGGGGTTGACAGGGGAGTTTAGGAAGGCCGACTTCTCCGCATCCTTCATATTCGTTAATGTCAACCAAAGGTGACAATTCAGCACAATGAGACTCCCCATCGTGTGGCTGATGAATTGGGACATTGATTTCATAGCCCACAAGGCGAGGTCGGTGGCTCTGCGGAGCTCTCTGAATATTTCTGGATCCTGGCCGTGCTGCAAGTTTTTCAGGCTAAAATGCTGAAACGGCTGGATTAGCACAGCCATCGTATGGAGGGCCGAGGCTGCTTGCTCAGCTGCAGAGTAGGCTTTTCCGGCTATGCTTGTGGTGGTGCGGCACGCTTTGTTGGGGTGCACCACTGTAGACTTGATTTTCAAAGACTCCGGACAAAGATGAGCAGCAATTGCTTCCTCCACAGGGGGAAGATTTGAATATCCCCGTGTGTCAGCACCGTCAATTGTGTTGAGAAGTGCTGGCCCAGAGATGTGGCATGAGCCGAATATGGGGTGTGCCACATCTTAGATACCTCTGCCTGCACTTCGGGAAAAAAGGAGGCTGGTCTTTGGAAGTCCGCTTTGCAGCGACGGCCAGGTTGAAGAAACCACTTGTCCAACCTGCAATGTTCTGGTTTGACGGGAGGAGCCCACTCCAGCTCGAGCTCCTCCACTGCCTTAGAGAGAATACGGAGGAGTTCTTCGTCCGCATAGGCAGTCTCATAGGCAGTCTCACTACAATGAGATGTGGAATCCTCTGTGGGGCTGGCGGCCCAATCAACTGAGTCGGACGGAGCCGTTGACCAGGCATCCTCACGCTCCTCACCGGGAGCCCCAAACGACACAAGGATGTCATTGCCAGAAGGGGGACGAAAGCCCGCTTCGGTATACATCATGGGGGAGGAGAGGGGGTCAGGAGAGTGAGAAGCACGTTGGCGCACTGGTGTGCATTCACCACTGGGCCTGCCAATTTCCATATCATGGTAACACTGCACCTTCCTCCGCGGTTCGGTACCGGCAGCGGAGGGGAACTGCTGCGGGCTGTGAGTTGGCTGTTCATTCAGCAGAATAGTGATCTGAGTATGGAGAACCTTAGTTTTCATCTCCTCGCAATGAGGACAACTTGGCTCAACGATGGCGGCCTCCGTGTGGGCGTGGCCCAGGCAAAAGACGCACGAATCATGTCCGTCTAAGAGCTCAATGGGTCCTGGCAGACTTTGCAAGGCTTAACTGACATTTTTTTTTATTTTCGATCTCACCGGAATGCTTGAAGAGGATATTTCTTTTCAGAATAAATCCACTTGTTCGGCGATGAATCTACGGCGAAAAAGGCTTCTAATGTGCAGTATGAAAAAGAAAGATTCTGACGTAATGGCACCAAGCGTCACCTTATATAGAGGGGCAGTGCCGCCCCACATTCGCGCGCTTGATTGCCATTGGCTATTGCAGTGCAATAGCGCGATTCAATCAGGCTTCAGTATTTCTAGGAGAAAGGTGTTTCCCCAATGCGTCAACATATGTCGCAACGTCGAGAGACCAATATTGAAAGGGAACCATTTTCTTTGATTGGATGTATGTGATTTTGGAATTTTTGATAAAACAAGTCAATTTGTTAATTTATATTCTATTTCATAATAATATTAAACATTTTGCACGTGTCCCTGAAATTGCTGTCCACCCTGTCTGTCATGATCACCAGTTGGAGTGTCCTGGTTAGCCACCAGAGGGCACTCCATCCTGACTATGGTTACACTTACAGAACTTAATTTCCCATGATCCCTTTGTCCTGGACTCATCATCTGTTAATTGCACACAGCTGTTTTGATTTATGTCATTAGTTTCTGCCTATTTAGTCATGGGCTGCATCCGAAACCGCCTACTTCTCTACTATTTAGTAGGGGGAAAGCAGTAAGCGAGCAAATAAGTAAGTCCAAAGCAAAAAGAGTAGCCGAAAATTACCTGGGTGACGTAATATTTCTCGCGAGATTCGTACGTGCGCCTACTTAAAGTGCGTCTGAATCCGCCTACTTACCTACTATATAATATGTGAAAAGCAGTAGTCGAGTGAATAAGTATGTCAGAAACCTCAGTAATCAAAAATGAGTAGTCGAGAAGTTCCCGGATGGCCTACTGCTTCCGCCTAGATTCTGAAGTGTTCCTCGCTGGATACTTTTCTATCCCAGGAGGCCACGGGAGATGATACGTCATAATCGAACACGGAGGAGAAAAGTGACGCGGATGCTGTCAAATGTGAGTATTGAAAACTAAAAACACATTTAACTACTGTAGAGTAAACTGCTGAATGTGTAAAGATGCTAGACACTATTAGGGCTGGCCGATGTATCGAATGCTTTTGTCACGCGCATTTCTTCAGTAAAGCCGGTTCCCTGATTACCGTTAAATCGCCATCACCTGCTTTCAAATGGAGCGGCATTTAATAGACAGAGCCGTAGATCACTGATAAGCCACGCAATATCGCGTTCAATATCGATATGTATCGCCGTCGATATTGAACGCGATATTGCGTGGCTTATCAGTGACGTTTGCTGGTGTTGGTTCATTGTGTTTTATCAAGTGCAAAGTCAATGCAGCCATCTTCCAGGAGATTTTGGAGCACTTTATGCTTCCATCTGCTGACAAGCTTTATGGAGATGCTGATTTCCTTTTCCAGCAGGACTTTAGCACCTGCCCACAGTGCAAAAACCACTTCCAAGTGGTTTGCTGACCATGATATTACTGTGCTTTATTGGCCAGCCAACATGCCTGACCCCTGAATCTATGGGATATTTTCAAGAGAAAGATGAGAAACAGTCGATCCAACAATATACAGATGATCTGAAGGCTCAATAGTGCCTCAGCAGTGCCACAGGCTGATCACTTCCATGCCACACTTCACTGATGCTGTAATTTGTGCTAGAGCAAGTCATTTGCTGTAATACGTGCTGCCGACCAAGTATTGAGTGTACAAATGAACATACTTTAAAGAACTTGAACTTTTCTGTTTTGAAAATCCATATTTTGATTGATCTTAGGAAATATTCTAATATTTTGAGATACTGGATTTTGGACTTTCATGAGCTGTACGCTCTAATCATCAAAATTTAAAAAAGAAACCTTTTGAAATGTTTTACTTTACATGTAGGGAATCTAGAATATATGAAAGTTTCATTTTTAAAAATAATTTACAATAAAAAAAATCTTCACGATATTCTAATTATATGACCAGCACCTGTAAATGTAGATTTGAGCACATAAATCTCAGAGGAAATTTGAATCTTGTCTGATGTTACAGGGACAGATGATCACACGTGTTTATCCGGTGATGAAGGAATGATGCCATCAAAGGCTTTGAGTGACGATACTACAGAAATGAATACAAATCAATTTAAATCATGAGTTGTAGTTTATTTTTATTACTGTAATTTCAAACAGAGTTATTACAGCACTTTTCTGATTCTTGATGTCTGTATGTTTTCTGCAGAGCTTTTGTGGTGGAGCAGGACCTGTGAGGAAAGGTGATGGCGGCATTTGTTAGAAAAAAAGGAAAACCTGACACAAAATATGAAGTAAGATCATTTTGTTACTTCTAATACAGAAATCAAATGACATTGTGCTGTTAAAATGACTGCTTTTGTATCATGTTTGTGCATTATTGTAGGATGTGAAATGTCCTCAGACTGGTGAGCACTGAGGATGGAGAGCCACAGCAGATCCTGGGAATGGTTCAGTGTCATGGACGAGACCCTCCATCACTCCTCCTTCCAAGTGACTTTCTCAAGGACACACTGGAGGTGATGCTGCAGAGATTGAACCAGTAACCTTCTGGTGACCAGCTCAGTGGTTTAGACCACAACACTATAAAAGTAATGAAGCTATGACAAAAATTAGCAAGTAATTGTAAAAATATTAAATGAAATATGGCAAGAAACTAAATGCTGACATGAATGAATTGTAAAATGTTTTAATCTGTTTATTTAGTCATGCTGATGGAGAGCACACAAATGTTTGCAGCAGACACAGCAGCAGCCAGATTGTCCCGCACATCTTCTCCCACTCCTGCTTCAAGGTTGTGGGGTTCAGGGGTCCATCATCATCATCTTCCTCATCCTCTGGATCAACGATGTCCACATTGAGAAGAGCAGCAGTGAGGGACATGATGGATGAAGGTGTTCATCAGCTGCTTCATCAGAATAAAGCTGCAGAATTGGCACAGCTGTGTTGAGATGGCAGCAGGACTGTAAATACCTGATTGTTAGATTAATAAGTTTGAATAAAGCTTTGTTTCATGTGTTGTTGACTTGTATATGCATTTATTTATTGTCATTAATTATGCTATTATTATCAGTAAATTTATATATTTTATTAAGCAATGAATTAATGCATGAGTTGACTGTAATGAGATGTATTCACATCAGCTGGATTTGTCTAGTGTGTGTTCATGCACACATGTGATATGACAAAACATTACATTTTGCTTGGTTTTACTATAGAAGTAAAATGAAAAGTAATATAATTAAGTTTTGGTCAGCATTTATCAATAATATTGTGTGTAAGTGTTGGTGTGTGCTAGCAAAGCAGGACATTCTGGGCTAATCTTAATTTTAAGTAGTTATACTTCTCCAGTAGTTAGTCTTCTCCAAAGGCGAGATCTTCGCTTCGCTGATGTCTTCTTTGTGCAGACTAACACTGAGGAAAACCGCACTAGGTAGGGTTGTGGAGTTACTGGTGCTCTGAGGTGTTAGTGCACCTGTCACTCATATCTTTATTTTTATTGCAGGACCTATAATTACATAAAAAATCAGGGAAAATACCATAGTGGTATCTTTAACAAATATGGGTTTGTATACATCATAGTTTGAGATTATATACAAAGACATAAAGCATGATGACAAGATTAAATATTTTTAATACATCATAATGCATAAAAGTATTTATTTGTTTATTATTTATAAGCCTGAGGGATGAAACTAGAGCTAATTCAACAAGAAAAAGAGGAAAACAAATTAGATTTATGCCACTTTTGCTTGTGGACGGACATTTTTGCATATAAAATAAAGAAATTAACAACATATTCACGCGAATTTGGGTTTTCATAACAAAAAATAAACTCACATTAGTAGTTAAAAATATAAGAACTTTAAATTAACCCAAATATATATTAATTGTAATACAATTACAAAATTACTGGCAGCTGTTTCTTCAACAAGACCACAAAATATCAAGATATTTACAGATATAAGAATTAAACTTGTCACTCATATCTTTTAAGTTGTTGCGCTTGTGATAACGTCATAGGTCACATGATAACATCAACATGGCGGATTATTTTCGGATCTCATTCATACTCAACGAGATTTGGCTATCAAGTACCTACTCTTCTAGCGCTCGTTAAGTAAGTACTTATTGAGTAGGCGGTTTCGGACGCAGCCACCATTTTGTAACGCTTTTAACCCTGTCCCTGAGCGCCCTGAGTTCGTATTAATAAACTTGGTATTTTCAACTGAGTGGGTTAAGTGTGATTATTTACTCACTTTACCTTTTTTTTTTTTTAACTGTGTTTGTTACGTCTTTCCTTGGGGTCCCCCAAACTGCATTCACATGAATAGTGAAATGGGATTTTAATGTTTCTCGTTACTGAAATAATGGATTTACCAATAAGTAAGTCTAAATATATATATATATATATATATATATATATATATATAAAACCCTAGCCTGACGTGGTCATACTCAATTCTAGTTCGAATATGAGTCTGATACTGCTCCATTGGGCTTTGATTATGGGGGCGTATTTCAACCGATCCAGGAAAGACCTCAATTGGATAGACCTACAACCAATCAGAGCTACAGAGTAAGTGACGTATGTTGAGCGACGCATAGTTGTCAACAGAACTCTTCTTAGCGACCATCGGGGCCAGCTGATAAATCAAACTTTTGCCGAATCCCGTAGGAAGGACGGCAAAGACATCTTTCCCATCGACAAATGCCTTGATTCTATAACGGACGCGATGGCGGAATCTACACATCTCAGTTCTTCAACAACAGCCATCATTGTTGTAAACTAATTGACCTTTCGCAAGACTCGCCCCCCTTAGTTACTGTTGCTTTGTCCGACAAGCCGTGGCGCTGTCACGCCACACAGAGTGGAAAATACATCGCAGAGCAAAGCGGAAACTGACAACACGTCGACAGACAAGACAGGACAGGTTACTTATGATATTAAACAGAGCCCCAGCTTTCAAACTGTGTAGTTAATAAAAAAATTCAAACAATAAAAACCGTTTTGTGGCTCTTTAATGTGTTGTGACCATGATCGTGACAGATTGCTGTAGCGCCTCAGCGGTAGAGGACCGCAGTAAAGATAGTTTGCGGTTTGATATTCAGATTTCTTTTGGCTATAAATACGCAGTGCGCTGAAAGTTTCCACATATCAGAAAAGTGATGCTAGTGACCCTGGGATGGGTCAGCTGACCCGTACTGAACTGTGAAAGTTTTCACAGATCAGAATAGCGATGTTAGTGACCCAGGGAAGGGTCAGCTGACCCGTACTGAACTGTGAACGTTTTCAAAGGTCAGAATAGTGATGTACATGACCCAGGGAAGGGTCAGCTGACCCGTACTGAACTGTGAAAGTTTTCACAGATCAGAATAGTGATGCTAGTGACCCAGGGAAGGGTCAGCTGACCCGTACTGAACTGTGAAAGTTTTCACAGATCAGAAAAGTGATGCTAGTGACCCAGGGATGGGTCAGCTGACCCGTACTGAACTGTGAAAGTTTTCACAGATCAGAATAGCGATGTTAGTGACCCAGGGAAGGGTCAGCTGACCCGTACTGAACTGTGAACGTTTTCAAAGGTCAGAATAGTGATGTACATGACCCAGGGAAGGGTCAGCTGACCCGTACTGAACTGTGAAAGTTTTCACAGATCAGAATAGTGATGCTAGTGACCCAGGGAAGGGTCAGCTGACCCGTACTGAACTGTGAAAGTTTTCACAGATCAGAAAAGTGATGCTAGTGACCCAGGGATGGGTCAGCTGACCCGTACTTAACTGTGAAAGTTTTCACAGATCAGAAAAGTGATGCTAGTGACCCAGGGATGGGTCAGCTGACCCGTACTGAACTGTGAAAGTTTTCACAGATCAGAATAGCGATGTTAGTGACCCAGGGAAGGGTCAGCTGACCCGTACTGAACTGTGAACGTTTTCACAGATCAGAAAAGTGATTCTAGTGACCCTTGGATGGGTCAGCTGACCCGTACTGAACTGTGAAAGTTTTCACAGATCAAAATAGCGATGTTAGTGACCCAGGGAGGGGTCAGCTGACCCGTACTGAACTGTGAAAGTTTTCACAGATCAGAATAGTGATGTTAGTGACCCAGGGAAGGGTCAGCTGACCAAAACTCAACTGTGAAAGTTTTCACAGATCAGAATAGCGATGTTAGTGACCCTGGGATGGGTCAGCTGACCCGTACTGAACTGTGAAAGTTTTCACAGATGAGAATAGTGATGTACATTATCTGTACAAGGTCATTTATATATATATATATATATATATATATATATATATATATATATATATCATATTATACAAAAAACGGGGGGCAGAGCAAAGAGAAACACGACCACGAGATAAAATGCTATTGTGAAAGTTTTCACAAATCGAGCTCGACCTAAAACAATGTTATTTTATTCCAGCAGTCTGCGTGTTCATTGGTAATAGACGTTAAACATGAAGAACGCTTTTATTTCACATTCCTTACTGGCGGACTTACCAAGGGGTTTACGGACAAGAGCTTTGCTGTGAAAAAATTCACAGATCAAGCTGGTGAAGATGACACCAGTTTCATTCCTCTAAGTGTCCAACATTTGGAGCTATAGCCATTATAAAATTAAGAGTCGCTACGAAAAAAAACCCTGATTTCAGCCCAAAGGACAGCGTCACCTTAATTCACAAATCATGGAGAACGATATTCGGTATTATTTGCATGTCTATGACAGCGCACTGCGTATTTATAGCCAAAAGAAATCTGAATATCAAACCGCAAACTATCTTTACTGCGGTCTCAAACGGCTCGTTAACCGATCATCTCTTCCTACTAGTCCATTTATAGCATCAAATAAACATGAATGAACATGAGAATGAATGTTGTTTCAAACGCAGAAAGACGTCAATATGCACAATTTTTCAAGTTTAACTCCACCGATGTTAATCTTCTAACTCCTGACTGCTTTGTCGGACAAAATAGCGGATGCGGCGTTCTGATTGGTTAGATCGCTTGTCAATCAAACTCCCCAAGCGCTCTTTGATGACGTGGCTGATTACGTTTCTGGTGATAATCTGTCAATCATCGCCCTGACAATGTGATTGGTCCGAACAGTTTCTGTTCGGGCATAATTACTCCTCTACGGATCAAGTCCAGACCGAACTCCCCGACCTCAAAATGTTGTGGGCGGGGCTAAGTTCAGCTGGCATCCAGGCTAATAAAACCCCTTTCTTTCTCAAATTAATACACAGAAAACAATTCAAGTATAATGAAATTGACAATTTACTTAAATGTAAAATAATCAACCTTCAGGGTTTTTCAAAATGTAAAATAAAATAACAATTATGTAAATAGGCAATAGGAATTTCACAAATTCACTGATAAATCCCAAAAAATATAAATTACCACATTTTCACATATTCACTTTGTTGTAAATAGTCCTCATTTCACTTGGTTCAGATATAAACCTTAAAATTTGAGCACCCAAACTCTTGCTCAATTCTCAAAGGACTCTATTCAGACCATGTGATGTTTTTCAGAACTAGTTGCTCATTTGAATCCGATCAAAATATGTCTGTTATTATTTCTGCTGACATTTGATAGTGTAAGATTTGCAAAATTCCCTAAGGGGGTCAAAACAACTCATATCTATTTTTGGCATCTGACCAGTTTATGATATAATGGGTAAAACCATGTAACCTTTTCTTATTAGAACAAAAACATCAGTCAAGTCAAGTCAAGTCACCTTCATTTATATAACGCTTTTTACAATGCAGATTGTGTCAAAGCAGCTTTACATTGATAATTGGTATATAATTTTTCCTTTTAAAGAATAGTGTCAATGCAGGCAGATCAAAAGCACTGTTGAATAAATGTCAAGGATACTGTTGAATATCAAATGTCAAGTCAAATTAAATTAAATTAGGGCTGCACGATTAATCGTATTTTATCACGATAACGATATCTGCTTCTCTCGATTGATTTTAAATAATCGTCACGATATTGGCCCGCTCTATGAAAATGAACATAATTTGGAAATATTGGAAGTAATATTAGGAATTTCGCTGTTTTATCTTTTGAAGTTCCTAAAGGTTTTACCAGTTTTCATAATGTTGATCAGCTAGAAATGATTTTTCTTTGCTTTACGAATTTGCCGGGCAATTTGAATCTGGTTTGTCTTATTGCAAACGAATTGTGTTGCTTTAAAATCTAATGTGAATACATATTACAAAGCGCTCACCAAAACCATGTTTTGTATTGATTTACCATCTAATGAAGTTATCATAGTTGGTTAAATTTAAGTCTTTGTGCCACCTACAGGCCTTTTGGGTGAAGTGTAGGTTGGTAAAGAACTTGCAAAATAGCCATAGTTACATTACTCTTTTTTGAATAAACATGATTAATAATCGTGATTATAATTTTGAGGAAACTGTGGCACTGGCTGTCGTGTCGATGATGTCTTCACAATGGATGATCTAGTCGACTCGATCTCTGCTGATACAGGGCTGCGTTGTGGTCGTGTCAAGGCACCGGTCCTCGGTCTCATCTGGAAACGGCCCCGAATCCGGTTGGCTACGGTAAACCTCGGGATAAACAGAAAGACTAATATTAGCGTAGATGCCATTCTTTTTCTGATGTAACAAGTACATCTGGTGTTATAGGAAGTGTTCCCGGTTCCGGCTGAACTAATTTATGCAGCCTAATAATCCTTTAACGGATTTGAAAATATAAATATATAATGTGTTATGTGTATGCCAGGTTAAAGAGATGCGTTTTTAGTCTAGATTTAAACTGACAGAGTGTGTCTGCATCCCGAACAATGCTAGGAAGGTTGTTCCACAGTTTAGGCGCCAAATAGGAGAAGGATCTACCACCTGCAGTTGATTTCGATATTCTAGGTATTATCAGCTCGCCTGAATTCTGAGATCGCAATAAACGTGAAGGACTATAATGCATTAAGAGCTCGCTTAGGTACTGGGGGGCTAAACCATTTAGTGCTTTGTAAGTAATTAGCAAGATTTTAAAATCTATACGATGTTTAACAGGAAGCCAATGCAGTGACGACAGAACTGGGCTAATATGGTCATACTTCCTAGTTCTAGTAAGGACTCTAGCTGCTGCATTTTGTACGAGCTGTAGTTTATTTATCAAGCGGGAGGAACAACCACCCAGTAGAGCGTTACAGTAGTCTAACCTTGAGGTCATGAACGCATGAACTAACTGTTCTGCATTCTTCATTGAGAGCATATGTCGTAGTTTAGATATATTTTTAAGATGGAAGAAAGCGGTTTTACAGATGCTAGTAACATGGCCTTCAAATGAAAGATTGGTATCAAAGAGCACACCCAGGTTCCTAACTGATGACGAAGACTTAACAGAGCAGCCATCAAGTGTTAGACAATATTCTAGGTTATTACGTGAAGAAGTTTTTGGTCCGAAAATTAGAATCTCTGTTTTTTCTGAATTTAGTAGTAGGAAATTACTGGTCATCCAGTTTTTTATATCAGCTATGCATTCTGTTAATTTTGTGAATTGGTAAGTTTCGTCAGGGCGTGAAGAAATATAGAGCTGAGTATCATCAGCGTAACAATGAAAACTAACACCATGCTTCCTAATGATATCTCCCAAGTGTAGCATGGCACGTGCAACTTAACTGATGTGCTAAAACTACTAATAATATTCAGTATGGGCCAATAGGTATCAGAAGTAAGGAACGTCTACTGGAGAGAGGAAAGCAGCGCAGCTGGTGAGTAAATGGTTGACAAGATCTTGTTTGGTTCAATGAATTGTATTAATATAGAAAAGTTTCTTTTAGTAGTTGGTTTCAATTGGATAAATCACAGATATGAACAATTAATTGGTAACAATGTGAATCAAAACAGTTAACCAACTCTTCTGTTGTTTCTTATAGGACCAAGAATTCACAGTTTGACAGCTCCAATTCAACTTGATGTTTCACACTCTTCACAAAATGCACAAATAAAGAAAATAATAAAACAGAAATGTGTGCTTCTTTGACTTTGAGCAAGATATTTTTACAATAATATAACCTTCAACAAAATATTATTCAGTAACCCAAAAGAAATATAATTAGACCTTCAGTTTGACTCAAAGCACTGAATGATTCAGAATTGCTCTAAACAATTCACTTTCCCTTTCAAAATCAACTGTATATCAACAATCAGAGTTGAAAATTCACAAATCCATTAATTGATTCGTTCAAAGTTCATGAATCAAACGACTCAGTTGATCAAAGTTCATGAATCAAGTGATTCAGTTCAAAGAGTTGTTGAACTCTTTCAATCAGTTTCTCCTTTTTTTTGAAGCAAAAATATCGAACGAGTTTGACGAATAAAAGTCTTTTGTGTCCAAAAACAAAGGAAAAAATGGAATTCTCCTACCAGTTGATGAATTCAAAGCACAGTTCAAAGTGGGAAAAGGTCCATGGGTAGCTCGCCATTACGCACATTTAGTCACGTCCGATGCACAGACGATTCCACTCCAAAAGGAATAATTATGGCACAAAACAGGAAACTCGCAGATCACATAGAAAAACACAGAAACAAAAAACACCCAGCCTTGCATAAACAAGGCAGAATAACAATTAATATCCAATTCAAACAGCAATCAACAACAAATATCATGTACACACTTCAAATAACACATTAACTCATCATTTCAACACTTATTGAACTCATTGAGACTTAAACACCATACTTTGACACTTCGTTAGCTCATTAATATTTTTGCATGTGCGTTAGCTTTAGCCCTTGTGCTATTACTACTGCGCACGCTGTACTCGCGCGGCCTATATATAATCACTTCTCATGTCAATGTACTTATTGAATTAGCGACTTTTCTCATATAATATGATATTAAATGATATGATATCTTAAAATATGACTCACCAAGGCAAATCAATCTATTTTCTCTTTATATTAACAGCTTTTATGGAGGGTTCGTGAATACCGCTCCGTGCAGCTGCTTCTCTGACTCGTTCTCTCTCTGTCTCTCGCTGGCAGTGCAGCAGCGCCGGCGCAGTCTGTGGGCGGGACTTATGGGAGTGCTGCTAACACTGGCTCTTAGGAGAGTCAGTCACAGAAATGAGAGCCGCTATTGGACAAAGCAGTTTTCCTTCTGGAACTTTCCTCTCTTCTTCATTTTCTTAGCTTTCAACTTTATCTTTAAATCATTTTTAATCTTTTAACTGGTAACCTGATTAACGGGTTACATTCTCCCCGTCTTGAAGATATGCAGGTCCCTCTGCATCCTTTAGGCTGCGAAATCACCGCAGAGGGATATCCACTACACATTTCCACGGACACATCTTTAAGAGAATCAGGCTCCTCCAATGATACAGTGAAGGCTGTACTGAGCCCTTGCAGTAATGACTGTACCACCAATGAAAGGGGATTACCCAATTTAGGATACTGCAGTCTCTTTGGTGGCTCACAATGTCTCTGAGAACGTCGAGGAACATCTTCTAAACTCTGGCCAGTTTCCGTTGGGCTGTCTTGAGAACTCCTTGAATTAACAGATTCATCCTGTATCAGGCCATTGTTCCTTTCATCCTCTCCATTGAGGGTCCCAGATGGGGGCTCATCAGACTCCTGGTCCTGCTGTTCATTCTGCACAGGTAAGGCACTTAAGACATCAGTTCCTGAAGGATCTTTCAACTGTAATTTCTCCTTTTCAGGTTCATCACACAGACTTTCGTCTTCATCCTCAGGTAGGTCAGTTAAGTTCTCTTGTGACTCCGCTGAGGTAGGATGCTTAATGTCTGTACTAATTGCAGTTCTCATTTCAGGAGATATTTCTGTCGTCACTCCGACACTTGACTGTTTCTGAGGTCTAGAATTGGAGAGAATTCTACTTTCAACACTTGGTAAGCACTCAGGTGTATAACTTGTGTAGTCATCTTCAGATTCAGAATCTTCAGACATACTTTCGGGGTTTTCTGTACCAGGGTTTGCTTGAGTTCTAGGCCTGCAAGGTGTCTTTGGTCTTACTGGTTCCTCAGGTACAGTTTCTCGCAAGAATCCACAGGGTAAAAGCAAGTCTCGGTGCAATGTACGAAGTGGCCCATCCTTGCCCTCTGATTGAACGGTATAGACTGGTAAGTCAACAGCTTTCTTGACCACGACGTAAACTTCTTTCTCCCACTTATCTGCCAACTTATGTTTTCCCCTCAGCTTAACGTTCCTTACCAGGACACAATCTCCGACTTCAAGGGGTGAGGCGACCACTCGCTCGTCAAACCTCTTCTTATTACGTCCTGCCACTTTTGAAGCGTTCTCACTTGCTACCCTGTAGCTCTACTGCAGGCGATCCTTCAAATTCCTGACATAACTTGAGTGAGATTGGGACGACTTGTCAGCAGGTAAACCGAAGGCCAGATCAATTGGTAGCCGGGGCTGCCTCCCGAACATCAGCTCGTAAGGTGAGAATCCTGTCGAGTCATTACGAGTGCAATTATATGCGTGGACTAACGGTTTCACAAAGTCCTTCCAGCAGGTCTTTCCTTTGTCATCCAGGGTCCCTAACATCTGAAGCAACGTCCTGTTAAAGCGCTCCATGGGGTTGCCGCAAGGATGATAAGGTGTCGTTCTCACTTTACGAATTCCTGCTATAGCGCACAGCTGCTTAATCAGTTTTGACTCGAAGTTGGGCCCCTGATCACTGTGGAGTTTCTCCAGGAACCCGTAATGGACAAGAAAGTTATCCCACAGGCATTTGGCCACGGTTTCAGCCTTCTGGTTTCTGGTGGGTATCGCTACAGCGTACCTGGTGAAATGATCGGTGATCACTAGAATATCTTTTATATTACTCCGATCAGGTTCAAGCGACAGAAAGTCCATGCAGACTAGCTCGAGGGGTCTGCTTGTCACTATATTCACCAGGGGTGCAGCTCGCTCAGGAGGGGTCTTTCGCCTTACACAGCGCTCGCAGGACTTTATTTTCTCCTCTACAGTTGTCGCCATCTTTGGCCAGTAAAACCTGGACCTAACAAGGTCAGGTGCAGGCTTGTTAATACCATCTCCCGGAGGTCCACAGGTAATGCTAACTGATACAGCACACTTCCTTGATCCTGCTTCCTTCTGAATAACATCCCGTTCTTGAACTCAAATCTGCTCCACTCTGTCAGCCATAAGGCTACTTCTGCAGGTTCCACTCTTCCAACTGGTTTCTTACCAGATTCAAGATACTTAATAACTACTTTGAGTTCTGGATCTGCTCTTTGGTGTTTTTTCAGCTCTTCTTCAGACATTTGGGGAAGAACTGGAAGACCATGGGCGTCCTCCCGCTGGAACTCTTGGGGTATTGCACCAACGCCAAGGGACAGTGACTCGAACACGGTAGGTTGGAAGTGTGACATGCTAGGATCAGCGCAGCTCTGATACACTTGGTGTCTTTCACAGAGGGCTTTCACTGCTGCTGGCAGGATTGTTGACTGTTCAGATTCTGCTAAATGATGAAGAGTAAATTGCTTGATTCTTTCGCGCTCTTTTTGGGAGACAAAGTCGTCCACAGGCCCGTCATGAGGACGTCTTGAGAGTCCATCTGCATCTAGATTCCGCTTGCCCGCTCGATATTGGATCTTGAAGTTAAATGTCGACAGGCTGGACAGCCACCTATAGCTGGTCGCATCAAGCTTTGCAGATGTTAAGATATAAGTGAGTGGATTGCTGTCTGTTATTACAGTGAACTCTCCTCCATACAGATAGTCACTGAATTTTGAAGTGACCGCCCACTTGAGTGCGAGGAACTCCAATTTATGCGCGGGATATTTTGTTTCGCTTCTGGTTAGTCCCCTACTCGCGAAAGCGATTACTCTCATTCGGCCCTCTTGCTCTTGATAAAGGGCAGCTCCAAGTCCAGTGGTACTCGCATCTGTTGTCAACACATAGGGAAGGCTAGGATCAGCAAATCCGAGGACTGGAGCTGAAGTCAACTTTTCAATGATGGTGTCGAATGACCGCTGGCATTCCTGGGTCCATCGGTCCCTGAACTGCTCTTTAGGATCCCAGTACTGTATACCATTCTTTGGGTCTCGTCTCTGATTTCTCTGCAGAGGGGGGTAACCAACAGTAAGGTCATTGAGAGGTCTTGTTATCTTAGAAAAATCTTGGACAAACCTTCTGTAGTATCCAGCGAACCCAAGAAAAGATTTGAGCTCTTTAAGGTTTCTGGGCCTTGGCCAGGTCTTGAGGGCTTCAATTTTGGATGGATCCGTTTCAACACCGTTTTCAGACACTATATGGCCCAGATATCTGACTGATGTTTGGAAGAATTTACATTTTGTGGGGGAAAGTTTTAGTCCGTACTCCCTCAGACGCTTTAAGACTTGCAGGAGTCGGGCTTCGTGCTCCTCTAACGTTTTAGAGAAGACTATAAGGTCATCAATGAAAACCAATACTTCTCTCCTGTTAAGATCGCCCATGCACCGCTCCATTAGTCTTTGAAATGAACTTGGCGCATTTGTGACCCCCTGTGGCATTCGATTGAATTCATAGAACCCTAAAGAACAGACGAATGCTGTTTTCTGTTTATCAGCCTCTTCCATCTCGATCTGATAGAAGCCTGACTTTAAGTCGAGGACAGAAAACCACTTGGAGCCAGATAGAACTGAGAAGGCTTCTTCCAAATTTGGCAGAGCATACGCATCTTTTATGGTCTGTGAATTCAACTTCCTAAAATCAATGCAGAGACGTACATCATTGTTCTTCTTCTTTACCACTACTATTGGAGAGGCAAAGGGAGACTCCGATTCTCTGATGACACCAGCGTCGAGAAGTTCTTTGAGATGCCTTCTTACTGCATCGACATCTTGGGGATGAATAGGTCTGGCCCTCTGCTTGAAGGGCGTGTTGTCACTGAGATTGATGTGGTGTTTTACCTTGTCAGTGTGGCCGTAATCCAAATCATGCAGTGCGAATACATCTGGCATGGAGTTCACTAGATCCGTTATCCTCTCCTTCCATTCACTTGACAAGGGAGAGCCACCAAAATCAGGAACAACCTTAACTTGTGAAGGATTCACGGTTTTATGCTCAGGAGCACTCAAAGGGTGTCTTCCTTCAATCACATGCCGGACAGCATGCACTTCGGCCAGTACCGCTCTTGGAGGTATTATTAAATCAGTCTGCGTCTCATTCTTCAGTACCACTGGTATTTGGACACTGCGTTTCGGAGGTAAGGAGTGCAGACTACTAGCCACTAGCAGGCCGCCAGGCAAGAAAAATGGCATTGCTGGTTCTACAGTCACACAGGTCTCTGTCAGTGGCCCAACGATGTTGACACAGCCATCGAGAACTACAGTACTTCCAGCCGTTACAACTTCAGGCATGACCCCCTTCACTTTCACTTGGCCCAAGACACTTGCACCAGCTTGTGGCGTCTTGCTTCTAAGACTCTTATTACAGCTCGATACCCATGGTGATATGACTCAACTCGGGGCATGGTCGCTTTTGCATGATCAGCATACAGGACGTCCAAGGTGTTGGTACCAATGAGAATTTGGGGTGCATATGTCAGATCTGGGACAACTAGGGCCAACGTTGGAACTTCAGCTTCAATTCCTAGGAACTCCTGAAGAAACTTCAAAGTCAATTCAACATATCCCAGATAGGGAACAGCCTTTCCATTTGCCCCTTCAACTTCTAACAGGTGGTTCAACGGCTGCATGGGATGCTGCGACAAGTGACTGTTGTAGAAAGACAGGGGAATCGTCGTTACTTGAGATCCTGTGTCCAACAAGCAGTTCACTTTCTTCCCTTCAACTTTGATTTGTGCAGTGCATTTCATTCCTACCAGTCCAGCTGGTAACTTAAAGGAGTTTCTAATGTCAGCCTGCTTGTTAAACACTCGTCGACGCTTAGGGCATTATTTGTTTTTCTCAGTCCCCGTCAGCCCTGTGACAGAGACTGCCTTTAATTTAAAGACTCTGTAGCAAATCCATGTCGGAGATCCCACTTCAACTCTAGATGGATTTGGGGGACTTTCGCAGTTGATGGCTAGGTGGCCGTCATCCCTACAGCGGAAGCAATACCATGGCCGAGGCCGATTGATTCTAATCTCTGTGTGCTTTGGTCTCCCATTTCGGTCTCTGCTGATTTCACTGGCACCAGGTTTACTCAGGTTCTCTCTATGACTGAAGAATCTTTCTAGTGTTACTCCACTAACGATGAATGCATTTTGCACGTTGACACTTTCTCTTTCTACAACATCCATCTCTGTCAGATTCACTATACATCTATCTCAGTGGTTATTCACTTCAATTACTGCTGCGTCCTCTCTCCTGGCTGGCTCGCCAAGTTTGTAGCATGGCACGTGCAACTTAACTGATGTGCTAAAACTACTAATAATATTAAGTGTGGGCCAATAGGTATCAGAAGTAAGGAACGTCTACTGGAGAGAGGAAAGCAGCGCAGCAGGTGAGTAAACGGTTGACAAGATCTTGTTTGGTTCAATGAATTGTATTAATATAGAAAAGTTTCTTTTAGTAGTTGGTTTCAATTGGATAAATCACAGATATGAACAATTAATTGGTAACAATGTGAATCAAAACAGTTAACCAACTCTTCTGTTGTTTCTTATAGGACCAAGAATTCACAGTTTGACAGCTCCAATTCAACTTGATGTTTCACACTCTTCACAAAATGCACAAATAAAGAAAATAATAAAACAGAAATGTGTGCTTCTTTGACTTTGAGCAAGATATTTTTACAATAATATAACCTTCAACAAAATATTATTCAGTAACCCAAAAGAAATATAATTAGACCTTCAGTTTGACTCAAAGCACTGAATGATTCAGAATTGCTCTAAACAATTCACTTTCCCTTTCAAAATCAACTGTATATCAACAATCAGAGTTGAAAATTCACAAATCCATTAATTGATTCGTTCAAACAAAGTTCATGAATCAAACGACTCAGTTGATCAAAGTTCATGAATCAAGTGATTCAGTTCAAAGAGTTGTTGAACTCTTTCGATCAGTTTCTCCTTTTTTTGAAGCAAAAATATCGAACGAGTTTGACGAATAAAAGTCTTTTGTGTCCAAAAACAAAGGAAAAAAATGGAATTCTCCTACCAGTTGATGAATTCAAAGCACAGTTCAAAGTGGGAAAAGGTCCGTGGGTAGCTCGCCATTGCGCACATTTAGTCACGTCCGATGCACAGACGATTCCACTCCAAAAGGAATAATTATGGCACAAAACAGGAAACTCGCAGATCACGTAGAAAAACACAGAAACAAAAAACACCCAGCCTTGCATAAACAAGGCAGAACAACAATTAATATCCAATTCAAACAGCAATCAACAACAAATATCATGTACACACTTCAAATAACACATTAATTCATCATTTCAACACTTATTGAACTCATTGAGACTTAAACACCATACTTTGACACTTCGTTAGCTCATTAATATTTTTGCATGTGCGTTAGCTTTAGCCCTTGTGCTATTACTACTGCGCACGCTGTACTCACGCGGCCTATATATAATCACTTCTCATGTCAATGTACTTATTGAATTAGCGACTTTTCTCATATAATATGATATTAAATGATATGATATCTTAAAATATGACTCACCAAGGCAAATCAATCTATTTTCTCTTTATATTAACAGCTTTTATGGAGGGTTCGTGAATACCGCTCCGTGCAGCTGCTTCTCTGACTCGTTCTCTCTCTCTCTCTCGCTGGCAGTGCAGCAGCGCCGGCGCAGTCTGTGGGCGGGATTTATGGGAGTGCTGCTAACACTGGCTCTTAGGAGAGTCAGTCACAGAAATGAGAGCCGCTATTGGACAAAGCAGTTTTCCTTCTGGAACTTTCCTCTCTTCTTCATTTTCTTAGCTTTCAACTTTATCTTTAAATCATTTTTAATCTTTTAACTGGTAACCTGATTACCCGGGTTACACAAGGGTAGCATGTACAGAGTGAAAAGCAACGGTCCTAGTACTGAGCCTTGCGGTACTCCATATTTAACTTGTGATCGATATGATATCTCATCGTTTACTACTACAATCTGATAACGGTCAGATAAGTATGATTTGAACCATGCCAATGCAATTCCACTAATGCCAACATAATTTTCAAGTCTATTTAAGAGAATATTGTGATCGATAGTGTCAAATGCAGCACTAAGATCCAGTAACACTAATAGAGAGATACAACCACGATCTGATGATAAGAGCAAATCATTAGTAACTCTGATGAGAGCAGTCTCAGTACTATGGTACGGTCTAAATCCTGACTGGAAATCCTCACAGATATTATTTCTTTCTAAAAAGGAACATAGTTGCGATGAAACTGCCTTTTCTAGTATTTTTGACAGAAAAGTAAGATTTGAGATCAGCCTGTAATTGACTAATTCTTTAGGATCAAGTTGTGGTTTTTTAATAAGAGGTTTAATAATAGCCAGCTTAAAAGTTTTTGGTACGTATCCTAATGACAAAGATGAATTAACAATATTAAGAAGGGGATCTATGACTTCTGGAAGCATCTCTTTCAATAGCTTAGTTGGTATAGGGTCTAACATACATGTTGTTGATTTTGATGATTTAACAAGTTTAGACAATTCTTCCTCTCCTAAAGCAGTAAATGAAATGAATTTTTCCTCAGGGACACTACAATGCAATGTCTGACACGATACTGTAGTAGACGGTTGCATGGTTATAATTTTCTCTCTAATATTATCAATCTTGCAAGTAAAGAAGTTCATAAAGTCATTACTGCTGGGCTCTTTGGGAACATCAGAAGTTGAAGCTTTATTTCTTGTTAATTTAGCCACTGTATCAAATAAATACCTAGGGTTGTGTTTATTTTCTTCTAAGAGTTTTGAAAAATAGGCAGATCTGGCAGTTTTTAAGGCCTTTCTGTACTCAATCATTTTCTCTCTCCACGAAATGCGAAATACTTCTAGTTTTGTTTTCTTCCAGCTACGCTCCATTTTTCTGGCTGCAGTTTTTAGGGCCCGAGTCTGCTCACTGTACCATGGTGTTGGATTAAATTCCTTAATCTTTTTTAAACGCAAAGGAGCGACTGAATCTAATGTGCTGGAAAAGACAGAGGCAGTAGTTTCTGTTACAACATCGAGGTCTTCTAAGCTGTCTGCTATGCTAAGGTGATGAAACTGATCAGGAAGATTATTTATAAAGCGATCTTTAGTGGTAGAAGTGATGGTTCTACCATATTTATGGCAGGGAGGCAGTTTAGCCTCTTTGACTAAATGTAGTATACACGAGACTAGATAATGATCTGAGATGTCGTCACTCTGCTGCAGAATTTCAACGGCGTCAATATCGATTCCATGTGACAATATTAGATCTAAAGTATGATTACGACAATGAGTGGGTCCTGACACGTGTTGTCTAACACCAATAGAATTTAGAATGTCCGTAAATGCCAATCCCAATGAGTCTTTTTTATTATCTACATGGATATTAAAATCACCAACAACAAGGACTTTATCTGCAGCTAGTACTAATTCTGATAGAAAATCAGCAAATTCTTTAATAAAGTCTGTATGGTGTCCTGGTGGCCTGTATACAGTAGCCAACACAAATGTCAACTTACATAATGTTACGTAAAGCACCATCACTTCGAAGGAATTATATTTGAAAGACTTTTGACTAATACTGTAAATATTACTATAAATTACAGCAACACCTCCCCCTTTGCCTTTCTGTCGAGGATTGTGTCGATAATCATAACCTTGAGGACTAGACTCATTTAAAGTAATGTAATTGTCCGGTTTTAGCCAGGTTTCTGTCAAACACAGAACATCTAGATTATTGTCTGTGATAATATCATTTACAATAAGTGCTTTTGAAGAAAGTGATCTAATATTTAACAATCCAAGCTTTGCATTTGTTTATCATTATTATCTCGATTTTTTATTTGTTGAACATCAATTAAATTTTTTCCATTAAATGGGTTTGGAAGTTTTTTGTTTTTATTAATTCGGGGTACAGACACAGTCTCTATTTGATAATATATAGGTGCAAGAGTTTCTATGTGTTGGGATTTATCTGACTTCTGTAACGTGAGGCAGCTAGCAGACGGTCGGTTTAGCCAGTCTGTCTGCTTCCTGACCTGGGCCATAGTTTGTCATGTTTCAGCTCTAAGACTATGTGCCATATTACTAGAGAGAAGAGCAGCACCATCCCGGGAGGGATGAATACCATCTCTTTTCAACAGGTCAGGTCTGCCCCAAAAACTTTTCCAATTATCTATGAAACCTATATTATTCTGCGGACACCACTTAGACAGCCAGCCATTGAGTGATGATAATCTGCTAACTATCTCATCACTCCGACGAACAGGAAGGGGACCAGAGCAAATTACTTCTCCTGACATTGTACTTGCGAGTTCACACACCTCTTTAATGTTAATTTTAGTGATCTCCGACTGGCGAAGTCGAACATCATTTGTGCCGACGTGAATAATAATTTTAGAGTATTTATGATTAGCATTAGCCAGCACTTTTAAATTTGCTTTGATGTGAGGTGCTCTGGCTCCCGGCAAACATGTGACTAAGGTGGCTGGTGTCTCTATTTTCACGTTCCGTGTAATAGAATCGCCAATTACTAGGGCACTTTCAACAGGATTCTCAGTGGGTGCGTCACTGAGTGGGGAGAACCTGTTTGATGTTCTTAATGGAACGGAAGAGTGGTGTTTTCCGCGACTAGGCCGCCTCACCATTACCCAAGTGCCCTGCTGCGCGGGCTCTACAGCCGGAACCGAACAATGTACAGAGTTCACTAAGCTAGTTGCATCCAAAACAGTATCTGAAGCCCCTGCATTCTTACTATCCTCGATTAAAGTTTGGATGCGTGTCTCTAATTCTGAGATTCTCTCTGTCAGCCTGACTATTTCCCTACATTTATGACATGTAAATCCCTCATCGCTGACAGAGAGGGCTATGCTAAACATGTGACAGATGGAACACGATATAACACTGGGAAAGGATGACATAACTCACCGTGTTTGTAGACTGATTCGAGTTGCCACAGCTGTTTGATGAACGCGTTGGAAGAGAAGCGCGCGAGACTGATGACAAGTTAAACAAGCTAGCGAGTAACATCGATTTAGATTCAAAGATTACAAGCTGGCGACGTCAGATTAATGCCAGCCAATGCCAGACGTCAGATTAATGTGGTCAGTTTGAGTTGGTTGGGAATTTCCCTCTATGCTTATGGTGTAATATGGACTGAGTCATTGATAATTTAGCTTTTCCCTCCTTTGCTCTCCTTGGCTTCTGCTTCTTCTCTCATATCTGCAAATGTTTTAATTATTGTTCTTTTTGATCTTCATCTATTAGATACAATACTCTGGATTTTACAAAACTCTAAAATTTTATTATTAACTATTAATTACTTATTTCTGATTATTATGTTACCTTTTGGTTTTATTAAATATTTTCATTATCGATTAACGTTTGTGCGTGAGGCTAAATTTAATTGAAATGAATAAATATTTTTCCTTCAACATCATCAGCCTGGATTTCATTTTCTCAAGTTTTCGCTTCAGTGGTATTTATTAGACAAGTCACACACAAACGAGGTATACAACAACAAGAACGGACAGGGAGTGCAAGGAGTGAGTCCAACTTAAAGGGAGTGCTAATGACGAGGAACAGGTGCCGGGAATCCAGGGATAGCGGGAAGGCTGATGAGGGAAGTGCAAACAGGTGATGAACAGGGAGGATGCTGGGAAACGGAGTCCGGGACAGGCGTGATTGTAAAAAAATAAATAAATTAATAAATAAATTATATATATATATACATATATATATATATATATATATATATATATATATATATATATATATATATATTAGGGGTGGGAATCGGAGGGTACCTCACGATACGATACGATCACGATAAATGGCTCACGATAACGATAATATCGCGAGTCAGCGATTCTGCGATAATCGATATATCGCTAGACAATCCTATAATGATACATCGCGATATTGGTCTTAATATGAAAACAAAATGCACGTGAAAAGGTTAAGTGCAGGTTAACGGATAAATCCGATCTTATATGTACATTTAATAGAGTTCACGTCACCGAAAGCAAGAAATATGAGGTGCATTTTATTGACCATCAGTTAATTTCAAAATCAAAGACTGCAATAGGAGAGAGCGGCAACAGCACTGGTAAGGTCTCATTACTTTTAATGAAGATAATTGTGTGTTATGCGTCTGCGACTTACTTTCACTTTCATATGCGGCAGTTTGCGCTTCAGCTTGCTGAAGAGATCTGCGGCGATGTGTGATGCAGTAGCGTTGTCATATCTGACTCTCACATGTTTCAGTTTTAGTATTTTGGGGAGAAGTAAAATTTACATATGTAGTTTCAACAACCAGATGCATTTAGACTGAGCATAGACAGTTTTGACTGGAATGCGTCCCAGACCATCTCCTGAAGTGGTTTGAGCGATCGGATTTAAATCCGTCTCAAATGCGTTTTAAGGCATTTAGGCATTTAGACCTGGTCTTTTCACGATCGGATAGCTATCCGATCAGAGAAAATGCATGAAGTCACCAGGTGCAAACAGACCCTTTGACGTTCTTCAAGCGCTTAGATATACACAGGAGCGTTCGAAAGCAGGCGTCTATCAGAGGATCCCTAATATATGCTTTCAAATGCTCCCGTGTATATCTAAGCGCTCGGTGAAGAACGTCAAAGATGTCTACGACTGTCACATCAATGGTATAAAAGTGCGTCAAGACTTTGAACTTAAACGTGGCTGGGGCATCTATTTTACTCACACTGCTGTCCGCCATCCTGTTAATAACCTCTTTTTCTTAGGCTAGTTAACTTAAGTTCACGTTTCCCTCATTCATGTGTCGAGCGCCGCCTTGAAGTAGGACGCTTTGAGCAAAGAAATCTATATATAGCGCTTTATTTTTTAAAATTAAAATATCGATATTTGGCGCAGCGATACGATTCTCGTATCGCACAGAGAAGGATGACGATATATCACCATATCGATATTTTGTCCCACCCCTAATATATATATATATAGCACCCAGTGTTGGGGAGTAGTTAACTACATGTAGCGGCGCTACTAGTTTAACTACATTTTTGAGTAGCTTGTATGTAGTTCAGCTACTTTTAAAACAATGTAGCTTTTCCAGTAGTTAACTACATTTTCCAGCAAGTAGCAGTGTAGCGTGACCAAAAGCTACAAGCTACATTCAGTTTTGCATTATGCAATGCATTGAAGCAGCACAGCGTCTTCAGATCACGAACTAAAATCGTGCATTACCGCCATCTATTGTTATTATCAGTTCATCACCTGTTCATCGAGAAGAGATCGTCTGGTGATTATGGCCCTGTCCCAAATGGCGCACTTCATGTGGACTTTCGGTCTTGTGGACTTAAATTGCGCGTGCTCGCCGAGTCTACGAGTCCGTAGGCCGTCCCATTCAGCATTTTAACGCTCTGAAGTGTGCTCAGCAGCGCCCCCTTTGTACCCTTGAAGCGGTCTTCCACGAAGTCCGCATAGATGCAGGCTCCGCGCACTTTAACTACCCAGGAATCCTTGCAAAATGCCAATCAGACAACGGATGGGAGGAGATCTCGCCCAAGAGCAATTGATGACATGGCTGAGAAGAAAATATTTAAGTGTAGGTATCATAACAGTTTTTATGACCTAGGTGTACATTTTACCAGTTGTTACCTACAGTTTATACAAACATTATGGTCATCGACCAGCGGTTGATATCTCAAACATAATAATAGTGCATTGAATAATACGATCGCATTATGATTCATTAAATAAATAGAACCTGCAGCTCCTGTCAAAAAACAACCAGACCATTATTTCCGGTGTGACGATCGAGTCTGTCCCAAAAATACCTCTGAATGCGCCCTTGTGGACTCGCGCCAAGGGCCCTATAGGTCTGCACTACATGACGTCACCAAAGTGTGGACTCTGAGGAAGTCCACAAGTCCAGGGTGTGCCATTTAGGACAGGGCCTATGTAAAGGAGTGGGTTTCACACTGCACGAATCGATTAGTAAAGGTTACGCTTAATTCATAAACAAATTATTAAAATGCTGTCTGTGTCGAAGACTTCAAGCACATACAGGTGAATAATAACCTTTTTAAATTGATTGTCCTGCTTTATTGCAGTCAAATGTATGCAAACTATTTTATTACAGTGGTGACCCGCCATAGTCTAATCTGTCCCGCCAGTTTTATAATGAACATAAGATCACTAACGCGGTGTTTTGCGTCATTGCATTGGCAAAGCATCCGTCAATTGAACAGAAAACAAAATCGCGATATAGCTTAGTGTGCTGTAGTGAACAGCACCTTCTAGGGCCCAGTTTATGGCCGGGCCCCTCTCTGTCCGTAACAGTGGACAAAGGTTTGCTACATTTTGATTGGATCTCGGTGGACTAACACAAACAAACTGTCCTACGCCATCAGATAAAGATGGAAGGACAACATCCAGACATCTCTTAGAGGGTAAGAAGAAGACCTCTTGTACCAAGCCTGGGAAGGACAAGGCTTCTCATTGGTCCACAGGCAGTTACTGCCCTTCACCCATCTAAACACTACTTCCTAAGGTTGGCCAGAGACTGCCATAAAAATTCCTCGGGACCTTAGCAGCAATGGGTGAAACAAAGAGAGATCACAAAGATCCATCCGAATCCATTCAAAACTATGTTTGAAAACCTTAGAACTGATGCAAACTACACATCCATTTCATACTTATTCACAGAAATAAGTATTCTCAGTGACAGCTATTTGTAGTGCAACATCTGATACAAATTCAGCTGTTAATGTACAATTGAATGACAGTTCAATCTTTTTCCATCATGTTTAGTCTCTATTTGTTTAGAATATTGCCAAAGGTAAAGACTTCCAACTTTGTGTTTAACTTAGTCTTTGATAATCTCTTTATATATACATTCAAATGTAACACTAACTAAAAGCAAGTATAGCAAAGTTATCATTATCAGTTACAAATGTTATACGCTCAGATAAATTTATCTTAAGATCTTTTCTATGCCTTTATTTAGTTATAAACATTTATAGAAGAGAAGGGAGAAATTTCCTATCCTATAATGCAGACAAAAAGAACATAGCAATGAAAGGGTTAATCCTGCAAGACTGTGAAACACACACACACAGAGAGAAACACACACAGAGACACACAAACACAGAGATTTGTATTGCTATCTTAGTGAGGACATTGCATAGATGTCCATTGATTTTATATCATGTAAGAAAAAATGATGAGGACGTTGAAGATCTCGATGAAGAAGTTTATTGCAGCGTAGCAGTGACAAAGTACACGTAGCACCTTGGGTTCATCAGAGTCGGAATGAACCCAGAACATCCAAATCTCAAACCTTTTATCCTGTTACAGTTTACCTGTGGTCTGTATGTTAATGAAGTTGTGACACCTCATTGTCTGATATGGTTCTCTGTGTCCCACACCCATACCCATTCTACAATTGATTACCATTTGCTCAGGATTTGATCAACCAAATGGTACATAAACAATATACCAGTTGACTTTCTTCTTCTCTATGATAATTAAGCCATTTTGGGGATGAACTTATTCTAAAATATACTTTGGAGTGGAATCTGGGTCGAGGCAGACTACAATTTCTTACAGTCCCCTCTTTGATGCTCTTGGCCCAAAAGAAGCATCACAACCACTCCATTGTCACAGATTACACCTCCCATTCTCTATTGGGCAGGTGCCCAGTGGCGGTGAAGCCCTGCCTTAGGTTGTCCTCCGCTGGCCAAAAGAGAATCTTACCCGTCATTGGGTCAACACCTCATGCACACTGGTTACAGCTCCATCCAATTGGGCAGAATTATCAAATAGACACTTCTAAAATTTGGCAAAATGAAATACAAACATCTTGGGTTTGGGTGAGAAGACATTCAAGGACCATCATAGCAAGTGGGAGTGTCCTAAAGTTAGAGTTATTTACAATTTGACATTAAAACATAATAACAAGGAAGATACATAGACATACAGCTGTTTTAAAGGTTACATCCCAAATGAAAACAGAATAGGCAATAGCTAAGTCTCCAACGTGCATTTGTTTTGCCAAAATCTTGTCTTTTTTTTTGTTTTTCATTCAAAACCTTGTTGGGCTTTCATAATCTTTCCTTTGCATCAGTAATAATAGCAAATTGTTTAGTTTTTATTAACTCTATTCAAAAATCAATAGACAATATAATGTGTGTGTGTGTGTGTGTGTGTGTGCGTGTGTGTGCTTTTTCATTTTGTCCTGTGTATTGTGTCCATTTTCTCAGTGTGGACACCCTTTATCCACATGTGTGTGTTCAGCATTCAATAATACATTTTCTGCATCCAAGTATGCATATATTTGTCTCATTCTAGTGTCATGTGCAGTGAGTCTGTCGTTGTGCATTTCTTGTGGGTATGTTCTTTTGCCCACTTGTTTTCCATCTAGGTGGAAGGACGTCTGTCCATAGTCTCTGAAGCTGTTTGCTCTTCTCTTGTCTCTCCTCATTGTCTGTTCTTTTTCACCTGGACCATAAGTCCTTCTAGAAAAATCTGTCACTGTTGTTGTTCGAATCTGTGTCACTCCATCAGTTCCATTCATCCCATGGTGGTTCTCAGGGTTTCTAGAACTTTTAGGCCTGGGGTTCTGGATCTTGCAGGTCTGGAAATCTCTGGGTTTCTGGATCATGGATCAATGTTCTTTTTCTTGAGAATGTCCCATGGCTCCACTGGTTCAACTCGCCTTCTCGTTCCTCAAATGACCAGATCATCTTTCTCCAGGAGTTTACACATTTCAGACAAAAACATCTCGATGCTTATATCTGAAACAATAATCAGAAAAGGTTGCCCCCCTTTCCCCCACAAGAATCTTTTCACATTTACACATCAAAGTCACAGACATTTCATCTCAAAACATCAAACATCAGTAATGTCTTAAATTCATTTTGAAAGGAATGCCATTAAAACATATCTTATAAATTACATGTACATATCAATGCCAATAAAATATTTTTCATAAATTATTAAGAAT
The DNA here is from genome assembly GCF_018812025.1 of Megalobrama amblycephala. Taxonomy (NCBI): domain Eukaryota; kingdom Metazoa; phylum Chordata; class Actinopteri; order Cypriniformes; family Xenocyprididae; genus Megalobrama; species Megalobrama amblycephala. The sequence continues at coordinate 11,185,089 of NC_063063.1, read as the reverse complement.
CACCCCCCTTTTGATAGTAAACATTCTTTTTGAAAATGTGCTACTATCATAAAACACTTCTAATTAACATCATCATCTGCTTGTGACTGAGTTACAGTCATGTCGTTCATGCAGTGATGTGTCTGGCAAAGTGTGAATGACTTCTTCTTCATTTCCTTTCAACAGTGCCAACTGGGTTTCTAAATTGCCTATTTTCTTAAGCAAATCATGATAGCCCACCTTTCTTTTGTGTAAAAAATGACACTCTCTTGCCTTGTGTCCTGTCTTTCCACATGCAAAACAAACAACTTCCTGATCGTTCCTTGTTTTCTGCAAACAGTGCCTTGCAATGTGACCATCCCTTCCACATGCATGACAGACAAAGCTTTGAAGAGATCTCTCATTGTCTTGACAATGTCTAGCGATGTGACCAGCTTTTCCACATGCATAACAAACAACCTCCTGATCTTCCCTCCTTTTCTCCAAACAATGCCTTGCAATGTGACCATGCTTTCCACATGCATGACAGACAAAGCTTTGATGAGGTCTCTCATTGTCTTGACAATGTCTAGCAATGTGACCAGCTTTTCCACATGCATAGCAAAGAATAACACCTTCTGGATTTACTCTCCTTGTTCTATGATGGAAATCATCAGAAAATCTAGAACATTCTCTTCTGCCAAAGGCAGCAACGTGATGTCTAGATTTGGCATCTTTCATTTGATTATTTGCATTCGCATTATTGTTGTAAAACTGTGTCATTTTAGCAATAATGTCATTATACTCAGAGAGAGGTGTCACAAACATTGACACAGCAGAACGAGTGAGTGGGTCACATTTGTTAATCAAGGCAGACTTGAAACTGACATCATTCTTAGTGATATCAGAATTGCCACTGAAAGTTTTAAACACCTCCAATAATCGTTCTGAAAACGCTGCTGGGTGCTCTCCTTTCCTCATGTGCATCTCAGATATTTTATCCCAATTAACTGACGTCACACCTAAAACTTCAAGTAGTGCCTGTTTCCTCTCTGACTTATTTGCAGTTCTGTCCTTTACTTTCTGAGTTAAGGCTCCAGACAAAGTGTCAGGCAAGCACATTCTTAACAAAACACATGCATCACTGTCTGTAAATTGGTAAATCTCTGCATATTCCTCCAAGTTTTTCAGAAAATCTAATGGATCTTGTTTAGCAGGATCAAATTTCCCAACATTCTTGATCACAGTTTCTAGTTCAGTTGGATTAAATCCTCTGACCATGGTAGTGGTCATTTGCTCTTCCCTTCCTTCAATAGCACGCATAGTTGTTGTACTATGAACTGGTGCCATGGGAAATCTAACTGTACAATCAGAGTCTTGACTACTGAATGACCGAAAATCTCTTTCCCAACCCTCAGAGCTATGTCCCTGCAAATCTGGCATTTCTGGAACTGGGTTACACAACTTGACACCTAACAATGTCTTACTGGTGTTTTTGTCAGTTATGCCATTCTTGATCATAAACTCACAAGCTGTCTTTGTTTCCTCCAAATTGCTGGCCAATTTTTCCACAGATGATTTAAGCATGTCATTGTTAGTTTTAAGAAATGCAATCTCATTCTGCATTCTGATCTTTTCTTCTTTCCATATCGTTTCACTAGCTAGGTAATTTTTTGTAGAAATTACCCCAACAACGAGTCGTTCATTTTCAGCTTTTAATTCATCTACTTTCTTCCTAGTTACTTTGTATGAAGCAAAAACTGCTTGAAGTGCATTAGCAATTTTTCCTTCTTTGTTCTTAGGCATTTTGGGGGAATTTTTGAATTGACCCATTGCCCAATTGTATGGATCATCTGCCTTCTCTATCCCGTCAAACATTCCAGGTGAACCGTGCTTAGCTATGTATTTAATGATAATTTCTTCCATTTTCAAAACCTTATTGAACTGTGATAATTCAACAACTATTCACAATGTCTTGTTTCAATAACTATACGTTATCTAGTTGCTTTAAGATAACCGTTAGTCTAATTCAGACACAAATGAACTCCATCGGGCCTTAAATCTCACTACTCTACATAGTTAAACATACAATACTGTCACATTAAGTTGGACAAAACCACATACCCAGCCACAGTAGTTCGGCTTAACAGTTTAGCAAATTTAAAACAATGCCTCAGTACGTTGGGCAAAACCAAACTGCTTTGGGTTATTGTTTTCTGCACTGCACTTAAGTTATTCTTTCAAATAACTGTTAGAAATAATTCTGTGACCACACTGCATTGGGTCAATTCAGTTACTTTAGAATTTCATCAGAATTATAACAACTCTACACTCAGTTTCAGTTACGTTAGAAACTTACCACTTTGTTTCAACTACTTTAGAAACAACAATTCTAATACAATTCTGTCACCACACTGCGTTGGGTTGATTCAATTACTTTAGAATCTTAACAGAATTATAAGAGACTAACGCCAAGTTTCACTTACTTTAGAAACTTTAAACTTAAGCACTTTGTTTCAGTTACTTTAGAAACAACAATTCCAATGCAACTCTACCAACACACTGCATTGGGCTGATTCAGTTCCGTTAGAATCTTAAACAAAATTGTACAGAATAGGCTTAAGAACTCCTCCTGCTAATACTGAATAAACCAAATTCTCTTCTGTCCTTAAAATTTCCTTTCTAGATTTTTTAAACGAGGGGGTTCCCTGACAAAAACCAGTATAAAAGAAAGAAAACAACTTTTTCTTACCTTTTCCCACTTGATTGGAAATCCCTCGCTGGGTGGCTCGCCAATGTAAGAAAAAATGATGAGGACGTTGAAGATCTCGATGAAGAAGTTTATTGCAGCGTAGCAGTGACAAAGTACACGTAGCACCTTGGGTTCATCAGAGTCAGAATGAACCCAGAACATCCAAATCTCAAACCTTTTATCCTGTTACAGTTTACCTGTGGTCTGTATGTTAATGAAGTTGTGACACCTCATTGTCTGATATGGTTCTCTGTGTCCCACACCCATACCCATTCTACAATTGATTACCATTTGCTCAGGATTTGATCAACCAAATGGTACATAAACAATATACCAGTTGACCAGTTGACCAATCACCTAACCCAACCCATACTCCTAAACCTACCTATCACAGAAACATGTGCACATCACTAGATTTAAATAAAAACGTCTTGTGGTTGATTGACAAGCCTTTTAACCCTCTGGAGTCTGAGGCTGATTTGGGGCCTGGAGAAGTTTTGACATGCCCTGACATTTGTGCTTTTTTCAGTTGTTCATAAACATATTAATGACACAAGTGTCATTACACTGTATTCAGCACAAACTAGGCTACCATAATATGTGAGGAACATGTGTGTACATGTTTGTGTTTTTGAAGGAATAACGTTTATGCGTGGTTACTGAAAAAACAAAAAACTTAAGTCACTGATATAAGGCCAATAAAAGTATATTAAATCTGTGTTCACAAGACTTTTGGGTATTGAAGGTTGTAGACTAGAGTTTTTGCTTCAAAATTATGTAAAATTATGCTGACTACTCTTTCATTTATAACAATATACTGATTTAGTTTTTGTAAGACACTTTTTGCCAAGAAACACGGTATGCGAGGAGGCGTGAATCTCCATGAATAATGGCTCATTCTCACCTGTGAAGACAAAAGAATTGAATAGTAATGACCTGAAAAGACTTGCATATTAATGAGGCATTTCAGTCAGGTAGGCTGTGAAAAAAAACTTCTGTGATGTCTCAAGCTCATCATGGTATATGAAACATACAGAAAAATTTTATTACAATATAAAATAATGGTTTTATATTATACTTTAAAATATAATGTATTTCTGTGATGCAAAGAGTCTGAATATAGGCTTTTAGTTTAAAAGCATGCACATTTGGAGAAATATAGAATTCTCATATGTTTATGTCAATTTTCTATACAGAGGAGTTATTTTTTATTTAATATTCATTGTTATCTCTATGAGCGCTGGTGTTTGCAATTCATACTGCAGCCGGAGGGCGCTCTGTGCATTTTAGTCCACAAATTCACCTAAGAAGAAGACGATATTCCATGAATGGTGTTTACCAATTCATACTACAGCCGGAGGGCGCTAAAGAAACAAAAACTCACTTAAAACTTATCAATAGAAGAAAACAAACAGGAATTTACTGCATGTCTTCCAGAGATCGCTAACCATGGCTTTTTCATCCAGATAAACAATTTTCAAGGCAATAAATACACGATTGAGATGATGAATGCATGTGTTGTCTCTGAATTTGCCTGTGAATAGCGCTGGCTCCGTGGGCGTGGCCGCATTAGTGGGTAATGAGCTGAATCACGGACTTCTGACATGGCTCTCTTTTCATACAGATTACATAAACACAGAATGTTTGTTTTCGATTTGACTTGCACGATTTAAAACCTGACATTTCAACGTTTTGTTAGACATAAGTATGAATTTTTTGTGATTAGTATTCACTAAGTTACACTTCATTTTCTGAGAACTATCAGATTGGACTTCGTTCAGAGGGAGACGAGAGATCACGCATCATGTTAGTTTTCTTTATTTTACAAAAAGCACAACATTTTGTTTTTACTCTGAGTGTATACAAATAAAAGGAGATATTCTATAGTTTCAATTGATGTATTACTTATGTTTCTATGACAAAAAATGACGGAGTATTTTAAGTCTGTTTTGCTGCAATGTGAAAAAAAACCTGCAAAACGCGCCGGCGCGTTTTTAGACCTCAGAGTGTTAAAATAGTGAGGACCAGTCAATGTCCTCATTAGTGGGTTGTGAAAGTATTCTACAATAAAAGTGAGGACATTTGTTCCTTACAAGTATAGTCAAAACAAGTACAGACAGAGACACACACACAGACAGAGACACACACACAGACAGAGGACCCCCCCCCCTCCCAACACACACACATAGACAGAGACCCCCACATACACACACAGAGAGTGAGACTGAGTAAGGAGGTTGCAGACAGAGTGTGTGTGTGTGTGTGTGTGTGTGTGTGTGTGTGTGTGTGTGTGTGTGTGTGTGTGTGTGTGTGTACCCATTTTTTGATGAACTTATAGAAATATTGAACTGCAAATGATAACTTCACACTCATTTGAAATTGAACCATGACATTATATCACTATTTGGACAGGACTACTTTTCAAATGTCACTTGAGTTACAATTATTATTACGACTTAAATCTTAATAAGACTTAAATCTTTGTTTTGTTTTTACAGAGGAGAGTGTGTGTTTTCTAGACATGGGTGTTAAAGAAAGTCATGTGCTGTGTTTGCAAATGTTCAATGTATGTCTTTAAATTAATTATTTATTGATTTAATTCAAATGTATTAAAAATCCATATTTAAGTAATTTTCACTTTATTTTATAAAAGTGGCTGTTTAAAATAAACTTGCATAAGTGAGCAGAAAAATTTTGACATGTACCTTACTATTACCAGGTTCTGTGATTTGGCTCTATTTATTAATTGTGCACTCAATAAGCTCACAGTCAAAGACTCATATCCACTCCCGAGGATTGATGAATCTCTCGACTTCCTGGCTAGAGGGACTTTCATTTCCACCATTGACTTGGCCAGAGGCTACTGGCAGGTGGCGGAAAACTCAAAGCCCACTGTTTCATTTCCCACTTTCATTTCCCACTGTGGGTTATATTAATTTTGTGTCTTACCTTTTGGATTGTGCACTGCACCCACCACATTCCAGAGGCTTATGAACAGTCCATCTATAAGTCTTGTGCTGTCTACTTAGACGACATTGTGGTGGCGTCACCTACCTTTGAGCAGCACCTCGCTGAAGATGTTCTTTCCAGGATTGTCCATTAAGTTGGCAAAGTGCCAGTTCTGCAGGAGTAAACTCACTTTTCTGGGTTATAGTGTCAACTCAAAAGGGATCCTGCCAAATGAGGACAAAGTAAAGGTAGTGACGGATTTCACCGACTAACACAAAGCAAGTCAGACAGTTTCTGGGAATGACCAGCTATTATAAACATTTTATCCATGATTATGCCCACCATGCTGAGCCACTCTTTGCGTTGACCAGGATGGATGTTCCTTTTGTGTGGTCGAGTGAGTGTCAGACGGCCATGGATTTTCTCAAAGACAAGCTGACTTCTGCTCCTATTTTGAGATTCCCAGACTTTTCTCTTCCTTTCTTTATCCACATGGATACGTGTGATAGTGGACTTGGCACCGCACTCATGCAAAGGGACAACAATGGCAGAGATGTTGTGGTGGCCTACGCGAGTCATTCCCTACACAAGTCTGAAAGATCATATTCCACTCCGGAAAAAGAGTGCTTGGCCGTCATCTGGGCCCTTGAACACTTCAGGCCGTATATTGAGGGTCTTCATTTGACAATCTTTTCAGACCACAGCAGTTTGAGATGGCTGATGTCTCACCCAAACCTGTCTGGCCGGCTGGCTAGGTGGTCATTGTCCATAAGCCAGGGACAAGTAACAAAGTGCCCGATGCCCTTAACCCTGTTTCTTCCTGCGGTGCACCCTTGGGAATCCTCCCAGATTATGCCATAACTGGGGGCCTTGACCTGCGTACTTTACCGCCTGTAATGTTTTCAGATCGGGAGCACCATAGGCAGCTGTAGCTCAATGACCCAGTTATGGGGAAACTTCTGCGGATGTTAGAGGGAAAGGATGAGAGTGACACTGAGGAGTTATCTCAGTATGTGATCCAGGATGGCATCCTGGACTTTGTAGATGACAAAGTGTCTTGTAATCTTCACTCCATAAAGTGCCTTAAACTGTATGCACCTACGGCTGTTAAAAGGAGTTTGATGGAATATTACCATAATCACCCAATGGCTGGACACTTGGGGGTTGACGAAAACGATAGCAAAACTGAAACTTTGATTTTGCTGGCCGAAGATGTCGTCTGACACTAAGAAGTACGTCGCCTCCTGTACTGTCTGACAGTTCACAAAACCTAGACATTGATTTCCTGATTGATTCCCTGATTCCCATCAACCCATGGGAGTATACTGGGATGGACTTTGTACGGCCTTTACCGCACACACCCAGCGGAAATGCATACATCCCTTTGTGGACTATTTTTCAAAATGGGTGGAAGTAAGTGCTGTGAGAGAAGCAACTGCCCAAGTTGCTGCCAGCAGGTTGCTAAGTGAGGTCTTTGCGCGTCATGGTGCGCCTACTTATCTGATCTCAGACAGAGGGCCCCCATTCATCAGTGAACTCTTCAAGCATGTACTCACCACCCTGGGGTCGGAACACAGACTTACAACTGCATATCACCCCCAAACAAATGCAACGGAGAGGGTGAATCGTTCGCTGAAGACTGCCATCCATGCTTACGTTGGTAACAAACACACTGCGATGAGATCGTTGCCTGCCCTAAATTTGCTTTGCCTTGAGAACTGCACCACATGAAAGCACTAGCCATAGCCCATCCATGTTGCCGTACGGACGAGAATTGAATACTCCTCTTGACATTTTCATTCAGCCAAACTGTGATGGTGTGGATGAACCTGGTATTCCATACCCAGAAAGCTTGGAGTCATCAATCAGAGAAGCATATGATCATGCTAGGTCCGTTTTGAGTGAAAGCCATGCCAAAAGGAAGAAGTACTATGACCGGAGACATCGGACTGTATCTTACTCTGTGGATTAACTGGTCAGAGTAAAAACTCATCCTCGTTCTGATGCTCTGGCAAACTTCATGGCTAAGCTTGCACCTGTATATACAGGCCCTTATCGTATTACACAAAAGCTATCAGAATTGAACTACAGACTCGTTGATGTGAATACAGGAGCAGACGCAGGTGTATTTCACGACGCAAATCTGCTGCCTTTTCGTACCTGGGACCTACACGTACCTGCACGTGACGTCACCGTCGACCGTTATGACTGCAGTTACGCCCACTGAGTGGCAAAAGACTGAGCGGCAGCATTGGTTTTCAGCGTGAATGCAGCGAAAAACACACAAAACACATCCAAAATGGGAAAGAGCTTTGCGATTGACTGTACAAATAGCTTTGATACAAAATCTGAGGTATATATTTAAAAATTGCTGAAAGCTACAGAAAAAAGAAGCAAATGGACCACTGCAATTCACAGAAACAGCTGGACTCCAGGCAGAGAACATGTTTTGCAGTTATCATTTTGTGTCGAAATGTTGGATTTTGAGGTAAAATCATACCGTATATATTGTATTGTTATATATTGTGTTGACAAATCATCAATTAAATATTTGCAATCTTATATTCTGCATAATTTGGGTGTTTCTAAATAACCACTGACAAAAACTATACAAGTTTTAGGGCTGGACAATATGACGAAATATAACATTGATATAAGTGATCACTCTGATTTAGACCTAACTATATTGTAGTTATATAAAATATTCACAGGCAGATTTGCTTTATGTATTTCCCCAGCATCGAAATCAGGCACACATAAATGTCAGGAAACACGATTCCTGGCTGCATGTCAATATCCATGGATTAGGTTTAAGGAACAATTTTGAGTCCAACCTTTAGTGTAATCGTTTGTTTTACTCGCGTTTTCGCAGTTTCCCCTATTAAATCCAGTCATGCAGCAGGTTCTTTTGCCACTCAGTCCAGCTGAGGGAGCGTGTTCTGGCGGGAAAGTGACGTCGATGCATACCCTCTATTGAACGTTCCATTGCAACACCGGCACCTAGCAGCGGCCCTGCGTTTCCGCCATTTTGGGGTGAAAGTGAGCCAGCAGTCAACTAGTTTCTATGGCAATATCAGCTGCTTTGTTAAAAAAAATGCACATTAAAGCTGAAATCCAACCTGAATGATGACAACACAGAATAAAATACTATCATTAGTGATCATCAAATCCTTTTAACAGTTTATTTTACAGACTTTGTGTTTAAGTCTTCCACTTTTTTTCACAAAACCTTTGCTCTCTAGAAACCCAGTCAGTTTGGGTTAAAATTCTTTAAAAGGCTTATAAACACGAGGGAGGCTTATAAGGCTTATAAACACGGCGAGGGAGGAACCGGAACCGGCGGATTACTGTTAGAATGAAAAACAGGTTTCATTTTAGACACGTGAAAGACGGGATGAATTCTGCGGTACGCTGGTGGCAATTTGAGGCGGACAGTCACCGGGCTAAGAACTTTGGTGACCGTAAACGGGCCAATGAATTTGGGTGCTAACTTGTTACTCACGGAGCGGAGCGGAATGTTCTTGGATGAAAGCCACACTTTTTGACCAACGACGTATACGGGAGGCTTCAGCCGGTGGCGATCGGCCTGGGCCTTGGTGCACGCTCCCACCTGAAGAAGAGTCTCTCGGGCTCTTCTCCACGTGTGACGACACCTCTGGACGAAGGCGTGAGCGGAGGGGACCGCGACTTCGGATTCCAGACTGGGAAAAACAGGTGGCTTGTAACCTAGACTACACTGAAAAGGCGACAGGCCCGTAGCCGACACTGGTAACGAGTTGTGCGCGTACTCCACCCAAGGAAGCTAATTTGGGCAAGGGGATGAAATGTGCCGCCTTCGAGAACCGGTCCACTACGGTCAAAATCACCGTATTGCCCTGTGAAGGAGGGAGGCCTGTGACGAAATCTAGCGCTATGTGGGACCAGGGTCTCGAAGGGACAGACAGCGGTTGAAGGAGCCCCTCAGGGGGACGATTGGAAGTCTTACCACGAGCGCAGACAGAGCAAGCCAAAACAAAATTGCGAACGTCGTGAGCCATGCAGGGCCACCAGAATCGTTGTTTGACCAAAAAATTGGTACGACTAACCCCTGGATGACAAGCCAGATTGGAATCGTGGCCCCATCGGATAACGTCTGAACGTAACTCCTCTGGCACAAATAACCGACTCGGTGGGCACCCGGGCGGAGGCGTTACCCCTTCTAAGGCCGTGCGGACCTTCGACTCGACCTCCCATGTGAGTGAAGAGACAATAAGTCTCTCAGGAAGAATACACTCGGGAGTGGACGGGCGCTCGGAACGATCAAAAACACGAGATAATGCATCGGGCTTGATGTTTTTGGACCCGGGACGGTAAGAAAAATCAAAACGGCCGAAAAACAGAGCCCACCGAGCCTGCCTAGAGTTTAGTCATTTAGCGGATCTGATGTATTCAAGGTTCTTATGATCAGTCCAGATGATGAAAGGTATCCCTGAACCCTCCAACCAGTGACGCCACTCTTCCAAAGCTAATTTGACCGCCAGCAGCTCCTTGTTACCAATGTCGTAATTCTGTTCGGCAGCAGTTAAACGATGTGAAAAAAACGCGCAAGGATGCATCTTATCGTCCGCTGCGGAGCGCTGGGATAGAACTGCACCTACCCCCACCTCTGACGCATCAACCTCCACCACAAACTGACGTGAAGGATCAGGGGCGACAAGAATGGGAGCCGAAACGAAGCGGCTCTTGAGGTTGGAGAATGCAGCCTCAGCTGCATCCGACCACCTGAACGCCGTTGCGGGGGAGGTCAAGGCAGTCAGAGGAGCGGCTAGTTGGCTGAAATTGCGAATAAAACGCCGGTAAAAATTGGCGAATCCCAAAAACCTCTGCAGGGCCTTGCGGGAATCTGGAATTGGCCAATCCACCACAGCCTTAACCTTGTCAGGATCCATGCGCACCCCCTCGGACGACACGATGTACCCCAAAAATGGAACTGACTGTGCATGGAAAACGCACTTCTACGCCTTGACAAAAAGCCCATTCTCTAACAGCCTCTGGAGCACTCGCCTGACGTGTTGCACATGTTCCTGGAGAGAAGAAGAAAATATCAATATGTCGTCCAGGTAGACATATATGAACTGATCGACCATATCTCTCAACACATCATTGACGAGTGCTTGGAAGACGGCGGGCGAGTTGGAAAGGCCGAAAGGCATAACCAAGTATTCAAAGTGCCCTCTAGGGGTGTTAAAAGCCGTCTTCCACTCATCCCCCTCCCTAATGCGGACCAAATGATAAGCGTTGCGCAGGTCCAATTTCGTGAATAGAGATGCGCCCTGCAACCGTTCAAAGGCAGAAGACATCAACGGCAAAGGATAAGTATTCTTTACCGTGATGTTGTTCAGTCCTCTGTAATCAATGCACGGCCGCAGGGACCCATCCTTCTTACCCACGAAAAAAAAACCTGCCCCCGCGGGAGACGAGGAAGGGCGGATGATCCCAGCTGCCAGAGAATCAGAAATATATTTCTCCATGACCTTGATCCTTTCAGGACTAGAAAGTGAATATAACTTGCCTTTAGGCGGAGAAGACCCTGGAACTAAGTCTATGGCACAATCATAGGGACGATGCGGAGGAAGAGAAGCAGCCCGGGACTTACTGAACACTTCCTTCAGGTCGAGGTACTCCTGGGGCACATTTGACATGTTCATGTCCCACTGCAGTCTCACCGGGAGGAGCATCGCAGACGAGGGTTTATCCAAGGTTAGACCACCTGACAGTAACCTCGGTCCTACTGCCGGGCTTTGTCTTTTACTGGGCAGTCTTTAAGAAAATGTCCAGCTCCACCACAGTACAAACAAAGTCCTTTCTCCCTCCGGTGTGTCCTCTCCTCCCGGCACGGATGGCTGTTCTCCCACACCGCCGTTCCCCATAACGCCGCTCGTCCAGTCAATAACATCATAACCAACGCTACTTTAGACTCCTCAGAAGAGAACGTGTTAGGTTGCAGAGAGAAATAAATAGAGCATTTAGACAAAAAAGCTCTACAAGTATCAGGTTCTCCACCATACCTCTCAGGTGCAGGAATGCGAGGTTCCTGTTGCGTGCTGGCGGATGAGTGGGGAACGGACGGTGGTGCTGGCGCAGTGGGAGATGAAAGATGTAATACCTGGGTCGAGAGCTCGGCCACCTGCGCCACCAACGCTTGCACGGCATGAGCAGTGGCCATCACCTGCTCGTCTTGCTGATCCATCCGTTGAGCGCTCTTGCTCAAATACTCCTGAAGATCCGACGACCTTGCTGGATCCATTCTTGGTCAGTTCGTTCTGTCAGGAAATGAACACGGAGAGAGGATCCAAGTGCAAGTAAAACAATATTTATTGACAGAATACGCTGTACAATAACTTAACTCCAAATGGGCAGTCGTTGCAGTGACTGAGGCGTGCTGAAGCAATGGCGTGCGGAGGCAGATGAACAGGGTGGCGCAGGGCTGCAGCGGGTATCATAAACCAAGGATAATCCAACCCAGACGCGGGCACAAGACGACAGTTCATATAATCCACCCAGACGCGGGCACAAGACGATAGTCCAGAAATCCAGGAAACGGGAAGTGAAACACGGAACACACGACACAGGGACAGCCAGCAACGAACTGACAAAGACACCATGTAGACACGCACAAGATATAATAAACACAGAACAAGACACAGCTGGCAGCACATCACAATCAAACAGGTGGGTGACGCCCACACAATCAGTAACCACAGGCAATGCACCACAACCACAAGAGGGCGAGTAAGTGAACCCATGAACCGTGACAGTTGGACAATAAATATATGAATATAACAGCTTGATTTTGCAGTGTTGTCTAATGTCTGTTAAAGCAAAAGTGTCTAAAAGAGGGAATTATGAGATAACAGACACAGCAATGCATCATGCATTATAAGATCAATATGTTTGTAGCGTGATCCATTAAAATGTGTAGCCTATTTCAATTCAGACCTAGATGTTATTACTATTACTCCACTAGGTCTAAAATATATTGTTCACTGCAAACATGATGATCTTAAATGTATTAATTATTAATTTATTATTAATAAATGTGTAAAGTTGCATAAAATGGAAATAGGGGAGCGTGGGGCACAAACTAACACGGGGTTAGTTGTAACACACGTGGTTTAAATTGTAGTGATTTTTACTCCATTCACCTGTGACGTAGTGATTTTTGATCATGTGTCACTTAAGGTGTGGTTATGAGTGTATCAGATGACCCCTCCCCCTTTTGTAATACGGGGCACCAGTTAAGAATACTATCTTAACATTTTAAGAACACTCCAAAAGAGCTGTTCAATAATTCAGAATTAATATAAAATGGAGGGAGTCGGTCAACTGATTTATCTGAAGGATTCGTGAGTCTGGTCAACTAGTAGAATCTTTGATCATCAACACAAGGAAGACACAGTTATAATAAAATCAATGAAATTTATTAACAATAAACATGCAAGAGTAAATACCACAACGATTAATAATGAAATAATGAATATGCACTTCTAAAAGATAGTAAAATAATAATCAAAGGAGAATACTGAATTAAATCAAAGAAACAACTAAATGAAGTGAACACAGAATGGATAAATGCAATGCTGTTGAACTGAATGTAGGATGGAAGAGAATCGTATGGGAATGCTTATGGGAGCCACCTAATGGCTCTGGTAAAATGGTGATAAATAATTGCTTATTTATCATTCAACAAATAATATCCCTATTATTTGTAACAAACTGACCTCCAGTAACTGTTATCTAAACAGGTTAGAAAAACATATGCTGCATGTATAAACTAATGCCAAGGTCTCTAGAAAAGAGGTTTGGTAAGTTTATATTTACGTTCCACACAGTCGGTCACTGATGATGCAGGCTGCGTGCAGTGGGAGGGCGCGGAGTTGCGATCCAGTAGTCGTGCCACGCTGGGCTGGAGGATGCTGAACTTCGGTTGCGCCAAGAGGGTCCTTTAGGATGGACTGGGCAGCTGGGTCAGATGAATCTTCACAGGTTCCTTTGCAGGCTGGCTGCGTCGCTGAGGAGCCGTGTGGTACAAGCAATGTCTGCCAGAGGTCATGTCAGAGGTCCTTTGCGGACTGGGCTGCGCTGCTGCAGGAGCTGTAAGGGTCAGATGAAGTCCCTCAACACTGGGGCCCTTTTGCAGCTAGAGTGCAGCCGGAAACATTGAAAATGGTTTTGTTCGCAAAAGCTTCACCTTAACCGTCTTGTAGTTTCTTTCCTCGTCAGGTCAGGAACTCAGGACGTGGAGTGTCTGTTAATGTCTCCTTCCCCGTCGAGTTGGAAACGCAGAACAAGGGAGTGTCTACCCGGGGGACATATTTATCCCTTTCTGATGAGGAGGAGATTGAAATGTGGCGCCTTGCCGATCCTGGAGTGTGATTGGCTACTGTTATCTGAAGCAGCCCCGGTGTTGCCCACCCTAGTGTGGAACTCATGTGCATAGCATAAAGTACAGTGTTAAAATAGTGTCTTTAACATTTTACCCATGCATTATTTCTTTACCAAACCTCTTTCAAATTATTAAAGGCATCGTAGGGAACAGATAGACACCAAACACGATATGAAATGGTTAAATCATTGTCCATGCATCTGTTTATTTGTTAACAGGTCTGTCCCATGACCTGTTGGTTTAGCAGTCAGTAACCATTAACATAAACTGTGCTTTTGCATGAAGATGGAGTGGATGTGATGCAGTTTAGATCAAATTAAGGCCTCCAAACATAGGTATGAATGGATTTAGATAGATATCTGTGGCCTTTCTTTATTTCAGTCACTGCTGCTCCAACCAGGAGGTCCTGAAGGAATTTTTTATGGCAGTCCTTGCCTAAACCTTAGGAATGAGTTTGGTGGTTAGAGTCAATGTGTCGTCCTAAAGAAGTCTTCTCCTTGGTTTTGGTGGGTGCAGAAGGTCCCCCTTCCTGCTCTGGAAGAGGTGTCTGGTAGTTGTCCCAACATCTTATCTGATGTTGCTGAACATTTATTTATGTTCATTCACCAAAGATCCAATCACAGTGTGGCACATCTTCCTACACACCAGCAGTTACAGAGGGGCCCTGTCGTAAACTGGTCCCTGGAATGCCATCTTGACTGGTGTTCACAACAAAATACTTCCACACATGCTAGCATGAAGAAACTTAGCATATTTACTAGTTGCCATATCGACAATATATAGAGACAAAATTCAGAATTTTCGCCAAAATTCAGAAATCTTTGGTAGATATCACTGAACATTTATTTAACAATAGCAAAAGTAAATTTACTATAAGCTAATTTTTCATCTATATTTTTTGTGTTTATTTAAAATTAGACAAATCTGATATTATTTTATTCTCCAATCTGTTGTTTAGCAGTTTGGCTAGTTCTTTAATGCTTCACTAACTATCAGAAGACACTAACCAGGTTTAAATTCCAGTTGCACAGATAGGGTTCGTTGTAACACTTCGTTACAATGTGCTCCGCTACTAGAACTATACTATTATATACAGTTACGATATAACTGGGATAATCAACTTTTATGAATTTCTGTTGATAAACTATGGAAAAAAAGCTGAATAAAGACTGAGAGGAAGAACCTGAACATCCAGAAAATATTATTTCCTGAAATGTTCAGCATTTGTACTGTCTCATCTATTTACCTCATGTTCTGTGAAAGCTGTGAGTGGAGGGAGAGGAGTGTTTTGTTCAGCTCTGTGTTTTTCTGAATGTCTGGTTATATTTCTTCATCTCTTTGCCTGTATTGTTTTGACCAGTGCTGTATAGCTGTGTTTTAAAGTTGTTCATTGTCAAACTACAAAATTATTTAAATTTGAATTTCTAAAAAAGTGCTATTATTGTATATGAAAAAAAAAAATATTATTGTCTTTTATTGACAAAATATTTTAGTTTGTCATGTATATTTTTTTAATTAAATCAGATAACATTTTTAGCTGTCAAATGGTCATGTTACAACGTGCTCCATCACATGTTACAATGTGCCCCATCTTTGGGGCATGTTGTCACATTTCCCTTCCCTTCTTTCGGGGTAAATAAAGAAAAAAATATACACTGTATTAATGAAACAAAGCCACATATTTGTACCAGACATGTGTGAAATTATGTGGACCAAATTCTCTGAACCCTAAGTACATTTACACAAACTGAGAAAGTCAAAAAGCGTTAGGTTGTGCCCCGCGCTCCCCTACTCAATAAAGTAGGCTAACTACGTTACCTCGGATTGATGAATGGTTGGATTCCACAACAGGTAAAATAAAATATATTTAAGACAATACAACATTTACTGTAGGAGCCATACAATTTACTGGTGACTTAATTTTAAAAACTGTTTGATTGCACTTCTGATTTGGCAGTGAAATTCTCCGATTTTGGGTGCGTAAGATGTGAAGGATTCAATGGTCCAGTTAGTATTTTCACCCCATAATGGCGGCCGCGCTACCGGAGCGCCATCTAATGGCTGTTATCCAAAAATTATCATAGTGTTGCCTCTTGGGTTCTATACTTTTCCCTGCGTTCCATTCGGAAGGGCTCATCCCTATGCCCTAATCCCTTCAGAGGGTTTACCCTCCGAAGTGAAAGCTTTGAAGGGATGAAGGGTGTAGGCAGTGGCGTACGGGACACCCCGCAGCCCCCGCGGTGAGTGGGGGCTCCCACCCTATGATGGGCCCCGTCGCAGATTCACCTATTTAGGCTAGACTACTTTATAGCCTTATTTGCTTTTTTTTTTAGGACTGAACTCAATTGACTAAAGATGAAAATAAAGAATCCAACTGAAGCCCAAAAATGCAAGCAGAAGATCATAGAAAATAGAGCTAAATGACCACAAAAGGGGGAAAAATTCATCACTGTTGTTTCCATCGCCGTTTGTATGGTAGCCAAGACAACAGCAAGCTTTGATGCGCTGTGTTACTGTTAGCGGATGTGTGCCGAGACAAATAAATATGTTCGGTCTTTGCTGAGACATTATTATTGTTATTTATATTATTATATATTGCCCAAACGTATTTACCCCATCGCCAGCTCTGCTTATGGTCAGCTACCGGAATGTATGAAGTTCTTTTCCAAATGTAGCCTAGCCAATAAGTCTAGTTATTTCTTTATTATTTTTACTGTAACTACATGAATTTAGTTTAGGCCTATACATCATTTGATGCACCGATCGAAATTACTGAAAATTTGCGGCCGAAACAGCAATTTACGCGCTTGTCTAGAAGGGAACTTATATACGCCTATACGCAAATTTGTGTCTAACTTAGAATTTAGACCAGCTAAAATATATTGTTAGACCAAAAATATCTTATCAATTAATTAATAAAGACATTTAATAAAGTAATACAGAAATTTAATAAAAACAGAAAGACGCCTATTGCTTCAGCCTTATTCAAAGGCCGCGGAAACATGGGTTCGTTTGTTACACACTTCAATCCATTCCACACCCGACGTTCTTGGTTTTCTTCCTATTTATTAAATATAGGCAATTGGTTGATGAAACATTGATTGAAATTAAGATACAATTTCTACAAAACGAAATTCACTTTAAAGAAAGACTTACTATAAAACAAAACTTAATGAAGTGGTCAAACTCATGTCTGACCCGCTGCATGTCTCCCGACATTGCGCATCCGTCATGCTATTCACTTTTCATAATCAACATAGGTGACATTTAAAAAAATAATAATATTAGGCTATAGCCCAATATTTAAATATAAATATGAAACTAAATTGGCTACATTTTTATCCCTCTGGCCGACAAATGCGCCGGCGCGTTCTGATGGATTTTTTCCTCATGACAGAAACAACTTAAAACAGGCCTTCCGTCATTTTTGGCGATAGCCTACAGATTAGTGCAAGACTACAAATGGTCTACTTTTTTAAATTTTATTTTATATTTACGCTCACAATAACAACAACACCTTGTAGGCGACTTTTGTAAAAATAGAATAAATAAAAAACAGGATGCGCTTTCAGCTGTCTCTCTGCGAGAATCTTTCTGAAACGTCTCAAAAATTAATTTAAACTTGGCGAATAACTGTACCTAAAAGAAAGAAACATCTCCATTTGATAAGAAATGTGTAGGTCTGTGTTAAATAAGAGGCGATCTATCCGCTGGAATGTGTTGTTTCTGAAATCATGGCCAGTGCTCGTTGCGGCTGTTATCCGTTCTCTTGGCGCTCCTTTGGTTTTAATGAGTAAATTAGCCCAAATATTTATTCCTGCCGGTATTTTAGTCTGAGATATCAAAATCACTAAACATTATATAGGCCTATCATATAGGCTATAATATTATTCGATAATAACATCAAATAAATCAATGCAATGATAATTTACCACATGATTCACTGTTAAATCAGTTTTTGTAAACTGTGGGGCAGATGGACTCAGGTGCACAACAAATTTTAAAGGTGCCCTAGATTCAAAAATTGAATTTACCTCGGCGTAGTTAAATAACGAGAGTTCAGTACATGGAAAAGGCATACAGTGAGTCTCAAACTCCATTGTTTCCTCCTTCTTATATAAATTTCATTTGTTTAAAAGACCTCCGAAGAACAGGCGAATCTCAACATAACACCGACTGTTACATATCATTAATATGTACACCCCCAATATTTGCATATGCCAGCCCATGATTGAGGCATTACACAAGGGCAGCCAGTATTAACGTCTGGATGTGCAGAGCTGAATCAACAGACTAGGTAAGCAAGCAAGGACAATAGCAAATTAAAGCTGCAAGCAGCGATGAAAGGGCCCTCGCACCCGGGCTCACCGTCACCTGTTGGCCACAGGAAAACAGCGAAGAGTGGGCAACATGCATGTAAGTGAGTAAATACAGGAGAATTATGGCAAAATCATGTAAAAGTGCCACATGATTCCTGCTGCCAACAGGTGGCGCTATAGCTAACTGAATACTGTCATATAGATGTCTTTAGGCCAGGACTTTTATCACTCATGTGAAGTTTGGGGCAGATCAGACATAGTATGCCTGAGTTACAACAGCTTCCTCTTTCATGGCGAAACATCAGAATTTGTCAGTCCGCCACGGACACGCCCTTCAACGAAAACTCAAGATCTTTGAAATTTATCATCGCTAAGTTCTTAAGATTAGGCTGACAACATATGATGTTGATCTGGTTAAATCTCTATGAGGAGTTAATCACAGTGTAAAACATGTAATTTCCTGTTGCCCCCAGGTGGCGCTATGACTGTAACTGAATATTGTCATGAAGATGTCTTCAGGTCACTACTCTAATAAAAAGTGTGAAGTTTGGGGCAGATCGGACATTGTTTGTCTGAGTTACAACAACTTCCTTTTTCATGGCGAAATATCAGACTTTGTCATGCCACCACGGACACGCCCTTGAGTGAAAACTCTAGATCTTCACAATTTAACGTCACAAAGGCCATTAGATTAGACTGACCAAAAATGACATTGATCTGATTAAATCTCTAGGAGGAGTTAATCACAGAGTAATACATGTCATTTCCTGTTGCCTACAGGTGGCGCTATGACTGTAACCGAATATTGTTATGAAGATGTCTTCAGGCCAGGTCTCTAATAAAACATGTGAAGTTTGGGGCAGATCGGACATTGTTTGTCTGAATTACAACAACTTCCTGTTTCATGGCGAAAACATCAAATTTTGTCAGGGCGCCACGGACACGCCCTTTGGTGAAAACTCTAGATCTTCGCAATTTAACGTCACAAAGGCCTTTAGATTAGACTGACCAAATATGACATTGATCTGATAAAAGCTCTAGGAGGAGTTCGTTAAAGTACAATGTCTGGAAAATGCAAAAAACGGACTTCCTGTTCGGTTTCGGATTTCGCTCCAAGAGAATTTTTTGTAGGTACTGGGCTGATAAATGTGTGTACCGAATTTCAAACCCCTAGTGTTATGTAGCGAGCGGGGCTGTACGTTAGATGGCGCTATCGAGCCATTTTGCCACGCCCAATTCCGAAACCCATAACAGACGTAAATTTTCACCACTTCTGACGCGTGTGCAAAGTTTCATGAGTTTTCGAGCACGTTTAGGCCCTCTAAAATGCGATTTACTTTGGAGAAGAAGAAGAAGAAGAATTAAAGCTGCAAGCAGCGTTGAGAGGGCCCTCGCACCTGGGCTCACCGCCACCCGTTGGCCTCAGGAAAACAGTGAACAGTGGGCGTCATGCATTTAAGTGAGTGAATACAGGAGAATTATGCCAAAGTCATTTCGAAATGCCACACTTCCTGCGGCCAACAGGTGGCACTTTTACGTAACTGAATTTTGCCATGTTGATGTCTTCAGGCCAGGACTATCATTGAACACGTGAAGTTTGAAGCAGATCGGACATTGTATGCCTGAGTTACAACAACTTCCTGTTTCTTTCGTGGCGTTAATCGCATACATTAGCACTCAGCCAAGTGTTGCATGATTTAACGTGTTTCTAGCATGTCTGGTACTTCGTGGCATGATGAAATGTGAATCTGGTATTGAATTACAGTATAAAGCATGCCACTTCCTGTTGCCAGCAGGTGGCACTGTGACTAACTGAATATTATCATATAGATGTCTTTAGGCTAGGACTCTTATCACACATGTGAAGTTTGGAGCAGATCGGACATAGTATGCCTGAGTTACAACAGTTTCCTCTTTCATGGCGAAACATCAGAATTTGTCAGGCCGCCACGGACACGCCCTTCACCGAAAACTCAAGATCTTTGATATTTATCATCGCTAAGGTCTTAAGATTAGACTGACAACATATGATGTTGATCTGGTTAAATCTCCATGAGGAGTTAATCACAGTGTAAAACATGTCATTTCCTGTTGCCTGCAGGTGGCGCTATGACTGAAACTGAATATTGGGTCCCACTTTATATTAAGTGGCCTTAACTACTATGTACTTACATCAAAAAATAAGTACAATGTACTTATTGGGTTCATATTGAATTGCTAAACACTTTTGCTGCTATTGAGGTGGGATACGGGTAAGGTTGGGGGAAGCTTTGGTGGAATGGGTAGGTTTAAGGGTAGGGGTAAGGTCTAAGGGATGGGTCAACAAATGTAATTACAGAAAATAATTACAGATGTAATTACATGCAGGTGTTTTTAAAATATAAGTACAATGTAAAAACATGTATGTACACAATAAGTGCATTGTATCAAATGATTAATTTAAATGTAAGTACATAGTAGTTAAGGCCACTTAATATAAAGTGGGACCGAATATTGTTATGAAGATGTCTTCAGGTCAGGACTCTAATAAAACATGTGAAGTTTGGGGCAGATACGACATTGTTTGTCTGAGTTACATCAACTTCCTTTTTCAAGGCGAAAACATCAAACTTTGTCAGGCAGCCACGGACACGCCCTTCAATGAAAACTCTAGATCTTCGCAATTTAACGTCACAAAGGCCTTTAGATTAGACTGACCAAAAATGACATTGATCTGATTAAATCTCTAGGAGGAGTTCGTTAAAGTACAACGTCTGGAAAATGCAAAAACCGGTGAATTAATTCAAAATATCTGACTTCCTGTTTGGTTTCGGATTTCGCTCCAAGAGAATTTTTTGTAGGTACTGGGCTGATAAATGTGTGTACTGAATTTCAAACCCCTAGTGTTATGTAGCGAGCGGGGCTGAACGTTAGATGGCGCTATCGAGCCATTTTGCCACGCCCAATTCCGAAACCCATAACAGACGTAAATTTTCACCACTTCTGACGCGTGTGCAAAGTTTCATGAGTTTTCGAGCACGTTTAGGCCCTCTAAAATGCGATTTACTTTGGAGAAGAAGAAGAAGAATAATAAATATAGCTGCGAGCAGCGATGGCGGGCCCAAGCCCGGTGGCACCGCCACCCCGGTGGCTTCAGGGCAACTGTGCACAGCGGGCAATAGGCATTTAAAACGGTTAAACATCAAAGGACTATGTCAAATTCGCTCCACATTTACTGCACTACAAGGTGCTGCTATAGAGCCCCTCCTCCCTGCCCATTTTCAAAGTATTACATGTGCCAAGTTTTAACATTATTCTGATGAATTTTGAAGCAAATCAGGTAAAAATAAGAGGGTGATCTCAATGTATGCTAAAAGTGACACATTTTCTGCTTCCAGTTGGTGGCGCTATTACTTTGAATCACAATAGTCACATCCATGTGATCAGCCTTGTACAACGAAGACTAAGCCGAAGTTTCATCAAAATCAATTAATGTATGCAGAAGTTATAACACTTTGTTTCCCTTTTCTTGCCATAAATTCGTTGCCTCGCCACGGCCAAACCGTTTGAGATATCCAAAATCCGTTTGCAATTAAACAACTTCAATGTGTTAGCAACAAGTTAAAAAAAGTTTGGTGTAAATTGGATAAACCCTGTAGGAGCAGTAGTATAAAATTCATAGCCTGTTTTTTCAAAAAATTAACATTCAAACCAAAATAGCTGACTTCCTGTTGGTCGGAGCTAATGAATGTAAATTAGAAAATTGTCCGGCTTGATGAGAACAATATGTGTACCGAGTTTGGTGATTGTAGGAAAAACTAA